>NC_072386.2:115502752-115802752 GCF_028885625.2 Pongo pygmaeus
CTCACACTTTCCCAGGCTACAGTGCAGTGGTGCAATTATAGTTAATCATAATCTCAAACTCCTGGGTTCAAGCAATCCTCCCACCTCAGCCTGCCCAGTATCTGGGACTTCAGGCACATACCACCACACCCGCTATATATATGTGTGTGTATGTGTGTGTGTATATATATATATATTTTTTTTTTTTGGAGACAGTTTCACTCTTGTCATCCAGGCTGGAGTGCAATGGCACAATCTCAGCTCACTTTAACCTCCACCTCCTGGGTTCAAGCAATTCTCCTGCCTCAGCCTCCCGAGTAGCTGGGATTGCAGGTGCACACCACCATGCCCAACTAATTTTTGTATTTTTAGTAGAGACGGGGTTTCACCATGTTGGCCAGACTGGTCTTGAACTCCTGACCTCAAGTGATCTTCCCGTCTCGGCTTCCCAAAGTGCTGGGGTTACAGGCATGAGCCACCGTGCCTGGCCCCTGCTAAATGTTTATCTTTTATTTTTTTGTGGAGATGGGTGTTTGCTATGTTGCCCAGGTTGGTCTTGAACTCCTGGCTTCTAAGCGATCCTCCTGCCTTGGCCTCCTAGAGTGCTCGGATTGTGGGCATGAGCCACCGTGCCCAGCCTCAAGTGGGGATTTGAACCCAGGTCTGGATGGATACTAAGCCCTTGCAGAGTGCACAATGGGGACTTGCATAGGACGGCATGGCTGCGGGCAGTGGAAGGCTGAGATTTAGGCCTGAACTTCTGGAAAGAAATGTGAGAGGAAATGACCCAATGTTCCTCCTACCCCTACTGGCCAGGAAGGGAAGGGCAATGCCCCAGACAAGCCGAGGAGGGCTTCCTACCCACCCCTACCTCCAGACACAGGGGCCCCGGGCTGGCAGGAGTCCATTATCATGAAGTCTCAGGGGTGGGGGCAGCTGAGCAAACATCAGTTCCCTGGCCTGACACAAAATGGCCATTGAAACATTTCAGGGCCTGGGGGAGGGGTGGGGCTGCTGAGACAAGCCTCTGAGTGGAGGGGCCGGGCTGCTGCCAGGCACCCCAGCTGCCAACACTTTCAACTTTGTGATGAGGAAGCTGAGGCCCAGACAAGCCGATACATTAGCCTGGACTCACACAGCCAGTCAGATCCCATCATTCTGGCCCACAGGGTGGGGGCCTGGGGGGTGCCCAGTGGAGGCCAGTGCCAAGTTCCAGGTGTGAGCCCATGGACCCAGGAACCCACAAGTTACCTGTACTTAGCCCCAGCTCCAGGTGGCTCAGAGCAGCCCTTGCCAGCCCTGAGAGGCTCAGCAAGGAGCTCAAGGTCACACGGCAAGCAGAAACTGCCAGTGTCTCCCTGCCCAGCCAGGGCGGCTCCCACTTTCTGGCCTGAGCTCTGTTTCCCACATGACCCCCATTCTCCCAAGCCCCATCCGTCAGCTGTCTCCTTGGAGGGCGCTGCGAGGCCGGTCAGATTTCCACAGGGCACATGGGTGCCAGGTGTGGCTGGGACAGCTGGGAGGGCAGGTGGGCGGAGGGGGCTGCTGGCGGCACGAGGCCCCAGCGTGGGATCCTGCAGCAGCTATTCCACACCCGCTCCAGGCTGCCTGAGGGGGAGCCAGACCCCCATGAGGGAGCGGACTCTGGGTCCGTATCCCAGCTGTGCCACTGAACTGGCTGGTGACCCTCGTTTGGAGTCTCTTCCTCTCCTGGATTCTCGAGTTCCCCAGCTGGTGGCGCTGTGATGGTCAGGTTATTATTAATTATTATCATTACCTCCTGGTGGCCTGGGAAGAAATGGTCAGGCCAGAGAACCTAAGCAGAGGTGGCTGGGGGGCCACTTGACCCCTGAAGTTCCACTGGCTTCCTAAAGCTCCACCGGGCCGTTTGGGCCGTCCCTTGCTGCTGCTGAAGGCCCCTGTTGCTCACCGCGGCTCCCCCAATGCTTGTGACAGCACAGTTCAGAACTCTTGTGATATTGGAGTCATTCTGGCTGGAGGGGGACCAGAGGCCCAGAATTCCAGCCCTGCGTCTCCTCTTTCTCCACATTTCACCTCCTGACCCCCCTGCACCAGGTAGCTCTGAGGCCACCCTTGGCACCGTCAGGGTTCCATGACACCTACTTTGAAAAGCATGGCCCAGAATGCCATCTAAGCCCCTTAGCTAGGCCTCCATTCCCCACACCTCCCCCTAGTCTCCAATTCTTGTTTTCCACAGGTGTCCCCCAGGTGACCCAGTGCCCACCACACCCGATTCCTGGCTGCTTCAGAAACAGGCTCTGCAGCTTTACCCTGGGGCCTTTATAGATGCCGTTTCTGCCTCTCAGAATCTTCTTTTCTGCTTAGCACCTGGCAAATACTTCCTTAACTCCAGAGGCCTGGAAGCCCATTGTCTCCTCCCAGAAGACCTCCCTGATTGCGGAAAGCGGGTCCATTGCTCCTCCCTGAGCTCTCTGGGGCCCTGCAGAGGTCAGGGGGCCCAGAGGGGTTAAGGGGCATGATCTGGCAAGGACAGGAGGGAGGGAAAAGGGAGGGATATAGAGGGAAGGCAATGGGTGGAGGACAGGAGCAAGGGAAGAATGGGGAGCAGGGGAAGGCGGGCGTGGGGTCTGGCAGCACCACCTTCTGCCCCTCCCCTCACCCCTAGCGCCTACACCGCGTCCTCTCTCCTCTCCTCCACCCCACCCTGGGGCCAAGCATCTTCTCCAGGCTCCAGGGAGGAGAGGAATTCCAGGAGCCCCATT
Source organism: Pongo pygmaeus (assembly GCF_028885625.2). NCBI lineage: Eukaryota > Metazoa > Chordata > Mammalia > Primates > Hominidae > Pongo > Pongo pygmaeus. The sequence goes on from NC_072386.2 coordinate 115,505,476, forward strand.
TCAGGGTCCCTGGTGGGCCACCAGTCCAGAGGATCAGGGGATAAGGGAGAACGGTCATGAGCCAACACCCACTCCAGGTTCCATTTCTCATGGCTCAGCTCCCAGATGATCTGCCTTCCTGGGCTGCTTTCCAGGTGGGGTCGGGTCCCCCTAGAGCCCCAGGAGGTCGGCGTAGGCCTCCAGGACACAGGCCTTCTTCTGCTACCATCACAGATGCCACAGGCCTGCTAATCACCCAGGACAGGAAGCCACTTTCTGAGCACCAGCTATGTTCAAGGCCCTGGGCCAGGCACTCACTGGTTTGGTCTCATCTAACTGGGCAACACCTCCCTTCTCAGGGACCAAGCACCACTTCACTGAGGGAAAATGGGGTTCAGTGGAGAAGCTGTTAGAAGGACACTCACCGCCCCAAACTGTGCACAGTCTCCTTTAAAAGAGCAAACTTTGTGGAAGAAGACAGGGAGCAGACACATGTGCCCTTTGTGTTTTATTCTGATTATTTAATTACCCATTTGCTTTTATTTCTTACCTTTCCTATGGTGCTGAGTGCCCTTTGTTTTTTATTTTTATTTTTATTTTGAGATGGAGTCTCACTCTGTCACCCATGCTGGAGTGCAGTGGTGCGATCTCGGCTCACTGCAACCTCTGCCTTCCAAGTTCAAGCAATTCTTCTCCCTTAGCCTCCTGAGTAGCTGGGATTACAGGCATGTGCCACCATGCCTGGCTAATTTTTGTATTTTTAGTAGAGACGGGGTTTCACCATATTGGCCAGGCTGGAGTCGAACCCTTGGCCTCATGTAATCTGCCCGCCTCAGCCTCCCAAAGTGCTGAGATTACAGGAGTGAGCCACCATGCCTGGTTTATGCTTTAATATTGTTGTGTCCAAGACTGTTTAAGAATTTTTTTTTTTTTTTTTTTTTTTTTTGAGGCAGAGTCTCCCTCTGTGGCCCAGGCAGGAGTGCAGTGGCACAATTTAAGAATTTTAAAAATTGGGGGCAGGCCCAGTGGCTCATTCCTGTAATCCCAGCACTTTGGGAGGCTGAGGTGCGCAGATCATGAGGTCAGGAGATCGAGACGGTCCTGGCCAACATGGTGAAACCCCGTCTCTACTAAAAATACAAAAATTACCTAGGTGTGGTGGCACATACCTGTAGTCCGAGCTACTGGGCAGGCTGAGGCAGGAGAATCGCTTGAACCTGGGAGGCAGAGGTTGCAGTGATCCAAGATCGCACCATTGCACTCCAGCCTGCCAACAGAGCAAGACTCCGTCTGAAAAAAAAAAAATTGGCCAGGCACGGTGGCTCACGCCTGTAATCCCAGCACTTTGGGAGGCCGAGGCAGTTGGATCACCTGAGGTCAGGAGTTCGAGACCAGCCTGGCCAACATGGTGAAACCCCACCTCTATTAAAAATACAAAAATTACCTGGGTGTGGTGGCGAGTGCCTGTAATCCCAGCTCCTTGGGAGGCTGAGGCCGGAGAATCACTTGAACTCGGGAGGCAGAGGTGACATCCAGCCTGGGTGACAGAGCTTAAAAATTAAATAAATGAAATAACATAAAAATCCTCTCTGGCTGAGTTGTGGCCCTACCCCTACAAGCTGGACAGGCCTATCACAGAGGCCTTGCCTGGCTGGCTGCCCCCTACCCTGCCCTGCACCCTCGATCCACCCCAGACCTGGGCCTGGAATCCACAGGGTGGCGTGTTCAAGACCTTCCACCAGTGCTCAGCTCAGAGCCTCAGAGACTTCTCCTCTGTAAGACTCACCGGAATGTGGGAGAGGCCTGAGGAGACCCGTGGGTGTGAGTCCCTGAACTTGAGAACTGGGAATGCAGGCTGGGGCTGTGGGCCCACGCTGGGGACAGTGGGTGGCGGTCAAACCCCCTGGGCTTCTCAGGTTCCTTCTGACGTCCAGGTCACTTTGCTATCCAAACAGAATGACTGTCTTAGAAAAACACGTATTAAAAAATACAGTAAGATAAATAAGGCTGAGTTTCTAGATCTGGCAAATCGTATTCCAAGAGAGCCAGAGTGAAGGGTAAGAATCTGACGCCACACAGAACAGCCCAGAGATGGCCCGGGGGCTGTTGCTCATGCCTTTAATCCCAGCACTTTGGGAGGCCGAGGTCGGGCAGATCACCTGAGGTCAGGAGTTCGAGACCAGCCTGGCCAACATGGTGAAACCCCATCTCTACTAACAATACAAAAATTAGCCAGGCGTGGTGGTGTGTGCCTGTAATCCCAGCTACTCAGGAGGCTGAGGCAGAAGAATTGCTTCAACCTGGGAGGTGGAGGTTGCAGTGAGCTGAGATCGTGCTATTACACTCCAACCTGGGTGACAAGAGCAAAACCCCATCTCAAAAACAAAACAAAACAAAAAAAAAACAGGCCTGAGGCCAGAAGTCAGTAGAGAAGAGAGCACCATCACCGCACCCTTCTAGAAGGGTGAGCCCAGGAGTCATGGATTCATGAGCCCAGACTCGCCAAGCAAAGTCGGAGGCAGATTGTTCAGGAAGGGATTTCAGAGTGCTCAGAAGATGGAGTGTGACTGGCAATGCAGACGAAGGTCACTGGAAAGTGAACCAAGCTGCTATCGTCTCTCTCCATAACAGGTGACCAGTCCCAACCCACACACAGGCTACCTGGATTTCTGCAAAACACAGGAGATTTTCCTTTTTCTTTTTAAATTGTTTTGTTTCAGGGCTGGGCATGGTGGCTCACACCTGTAATCCCAGCACTTTGAGAGGTGGAGGCGGGTGGATCACTTGAGGCCAGGAGTTCGAAACCAGCCTGGCCAATATGGTGAAACCCCGTCTCTACTAAAAATACAAAAATTAGCTGGGCGTGGTGGCGCATGCCTGTGATCCCAGCTACTCGGGAGGCTGAGGCAGGAGAATCACTTGCACCTTCGAGGTGGAGGTTGCAGTGAGCCGAGATCTTGCCACTGCACTCCAGCCTGGACAACAGAACAAGACTCTCTCTAAAATAAATAAATACATAAATACATAAAATCTTTTGTTTCCTTTTGGTTTTTTTTTTTTTTTTTTTTTTTTGAGTCAATGTTCGGCTGAATGGCTTTTTTGGTTTTTTGTTGATGCCTTTATTTAGTTTTGGCATCCAAAACAGAACAGAATAGTATGACATAACCCATTAAAAGAATAGTGGCCGTTATAGATAACATCCTTCAATGCTGAACCCAAGTGTGAGGTTTTTTTTTTTTTTTTTCTGAGTTGGAGTCTCACTCTGTCACCCAGGCTTGAGTGCAGTGGCTCGATCTTGGCTCACCACAACCTCTGCCTCCCAGGTTCAAGGGATTCTCCTGCCTTAGCCTCCTGAGTAGCTGGGACTACAGGTGTGCACCACCACGCCCAGCTAATTTTTGTATTTTTAGTAGAGACGGGGTTTCACCATGTTGGCCAGGCTGGTCTCGAACTCCTTACCTCAGATGATCCAACTGCCTCGGCCTCCCAGAGTTCCGGGATTACAGGCGTGAGCCACCGCGCCCGGCCGTGAACCCGAGGGTGAGTTTTTTGTTTTTGTTGTTATCTTGCTGTTTGTTTGCTTGTGTGGCAGCCACATAACTTGTCTTTCTACACCTGCATGGATCAGTTATTGAATTAAACTGCCCCCCTGGGAAAAGGTAGATTTTTGAGTGAAGCAGTTTCTGTTAGTTTAGGGCAATGCCTGAGAAAGGCCTCAGCTGTGAGCCATCAGCAGAAATATTTCCGGTTGCTGGAGCATGAAGGTTTAATCCCTAAAGAGGCCACGGAGCAGCATAGCAGTCACTGCACCCGCCTTGCTTCACTTCAGTCCTTCGTTTCACATAATCAGTGTGCTCCATTTGGGATTAGCTCTTCCAGGGCTGTGGTTGGTCACCTTTCATGCACCTTAGTAGCGTGCTCTATTTTGTCTCAGGTTCATTTTCCACGTCCTCCGGTTGCTCTTTAGGTGACAAAATGTCTACATCAGTTCAATCAGGATCTAGAAGTCCCTGATTTCAGATTCAGCTTCCACACTGATCAACTAGCTTTGTGATTCTCATTTAGTCACAGTCTCCTGTTTTCTTTTCTCTTTTTTTTTTGAGATAGAGTCTCGCTCTGTGGCCCAGGCTGGAGTGCAATGGCACGATCTCGGCTCACTGCAACCTCTGCTTCCCAGGTTCATGCGATTCTCTTGCCTCAGCCTCTTGACTAGCTGGGGATACAGGCACATGCCACCATGCCTGGCTAATTTTTTTTTTTTTTTGAGACAGAGTCTCTCTCTGTCGCTCAGGCTAGAGTGCAGTGGCGCGATCTCGGCTCACTGCAACCTCTGCCCCCCAGGTTTAAGCAATTCTCTGCCTCAGCCTCCTGAGTAGCTGGAATTACAGGCGTATGCCACCACGCCCAGCTAATTTTTTGTATTTTTAGTAGAGATGGGGTTTCACCATCTTGGCCAGGCTGGTCTTGAACGCCTGACCTCATGATCCACCCGCCTCGGCCTCCCAAAGTGCTGGGATTACAGGCGTGAGCCACCATGCCTGGCCAATTTTTGTATTTTTAATAGAGACGGGGTTTCACCGTGTTGGCCAGGATGGTCTCGATCTCCTGACCTCATCATCCACCCACCTGGGCCTCCCAAAGTGCCGGGATTACAGGCGTGAGCCACTGCACCCAGCCCTCCTGTTTTTCTTTAGAGTTCCATGTGACTGGGGAGGCCTCACAATCATGACAGAGGGCAAAAGACACGTCTCACATGGCGGCAGACAAGAGAAGAGAATGAGACAGTTTTTTTGATACATAAGTTGTTCATATTTATGAAGTACATGTGATATTTTGAAACATATATACAATGAGTAATGATCAGATCAGGGTAATTAGGAAATTCATCACCTCAAACATTGATCAGTTATTTGTGTTGGGAACATTCCAGATCTTCTCTTCTAGCTATTTTGTAACGTACAATAACTTGTTAACTATAGTTGCCCTTGGCCAGGTGTGGCGGCTCATGCCTGTAATCTCAGCAATTTGGGAGGCTGAGATGGGAGGATTCCTTGTGCCAAAGAGTTTGAGACTAGCCTGGGCAACATCGTGAGACTCCAGCTCTACAACTTTAAGCTCTACAGCTCTACAGCTAATTTTTTTTTTTTTTTTTAATTAGCTGGGTGTGGTGGCATGTGTCTGTAGCCCCAGCTACTCAAAAAGTCTGGGTGGGAGGATCACTTGAACCCAGCAGGTCAAGGCTTTAGTGAGCAGTGATTGTGCCACTTCACTCCAGCCTGGGCAACAAAGCGAGATCCTGTCACAAAACAAAACAAAAAACTATAGTTACCTTACTGTGCTATCAAACACTAGAACTTACTCCTTCTATCTAACTGTATTTTTTTTTTTTTTTTGAGACTGGGTCTCACTCTGTCACCCAAGCTGGGGTACAGTAGCATGATCTTGGCTCACTGCAACCTCCACTTCCTGGGTTCAAGTGATTCTCGTGCCTGAGCCTCCCTGCTAGCTGGGATTACAGGTGCCTGCCACCACGCCTGGCTAATTTTTGTAGTTTTAGTAGAGACGGGGTTTCAGCATGTTGGCCAGGCTGGTCTCAAACTCCTGACCTCAGGTGATCCATCCACTTTGACCTCCCAAAGTGCTGGGATTACAGGTGTGAGCCACCATGCCCGGCCTAAAAATACAAAAAAAAAAAGTGTATTTTTGTACCCATTATCCAACCTCTCTTCATCCTCCCCTCTCCCCTACTTCCCCACATCCTCACCAGCATCTTTTATTTTATGTCTTTTGTGGGGTTTTTTGTTTGTTTGTTTGAGACCGGGTCTCACTCTGGTCACCCAGGCTGGAGTGCAGTGGCATGATCACAGCTCACTGCAGCCTGGCCCTCCTGGGCTCAGGTGATCCTCTCACCTCAGCCTCCCGAGTAGCTGGGATCACAGGTGCACACCAGCACATCCGGCCAAGTTTTTGTATTTTTAATAGAGACTGGGTTTCACCATGTTGCCCAGGCTGGTCTTGAACTCTTGGGCTCAAGCAATCCACCTGCCTCAGCCTCCCAAAGTGCTGGGATAGCAGGGGTGAGCCACCTCGCCTGGCCCTATTTTCTGTCTTTTTGATAAAAACCATTTTAACTGGGGTGAGATGATATCTCATTGTGGTGTTGATTTGCATTTTCCCAGTGATTAGTGACATTACGCGTTTTTATTGTTTGTTTGTTTTTCGTTTTTTGTTTGTTTTTTTTTCTGAGATGGAGTCTCGCTGTGTCGCCAGGCTGGAGTGCAGTGGTGTGATCTCAGCTCACTGCAACCTCTGCCTTCTGAGTTCAAGCGATTCTCCTGCCTCAGCTTCCCAAGTAGCTGGGACTACAGGTGCATGCCACTACGCCTGGCTATATATTTTTTTTTGCATTTTTTAGTATAAATTTTTACAGTTTTAGTAGAAATGGAGTTTCACCATGTTGGCCAGGCTGGTCTCGAACTCCTGACCTCAAGTGATCTGCCTGCCTCAGCCTCCCAAAGTGCTGGGATTACAGCTGTGAGCCACCGTGCCTGGCCAGGGAGACTTTCTTGATATCTTTGGGGCCACAGTAAAAAATGGTGGACTCATGAGATGATAACGCTTTCATGATAGCCCAGCTAACCGTGCACCAGGTGCCGTTCCAAGCACTTTACATATATTAATCCTCAAAGCCAACCTCATGCAGCAGGTACTAATTATTATCCTGATTTTAGAGGTGAGGATAAGGAGGCACGGAAGCATTAGGTAACTGGCCCGAGGTCACAGGTGGTAGGTGATGGAGCCAGCTCAGGGTGTGCAGCTGCCTGGCTCCTGAGGCCACACAGGTGACAGCTGGTTTTAAGCTGACCTAGAGCTTCCTGATTGATTCACAGACCAGGGTGGAGGTGGGGGAAGAATCCCAGGTCTTAATCTGGACGGCCCTCCCCTCACCAAGGAGTGGGTACCTGACCCCAGCTGGGTCAATCACGAGCTCTCTGAGGATCCTGATTTGCTGGGCTGCTCCTGGGATGAGTGAGTAGCACTGCTTCCTGCCCTTCCCTGGTGTGACAGTGTTTCTGTCTTTCCAATGTGTCATCCCAGAGCTTCTTGGTCCCTTTTGGCCATCCATGGTTTCTGTTGTTTGCAACCAGAGAACCCTGCTTGAGGTAGAATCTACATTACCGCCAGGGTGCGGTGGCTCACGCCTGTAATCCCAGCACTTTGGGAGGCTGAGGTGGGTGGATCACCTGATGTCTGGAGTTTGAGACCAGCCTGGCCAACATGGTGAAACCCCATCTCTACTAAAAGTACAAAAATTAGCCAGGTGTGGTGGTGGGTGCCTGTAATCCCAGCTACTTGGGAGGCTGAGGCAGGAGAATCTCTTGAACCCGGGGGGCGGAGGTTGCAGTGAGCCGAGATTGCGCCATTGCACTCCAACCTGGGCAACAAAAGCAAAACTCTGTCTCAAAAAAAAAAATCTAAATTACCTTCCTCCCCACCCAGATCTTTCCTAAGGGACTGTTCCCTCCCTGACCCCATGGTTAGCCCATGACTCTGATGGATGGAGGCAAAAAAGATAATCACTGGAGGTCTCTAGTGATAGACCACAGAGCTCTGTTTTTTGTTTGTTTGCTTTTGAGATAGAATTTCGCTCTCATTGTCCAGGCTGGAGTGCAGTGGCGCCATCTCAGCTCACTGCAACCTCTGCCTCCCAGGTTCAAGCAATTCTCCTGCCTCAGCCTCCCGAGTAGCTGGGATTACAGGCACACGCCACCATGCCCGGCTAAATTTTGTATTTTTAGCAGAGACAGGGTTTCACCAAGTTGGCCAGGCTGGTCTCGAACTCCTGACCTCAGGTGATGTACCCGCCTCGGCCTCCCAAAGTTCTGGGATTACCGGCGTGAGCCACCAAGCCCGGCCATGGCTCCGTTCTTACCCCTGTCATGTTGATCATTTCCCCAATCTGGACCAGAACACAGGCCTGCTCATAAAATTTGCAGCTGCCACAGCGGCAGAATTAATGCTTTGTGCAATAGAAGTGGGACTTTTAAAATGCTTTCAAGACTAGACAGCTGGATGGGGGCCAAGAAGATGACCTTTAACCAGCATAATGTAAGGTCTTGCGTGCGTTTCCGAAGAACTCATTGTGTGAGTACCAGACAGGGGAGGGAGGGCTGGCTGGACAGCAGTTCATGGGAAAAAGCTCTCGTGCATTTGCAGTGAATAACATAGCTCTTGGAAACATAAATGCCTCTAGTAATGCAGACTGCATTACTAGAGATGGAGTGTCTAGGAAACTGGAGACGACAGTACCTTTCAGCTTGGTGGTTGTCAGTCCAAACGGTGAGCATGCTTCTAGTTCTGGTCCACACACTTTTTAAGAGGGATAATGACGGGCCGGGCGTGGTGGCTCACGCCTGTAATCCCAGCACTTTGGGAGGCCAAGGCAGGCGGATCACGTGTCCGGCTAAATTTTGTATTTTTAGTAGACAGGGTTTCACCATGTTGGCCAGGCTGGTCTCAAACTCCTGACCTCGTGATCTGCCTGCCTTGGCCTCCTAAAGTGCTGGGATTACAGGGGTGAGCCACTGCATCTGGCTGGGAACAGGTATGTTTTAAAACCTGGAGGGCAGGCACGGTGCAGTGGCTCATACCTGTAATCCCAGCACTTTGGGAGGCCGAGGTGGGTGGATCACGAGTTCAGGAGTTTGAGACCAGCCTGGCCAATATGGTGAAACCCCGTCTCTACTAAAAATACAAAAAATTAGCTGGGCATGGTGGCAGGTGCCTGTAATCCCAGCTACTCGGGAGGCTGAGGCAGGAGAATTGCCTAAACCCAGGAAGCGGAGGTTACAGTGAGCCCAGATCGCGCCACTGCACTCCAGCCAGCCCGGGAGACAGAGACTCCATCTTAGAAAAAAAAAACAACCTAGAGGGCAGGAGGAGCAGCTCAGGTATTGGAGCTGGGAGCTGGAACCTCGAAGAAACCAGGGCATTTAGGCTCTCCAACTCTCTCTCCTACTTCCTCTCTTGACACAAAACAACATTCTCTGCTTCTTGGGGCACCGGTCAGGAAACGCTGGCTCCCCACTAAACTGTTCCAGACTGGGGGCAGGACTGCGGGTAGGGTATAAGAAATGGGGCAGGGCAAGGAAGCCAGGAAGATTAAGGACAGGCAGGCAGGGGCCAGATAGGCGGGGCCAATTCTTTAAGAACAATTCAACAGACACCTGGGGCCCCTGCCCAGCTTAGGGCTGGAATGTGGCTCCTCAAAGCCCCAAGGGTCCTGCCTTTTCTAGTCCCTCCCTTCCTCTCCCGAGAGTTGACCACTCTGGAGATTTGGGGGTTTTGCTTACTTTTCTTATCCAAATAAACAGAGGGTTGTTTTTTGCCTGCCTTGATTTTTTTTTTTTTTTTTTTTTTTTTTTTTTTTTTTAATGCTGAGCAGATGTTTGTGGGGTTTTTTGTTGTTGTTGTTGTTGTTTTGTTTTTAGTAGAGATGGGGTTTCGCCATGTTGCCCAGGCTGGTCTTGAACTCCTGGCCTCAAATGATCTGCCTGCCTTGGTCTCCCAAAGAGCTAGGATTACTGGCATGAAGCACCATGCCTGGCCCTGTGGGGTGTTTTAAGGTTGACATGCGTAGCTGAGGAGAGGCAAGGCTGGTCCAGGACCTCCAGTCCCCTTCAGGGAATGGAGCAACAGTGAGAAAAGCCAGCACGGCATCCATCCTGGACATCTTGGTAGAGCCCTCTCCCTGGACAGCCTGGCCAAATAGAGGAGAGAAGGCAGCAGGCTCCCTGAAGAGAAGGAAGAGATAGTCAGTGGTGGAAAATTGGCAGAAACTTCACCACTTCATCCACGGAGATGATGCTCCGGACCCTGGCATTCACGTTGGTGGTTCCACCTACAGACGCCTGAGCCAAGCCAACGGGTTTCAACCCCAGCTCCACCCCTTCGGCCAAGCAGTCACTAGGCCTGGTGGACAAGGTCTACCCTGAGGGCTCTGGGAGTGAAGGGCTGGGCTGGGCAAGGTGGTTCTGGACCCTCTGGATAGAGCAGGAGCAACCAAGTGGCTAGACAATGTGCCCAGGGCTGGGGCATGGGTTGGGGGGTGCCTGAGCAGGAGAGCCAGACGGCCAGGGAATAGTAGCTCTGGGGAGCTGTGTCTGGGAGCCACATCTGGGTGTTGGGGGAAAGCTTTATAGGCCCAGCTCAGAAGGGTCCCACAGTGACCTAGGCCCTCTGGGATCTGGGATGGAGTGGGACTGCCTCAAAGCTGTCATTGTCACTCCCTCACCCGCCTGACTGTCTGGAACTTAAAATAGCAGGAGCACAGTGGATCTCCTGAGAAGTTTCTGGCAAAGAGGTTTGGGGGGGAGGGGTGTGAGTCAAAGCTGGGAACTCTTGAGTTTGAAGCTCCCAAAGCCCAGCTGCTCCACCCCTGCCCCTAGGGAGCCTAGAATCCATGGGCGGGGCAGGTGGGGGGTCTTCTGTTCCCTCCCTGTCCTGCTGTGGGTGTGAGGAGACTGGGTCCTGCCCCAGCTCTGCCATGGAAGCACCGGCTAGATGGCTGGGCCAAGTCCTGCCCCCTTCGGACCTCAGTTTCCCAGATGTACCAGGAGTTGCGGACCTCAACATCTGCTGCGAGGTCCCTGGAGTTCATGGCAGGTGGTCCCAGTACAGACCCCCAGAGTCAGACAGCCATGGGCTGAAATCCCAGTTCCACCCCTACTGGCTGAGTGTCTCTGAGCAAGTCCTCCCAGCTCTCCGGGTGAGTTTCTTCACCTGCAGAATTAACAATGAAACCAAGTCCTGCTAGTTCCAAGCTTCAGATTGCGCTATCCGGTAAGGATCCTGGCAGCTCCTGGGCACTGCCCCCCAGCCCCAGCCTCCACCCCATCCTCAGATGGCACATTTTGTGCTGCCAGGAATGTTAACAGCGACGTGACCCCACTTTTAATGCCATGTACTTTACACACACTACCTCTGGCTCCCACACCCCGGAGGACAGAGCTGGCTACTGTCCCCAGCGCTCTCCTGGGACATCCTCAAACTCAGTACTGGCCACTCCTGGACTGAAGGGGTATTGGCTCCTGAGGGGGCCCTCTTGGGTATCTACCGTGTGCCAGGCCCTGTGCTTGGCTCACCCCTGGAGTCCTGTGGGGCAGGGCTGATGCTCCCGGTTGTGCAGATGGGGAGACAGGCTCGTTGCTCCCCTGTATCAAAGGGGTGCAGGGACCCTTTGCAGTCCGCAGTCCGCAGGGCGCGGGGCCGGGCGCTGGGCCGCGCGGTGCGTGTGGCTGGCGCGCCCTCTAGTGACCGTTCTGCGTGCCGTGGTGCCCCGCGCGAGAGCTGCCCTAGGGTGGACGCGCAGCCGCTGGCGGGGGAAGTCCCTTCTCCCAGCCCGCCGCGGTCCCGCCTGCTGCGGCTCCACCTCCGCCGAGCTGCAAGCGGTCTGGCTCTGCCTGTCAGTCCTCGTGGCTTCGCAGGGACCCCACCATGGCTGCACGCCCCGCCCCGATTACCATGGAGACCGCTTGTACACAGTTTCCTCTTTCCTCTGCCCAGTCCTGGGGTCCCGCGGCCGCCTAGGAGGGAGCCCGCCGGGGCAGGGCGGGGCGGGGCCGGGTGCCCATGAACAGCGGGGTCCCGGCCACGCTGGCCGTGCGGAGAGTGAAATTCTTCGGCCAGCATGGCGGGGAGGTGAGGTCCAGCGGGCTCTGCCCAGACTCCCGGCTTTGGATGCAGAGTGGTTCCTGGTTCTGTGTGGTGGGGGTTCCAGAATGTTCTCTGGGCAGTAGCTCAGGACATTGAGTCCAGAGTAGACTTTGCTAACCCAAGAAGGTTCAAAGTAGGTTCTCAGTTCCAGTGCCGGGCCCCAGCTCCAGAGCAGCTCTAGGTTCTAAGCTCTGCCTCTAAAAAGAGCCCCGGGCTCTGGGCTCTGCGTCGAGAGGGGCACAAAGCTCCCTGCTGACTCTGGTGTTTTCTGGGGCCCTGGCTCTAAAGTGAACTCAGAGCTTAGAGTAGATTCTGGACTCTCCGTTGTCAGCTGCGGCTCTGGAATGGGATCTTGCCTCTGGGGTTCCAGGCTCTGGTTCCAGAGAAGTCTCTTGCCTCCAACTGCAGGCTCTGGCTTTACGGGGCTCCAGAGAGGGCCCAGTGGGTCCCGGGTTCTGGGCCCTGGTGGTGGAGTGAGGCTTGAAGTCAAGCTCCAACCCCAGGCTCTTGGGGGCTGTGTTTAGGGGTCAGAGATGAGCAGACAGGGGTTTCTTCCCCAGAATGGGACCGCTTCTGTGCTCTGTTTCTAGGTCAACTCTTCTGCCTTCTCCCCCGATGGCCAGATGCTGCTCACAGGCTCAGAGGATGGCTGCGTGTATGGCTGGGAGACCCGGAGTGGGCAGCTGCTGTGGAGGCTGGGTGGCCATACAGGTGGGGCTCCCACACCTGGCCGGGAAGACTGAGGCACAAGGGTCTGGCATGCTGCAGAGCTGACTGCAGTGACCTCCGATGAGCTGGGCACGGGTGCAAGGCAGGGCTGGGCAGGATGGGAGATGGGACCAGATATCTGGGCGCTGGGGCTTAGACTCTAACGGGCCTGGACTCAGATCCTTCTTTAAACACACACACACACACACACACACACACACACACACACAAAACAACTGTGATGTAACATACATAATACTTACTGTTGCATCCTTTTTTTTTTTTTTTTTTTTTTTTGTGACAGAGTCGCTCTCTGTCGCCCAGGCTGGACAACCTCGGCTCACTGCAACCTCCGCCTCCTGGGTTCAAGCAATTCTCTGCCTCAGCCTCTTGAGTAGCTGGGATTACAGACACCTGCCACCACGCCCAGCTAATTTTTTTGTATTTCTAGTAGAGACGGGGTTTCACCATCTTGGCCAGGCTGGTCTTGAACTCCTGACCTCATGATCCACCCACCTCAGCCTCCCAAAGTGCTGGGATTACAGGCGTGAGCCACTGCACCCGCCTTGTTGTGTCCATTTTTAAGTGTACAGTTCAGAGAATCCAGTACCTTCACATTGTCGTGACACCAATCTCCAGAACTCTTCCTCTTGCAAAACTGAACCTCTGTCCCCACTAAACAAGTCCCCAATCTCCCTCCTCCCAGCCCCTGACAACCACTGTTTTTCTTTTTATCTCAATGAATCTGACCTCTCTGGGTGCCTCTAAGTGGAATCACACAGTATTTGTCTTCTTGTGACTGGCTTATTTCACTTAGCATGATGTACTTAAGGTTCAGCCATGTCGCGCTTACCACTGTTTTGACTGTGATCTTGGTCAAGTCCTGTCACCTCGCTGAGCCATTTCCATTGGCACGATGCAAGCAAAGTACCTAGCACCCAGTGAGGACTCAATAGATGCAACTATTGTAATTATTATTCAGGAGACAATAAAAAATATCAGGCAATTACAGGCAGTCTGGTTAATGCTGCCAAGGGGGGAAAATCAGGGGCTGGAACTCAAAGGAGGCAGTGAACCTAGGCAGCGGTTGTTAGGGCAAGTTTCTGGGAGGTCCGTAATTTGACTTGGGTATTGATTTTTCAGATGAGCACTGAGGTTGGGTGCTCCAAGGCTGACAGCCCAGCCCAGGCCAAGGCATGGAAATCCAGGCATTTCTGGGAAGCTGGAGTTTGGGTGAGGGGAGGCTGGCGATGAGGCTGGAGAAATTAGCAAGGATTGGACTGCATGGGCAGAAGTGGCAGGCAGTGCTCTGTCCCCTGACTGTAGCCACCCGCCCAGGCCCCGTGAAGTTCTGCCGCTTCTCCCCTGATGGCCACCTCTTCGCCAGCGCCTCCTGTGACTACACTGTCCGCCTGTGGGATGTGGCAAGAGCGAAGTGTCTGCGGGTCCTGAAGGGTGAGTGAGCTGGGAGCCAAGCAGCCAGGCCAGCGTTCCCTTTCAGATGGTGCTGTGTCCTGTGTCATGTCACCTTTCCTCCTTCCCCGACCCCGGGCTGGTGCCTGCAGGTCACCAACGGAGTGTGGAGACGGTCAGCTTCAGCCCTGACTCGAGACAGCTGGCATCAGGTGGCTGGGACAAGCGGGTGATGCTCTGGGAAGTGCAGGTACGTCGAGGGGCTTGGGCCACCAGTCTGGGATTCAAGGACCAGTTCCAGAGAGGATGTCACCAGTCTTGCCCTCCCAGCTCAAACCCTCCACTGGTTCCCATGGCCAAGGCTGCCCCCCCCCGCCCCCCGCCGGCCACAGCCGCCTCTCCAGGCCTCCCCGCACACAGCAGCCCTCAGGCTTTTTGCACGAGGTCCCCCTTTCCTGGACTGTCAAGGCCCAGGTAGCTGGCTGCCCTCTGCTGCCTCCTGAAGCTCAGGGCTCTCTCTAGTCCGGCCAGATGCTGCGCCTCTTAGTCGGGCACCGCGACTCCGTCCAGAGCAGCGACTTCTCACCCACGGTGAACTGCCTGGTGAGCCTACCCTCTGCCCTGGGCCCCACCTCAGTGGCCCCATACCCACTTGGAGCTGAGTGGTGGGAAGGGGATGGGCTCTGGGTCCCGCCTAGATGCAGAGCGGGTGGGGAGCTGGCTGGGCCAGACTCACAGAAGCTGCCTGCAGGCCACCGGCTCCTGGGACTCCACCATACGCATCTGGGACCTGCGGACGGGGACCCCAGCAGTCTCCCACCAGGCGCTAGAGGGACACAGTGGCAACATCAGCTGCCTGTGCTATTCAGCATCTGGCCTCCTGGTAAGTGGGGTGTCCTGGGTTCCAGGCTGGTCCCTTGCTGGCAGCCAGGCCCTGAAGGGTCCCAGGCCACTTAGGGGCCCAGTGAGCTCAAAGGCCCCAAACCCCGGAGATCAGAGCTGTCTGCTGTCCAGGCATCCGGCTCCTGGGACAAGACCATCCACATCTGGAAGCCCACAACCAGCAGCCTGCTTATCCAACTGAAGGGCCACGTCACCTGGGTGAAGAGCATAGCCTTCTCTCCCGATGAGCTGTGGCTGGCCAGCGCCGGCTATTCCCGCATGGTAACCACCCTGGGCCCATCCTGCTCCTACCTACCCATCCTCACCCTACCAGGAGCCCTCAGCACTCACTCCAGAAATGCCCACATCCCCACTTGCCCTAGCTAGGAGGGGGCAAGGGCAGGACCCGGGTGCCAGCCTCTCTACCTAATGCCCAGCACCAAGGTTAGGGCTGACCCATTGGTAGCTGCATTGACATTTCCATGACCCAAATGGCATCAGGCAAAAGGGAACTCCTGCTCTGAAATTTCAAATACAGCCCCCAAACAAAACGTACACCAAGAGGTTCAGATGTTGTTTGGGCCGGGGGCGGTGGCTCACACCTGTAATCCCAGCACTTTGGGAGGTGGAGGTAGGTGGATCACCTGAGGTCAGGAGTTCAGGAGAAGACTCCATCTCAAATTTTGTCTGGGACTTTCCTGGAGGTGGCTTCAGATGCCACAGTGGCCTGGTGAGGCCTCCTGACATGGCCCCCTCCTTTTCCAGGTCAAAGTCTGGGACTGCAACACAGGAAAGTGCCTTGAGACCCTGAAGGTAAGGCACGGCGCTGTGGCACTGAGGGAGCTGTGGACAGCTTCTCCCAAGGCAGGACTTGCCTCGAGCCCCACCCTCTACTCTTGGCAGGGAGTCCTGGATGTGGCCCACACCTGTGCCTTCACCCCAGATGGGAAAATCTTAGTGTCTGGAGCTGCCGATCAGACTAGATGTCAAATATCCCGTACGTCCAAATCACCCAGGGACCCTCAAACCTAACACCACCTCAGATGGTGCCGACCTCACCCGCTCCCCTCAGTGGCGCACAGGCATGCCGCTTCTCACCACAGGCGCGAAGTGACTGTGCCGGCATCCAACAGATCCCCAT
Source organism: Pongo pygmaeus (assembly GCF_028885625.2). Lineage (NCBI taxonomy): Eukaryota > Metazoa > Chordata > Mammalia > Primates > Hominidae > Pongo > Pongo pygmaeus. Next base: position 115,521,314 of record NC_072386.2, read on the forward strand.
GGCCAGGACTCTCCCAGCCCCCACCAGAGCAGACAACTGTGGTTTGCAGGATGCTTGCTGGAACCCATCAGACACCTGGTCCCCAAAACCAGACCCGCCCACCTCCACCCAATCAGTGGAAATGCCAGGAAACAAAGCAGTCTCAGCCAGCTGTGCTTTATTGACAATGCGCCCCTCAGGCCTTGACCGCGTACTTCCGCAGCGGGTACAGCCGCTCCTTCCGCTGCTGCTTCTTGGTCTTCAGGTTCTCCTCGTGCTTGTTGAGCCGACGGCGCATGGCGCGTGTCTTCTTAGGCCGCAGGTCCAGGGGCTTGTACTTCTTGCCCTGGGAGACAGATGGCAGGGTGAATCCAAGGACCCGGGGCTGAGGAGCTACTGCAGCAGCTAAGGGGGCTGGGGAGGGCCATCCAGAGCCACTCAGGAAGAGGCTGCCACCATGGGACTGCCAGCAGGCCACACAGGTCACTAACTCAATTAATCCCCCCAAATCTAAGGCTGGTGGGGCCATCCTCATTTCATGTAAGTCTGCTGACCTACTGGGCTGAGTGTCCAAGTCTTGGCAAAGCTGTGGAAGAGCTGGGGCTTGCATCTCAGTCAAGTGACTCCCAACTCAGTGCTCCTTCCACTGCCTGATTCCCAGTCACAAAGACAGTCACATGACAACCTAGTACAGGGCACGCAGCACCCACCAAGCCCCGGGGGTAGTTACCACTGCCTCGGCTCTGGTTAGCAAGAGTGTGCTGGGGGCTGAGGCAGTACTCTGTCCATCTGTATGCAGGGCCCACCAGGTGCTGCCTATACAAATGTCCAGCCTCAGAGGCCTGGCTGGCCCAAGGCCACTTGCCCCACCTGCTTCCTGCTTTGGGGCCCCTTGCCCACAGCTGTCGCAGAGCCACCATCTGTCTTTCCATCCGTGGCTCCCACTCCTGCCCCACTTGTTCTCCAGCAGGGGGTTCTAGACCATGGTGGCTCGCACTGGTCTCTCCTGTGTTCTGCAAAGGTCCCCTGGGCCCCCTTCAGGACTGGGCCCTGTGCTGGGAGCTGGCTTGGCAAAGAATCTGACCCAGTCCCTGCTCAGGGGTCCCAGCCTACTGGGGGAAGACTGAACAGGTAACAAGTGGCCCATGGTATGGGGGATTCTGAGGTCACAGGGCCCCAGGCCGCTGCAGGTGGCCAGAGGACTGCACAAAGATCCTGGACGATGAGGGCCAGCCCTGGAGGGTACTTGGAAGCAAGAAAGTCTTTGTCCTCCCACATCCCTCACTCCTGCTGGCACTGGCTGGGAATTCGTCCTTTTCACATTGGCTAACCCGCTAGAGTTCTGTCCAACAGAGCAGCCACTAGCCACACACGTAGCTGCTGACATTAAAGGTTTACTTTTGCCACACACGTGCTAGTGTCCCCTGAACAGCTAACATAGCCACACTATGGCCCTTCTCATTTTTTTGAGATGAGGCCTCACTATGTTGCCCAGGCTACACTTTAACTCCTGGGCTCAAGCCATCCTCCTGCCTCGGCCTCCCAGTAGCTGGGGTTACAGGCCTGTAGCACTTCATCAGCCATGACTGCTTTTTCCATGTGTCAAACCTTCGAGTTATTCAAACACAATTTGGGGAGTGATATGGAACCATTTTGCAGATGAAATTAAGACCCTCATCAGGTAACTTTAGGGGAGATTATCCTGGATAATCCCAGAAGGCCCGATCCAATCAGCTGTAAGTCTTAAGCACAGGGCTGAGGCTCCCTCCAAGTATGCACTGGGAACAGCAGCTTCAACCTGAGCCCTGAGTCCCAGCCAGCCCCCACAATCACCTAAGCCCATTCTTCAGAATACATTGGATGCATATGCACACACCATCTCCCCCTAGTTTTCTCTGCTTGAACCCTAATAAGATGAATGTTAAGGACAAGACCAGAAAATGGTTATCAAAATTCAAGACTAAGAGGGGGCCAGACACCTGTGCACACCTCCCAGAACACTCAAGCCGACCCTCCCCAAGGTAAGGTTTGGAACCAGGGCCCATCATGCCATTGATTGTGGGTGTCTAGGCCTTGGGGCCCTCATCTGAAAAATGAGCATGGCAGGTGCCTGGCAGGGACTGACACCCAGTGGTAGTAAGAGGCAGTGAAAACCTTCAACAGCCAGTCCCATCACTGCCCAAGCCACTCAACTGGGAAGGCTGGATTCAAAACCCAAGTCTCCAGCCAGGACACCCCAAGCCCCAATGAATTCTTGACATCTGCAGCCTGAGGAAGTGGTCTGCAGAGCCATGTGCCAGTGCAAGACACTGGTAGAAGAGCAAGCCCCGCAACAAATTGGGAAGGCTAACCACTCTCAGCCCTCGCACCAAGGAAAACCTCTTTACCATGCCCCCGGCCAGGGACGGCTAGTACTTGGCTTCCTGCAGCCAACCCTCCCTATGCCCAGGCAGACTCACCTTGTAGAATTTCCTGAGGTTTTCTTTCTGAGTCTGGTTAATAACTGTGAGAACACGGGCAATGGATTTCCGGACGACTCGACTACAAAACAGAGATGTCAGTGAAGATGGGGAAGACACATAGCACTTCCCAAGGCTCAGGATTCACACATAGGGCAGGGATAGCTGCAGCCTCCCCCATCAGCCCATCTATATTCACTCAGGAGGAAGGTGTTCTGGGAGTGAGGTCTGAGGAGGGAAGAGAGGGGCATGCGATAGGCATTCCAGGAATGGGGCAGGGAATCCAATGCTGTTGAGCTGTAAAGTGTCAGGTGAGACAGCGGAGGCTTTATGAGGAAGTGCAGGCTGGATAAATGAGGCAGATCAGAAAAAGACCTTCAATCCCAGAACAAGAATTTATCCTGAGGGCTAAGACCCAACCAATGCCAATTTCAATGAGCTGATGGGAGGGAATCATGCCACAAACCAGGCAATCAGGCTAGCTTAGGGAATCGCAGGAGAAAGAAACAAGACATTTACAAAGTGGACTCACTACAAGCCAGGAGACTGAAGCAAGCAACGAGCTGGGGAGAAGTTATTTGTAGTCATGTCAGGATGAGGGAGTCACCTAGTAGACGGCTGGTCAACATGGTTCTTGAGGATTCAGTGTGCAACTGTGCTTGTCCAATCCTCCCACCCCTGCCCCTACTAAGGTTGTTTGGGGGGAAAAGAGGACAACCACCTTTTTTTTTTTTTTTTTTTTTGGAGACAGGGTCTCACCTGTCAACCAGACTGAAGAGCAGTGGCCCCATCATAGCCTCCCAACTCCTGGGCTCAAGTGATCCTCCTGCCTCGGCCTCCAGAGTAGCTGGGACTACAGGCCTCCATCACTACACCCATCTAATTTTTTTTGAGAAGTGGACTTTGTACCCAGGTTGATGAACTACAAACCCATGTTCCTTTCACAAGTCTCCCGCACTCTTAGCCATGTAAAATAACTTACGCTGCCACTCCAGGGTGCAAGCCACCCACCTGCCAAGGGGGGAAAGGTGAATTAAAAACTCAAGTGTTGGTGGGAAGCTGAAGGAATGGGTCCGGGTAGGCTTTGAAGGCAGCATTAAGATGGGTCTCCGGGGATGCACTCCAGGCACAAGGACCGCAAGGTCAAGGTAGGCAAGAGGCTAAGCACACAACGGGTCTCCCATGCGCCCCAGGATGCACGGAGTGGGCATCTAAGCGGCCAGCTCCTTAAGCCAACTTTGAAATCCTCCGACGATCCCGATGCACACGTGCTCCCCACCCACGAGGGCGTGATCCGGCCCCCTCACTTACATCTTAGAAAGCTTGGAGGCCGCACCACCTGTCACTTTGGCGACGCGCAGCTGGGACAGCTCCACCTTCAGGTCGTCCAGCTGTTTCAGCAGCTCCTCCTTCTTCTTCCCACGAAGATCTCGAGCCTTGATCTTGGCCTGCGCGCAAGAGAGCGTGTGGCTCAGCCAGGCCGCGGGGCCATATCCCCTTCACCTGCGTGGCCAGCCCCCAAAGGCGCGCGACTCGCCATCGACTACGAGTGCCCCGGAGCCCCAAACAGGGCTCAGGACAGTCTCCCTCGCCGGTCGTGCCTCGGGCAGAGTAACCCAGGCCCAGGCCGCGCGCCTCTCCCGGCGCCAAGCCCGGCAGACAAGCGAAGAGGCGGGCTGTGGTGGTGCGAGACCATTCTGCGCGGCGCCCCACAGGCCCGGCTGGCAGATAGAATCCGGGGGCTCAGCCCGCATCGCCTTCCCCAACCCCCGCGCCTCACAGCGCTCGGATGGCGCCCGATTCCGCCGCTCTCACCATTGCTGCACAGGCCGCCGACGCCGACGCTACCACTGCCGCCGCCGCCCGCTCCGAGGGAAAGAGGAAGTAGGCGGGGCTGACCGCCGCAACTACTGCCGGGTGGCGGCCGGCGCGGCCAATGGCGCCGCAGCGGGGGAGCTCCGGCTCCGCCCCCATCTCCCCCGCCCCCGAGGAGCGCCGTGGTACTGCCCGCCCCGCCCGGAAGGGCCGGGAGCCCCGCATTGTGGTGCTCGCCTCATTCACGGCACCCCCTGGTAGCGAGGTCGGCGTCACGGTCTATGCGCGCAGTTGGGGAAACCGAGGCCCAATGTGGGCGGCAGCTACCAGAGATGTCACACGGAGGACTCAAATTCGTCCATTCAGTCATTCGTTCATTCATTCATTCGGGAAACCTTGCAGATCTCCCAATCTGGGCAACTCTGAGCTGAGCGCCAGTAGTCTGGGGGTGCTGAGGGGAGGAGGGGCCAGAGTTTTCAAAGATGATGAACCGAGGCTCATGTGGAGGAATTTAAAGTGGGAGATGGGCGGGAGGGGCGGGCTCAGGCAGTTATAATCCAACTCCATAAAGGTTCTGGGGAGGCATTATGTGGAACTGCAAAGAGCATTTACACCTTTTTTTTTTTTTCTGAGACAGAACCTCTCTCTGTCGCGCAGGGTGCCAGGCTGGAGGGCAGTGTCGCGATCTCGGCTCACTGCAACCTCCGCCTCCCGGGTTCAGCGATTCTCCTGCCCCAGCTTCCCGAGTAGCTGAGTAGCTGGGATTACAGGCATGCACCACCACGCCTGGCTAATTTTTTGTATTTTTAGTAGAGACGGGGTTTCGCCATGTTGCCCAGGCTGATCTTGAACTCCTCAGCTCAGGTGATCCGCTCACCTCGGCCTCCCGAAGTGCTGGGATTACAGGCGTGCGCCACCACGCCTGGCCCCCAGCCTTTATTTATTTATTTATTTATTTATAATTTTTTCAGACAGGGTCTCCCTCTGTCACCCTGGCTGGAGGGCAGTGGCGCGATCTCCGCTCACCAAAACCTTCGCTTCTCGGGTTCAAGCAGCCCTTCCACCTCAGTCTCCCGAGTAACTGAAACTACAGGCACAAGCCACCAGGCCTGGCTAATTTGTTTATTTTTTGTAGAGCCGTTGCCCAGGCTGGTCTCCTGGGCTCAAGCAATCCGCCCGCCTCGGCCTCCCAGAGTGCCTAGCATTACAGGGGTGAGCCACCTCGCCTGGCCATACAGCCTTTTTTATTTTTATTTTATTTTTTATATATTTTTTGAGATGGAGTCTGGCTGGAGTGCGGTGGCGCGATCTCGGCTCACTGCAACCTCCACCTCCCGGGTTCAAGAGATTCTCCTGCCTTGGCCTCCCCAGTAACTGGGACTACAGGTGTGTGCCACTACACCCGGCTAAATTTTTGTATTTTTAGTAGAGACAAGGTTTAGCCAGGCTGGTCTCGAACCCCTGACCTCAAGTGATCCACCTACCTCAGCCTCCCAAAATACTGGGATTACAGGCATGAGCCACTGTGCCCGGCTAGTACAGCCTTTTTTAAAGTCAACTTGACCAGGTTTCAAATTCTTGCTCTGCTGCCAAGGTAGTAGTCGAGGGAAATCTCTTCCCCTCTCTTGAGTCTCAGTTTGCTCACATGTGAAATAAGGCACTTATGAGAATTAGAGGAGATACCTGTAAAGCTGTTAACCCGAAATCTGACGCATAACAATGGCTCAAAATATCATCGGTGTTCATGTTCCCAGAGGAAGGAACACTTCAGCAGAGCCCGGAAAGCGAAACAGGAATTCACAAGGCAGGGCATGTTTAGGCTTTCTGATTAATGTCTGCCAACCAGTAGGCATTAATCAGCACTCCAGTGCCACTCCCTTGCCCTTAATAAAGACATGCCACCTCTTAGAGCTGTGGTTGAAGCCAGATTGTCCTCTTGTTACTACTAGGTGTAACCACCCACAAGGAGACTTCTCCCATCTCCTATGAGTAGCAACCTCCTCTGTGCAATCCTTTCCTTAGCCCCAAACAGGATGAAATAAAATGATGCATTTATGTGTCTATTTCCACAGCCAACCTAGAAGTTCTCTGGGGACAGAACCTTGGCAGACACCTGAATTAATTTTTCTAGTCTCCAGGCCCAGCACATGGATGCTTGTTGGATGAATTAATGAACCTTGACCCACACCAAGGTGAGGCAGGCTTCCAGGAGGTGGAGGGATATGGGGAAAAAAGAGAGTAGAGAGAGGGCAATCCTGACATGGCTTAGACTTTTTTTTTTTGAAATGGAGTCTTGCTGTGTCACCCAGGCTGGAGTGCAGTGGCACAATTTCGGCTCACTGCAACCTCCACCTCCCAGGTTCAAGCGATTCTTGTGCCTCAGCCTCCTGAATAGCTGGGATTACATAGGTGCGTGCCACCATGCCCAGCTAATCTTCGTATTTTTGTTTTTTTTCCAAAATGGAGTATTGCTCTATTGCCCAAGCTGGAGTGCAGGGGCACGATCTCGGCTCTCACTGCAACCTCTGCCTCCCAAGTTCAAGCGATTCTCCTGCCTCAGCCTCCTGAGGAACTGGGAATACAGGCATGCGCCACCATGCCCAGCTAATTTTTGTTTTTTTAGTAGAGACAGGGTTTCACCATATTTCACCTGGCCACCATGTTGGCCAGGCTGGTATTGAACTCTTCACCTTGTGATCCGCCTGCCTTGGCCTCCCAAAGTGCTGGGATTACAGGTGTGAACCACCACGCCTGGCCCATCTTTGTATTTTTTGTAGGGATGGGGTTTCGCCAGGGTGGTCTCAAACTCCTGACCTCAAGAGATCCGCCTGCCTCGGCCTCCCAAAGTGCTGGGATGACAGGCATGAGCCACGAGCCACAGCACAGTGCGCCCAGACCTTTTTTTTTTTTGAGACTAAGTTTCATTCTTGTCACCCAGGCTGGAGTGCAATGGCACGATCTCGGCTCACTGCAACCTCTGCCTTCTGGGTCCAAAGGATTCTCCTGCCTCAGCCTCCCAGCCTGCCTACAGCTACTGTAATTCCAAGTAGCTGGGATTACAGGTGCCCGCCATGACGCCTGGCTAATTTTTGTATTTTTAGTAGAGACGGCGTTTCACCATGTTGGCCAGGCTGGTCTCAAACTCCTGACCTCAGGTGATCCACCTGCCTTGGCCTCCCAAAGTGTTGGGATTACAGGTGTGAGCCACTGCACCTGGCCGGCATAGCTTAGTCTTAAATGAAAGTCTAGGCCGGGCGCGGTGGCTCATGTGGTGCACACCTGTAATCCCAGCTACTCTGGAGGCTGAAGCAAGAGAATTGCTTGAACCCAGAGACAGAGGTTGCAGTGAGCCGAGATCGTGCCATTGCACTCCATCCTGGGCGACAAGAGGGAAACTCTGTCTAAAAAAAAAAAAAAAGAAAGAAACAAAGTCTAATGATGCACAGTGCCTTTGCTGTTGTATTTTTAAATGCTTATACTAGAGTTAATGACTGCACATCTTTTTCGAACCTGAAGTCATTTGTGACTCTTTCTCTTACACACCACATCTAGTCAACCAGCAAATTCCGGGTACTCTACCTTCAAAATTTACCCAACTTGAGGCCCGGTGAGGTGGCTCACGTCTGTAATCCTAGCACTTTGGGAGGCCAAGGCGGGTGGATCACCTGAGGTCAGGAGTTCAAGACCAGCCTGGCCAACATGGTGAAACCGTGTCTCTACTAAAAATACAAAAAAAAAAATTAGCCAGGCATGGTGGCGGGTGCCTATAATCACAGCTATTCGGGAGGCTGAGGCAGGAGAATCACTTCAACCCAGGGGGCAGAGGTTGCAGTGAGCTAAGATTGTGCCACTTCACTGAAGCCTGGGCGAAAGAGCAAAACTCCATCTCAAAGAAAAAAAACAAAATTGGGGCTGGGCGCGGTGGCTCACACCTGTAATCCCAGCACTTTGGGAGGCGAAGGCGGGCAGATCATGAGGTCACGACTTCGAGACCAGCCTGACCAACATGGTAAAAGCCTGTCTCTACTAAAAATATAAAAATTAGCTGGGTGTGGTGGTGTGCGCCTCTACTCCCAGCTACTTGGGAGGCTGAGGCAGGAGAATCGCTTGAACCCTGGAGGTGGCGGTTGCAGTGAGCTGAGGTTGGGCCACCGCACTCCAGCCTAGGCGACAGAGTGAGACTCCCTCTTAGAAAAAACAAAAAAACAGGTCGGGCATGGTGGCTCACGTCTGTAATCCCAGCACTTTAGGAAGCCGAGGCAGGTGGATCACCTGAGGTCAAGAGTTTGAAACCAGCCTGGCCCACATGGTGAAACCCTGTTTCTAGTAAAAATACAAAAATTAGCCAAGTGTGGTGGCAGGTGCCGGTAATCCCAGCTACTCCAGAGGCTGAGGCAGGAGAATCACCTGAACCCGGGAGGTGGAGGTTGTAGTGAGCTGAGACTGCGCCACTGCACTCCAGCCTGGGCAACAGAGTGAGGCTCCATATCAAAAAAAATAATAAAATAAAATAAAATAAAAAACTGGTGGGGCACGGTGGCTCATGCCTGTAATCCCAGCACTTTGGGAGGCCGAGGTGGGCAGATCACCTGAGGTCAGGAGTTCAACACTAGGCCGACCAACATGGAGAAACTCCGTTTCTACTAAAAATACAAAATTAGCCAGGCGTGGTGGCACATGCCTGTAATCCCAGCTACTCAGGAGGCTGAGGCAGAATTGCTTGAACCCAGGAGGCAGAGGTTGCGGTGAACTGAGATAGCCCCATTGCAGTCCAGCCTGGACAATAAGAGCAAAACTCCGTCTCAAAAAAAATTTTTAAAAATTTACCCAGCTTGTTCCCACCATCCTCATTGGCCCCTGCCTGGTTGAGCTACCACTGTCTATCCCCTGGATGGTTGCTGTCACCATCTAAATCACCTCTCTACTTTGGTTCTCGATCCCACATGTGTTCTCAATACAGCTGCTTAGAAGGCCCTTTTCGAACAATTCAGACCTCTGATCTATCACTGCTCTGCTCAGAATTTCCAGGGCTGTCCCATTTGAATTAAGACTGAGTCCCTTCCTCGGCCTACAGAGCCCTACTCTCCTCCCAACCCCCATCTCATCTCTCTTCTGCTCCTGGCTGTTTCTCAAATATACTGAGCCCACCCCAACCTCTGAGCCTTCGCTTAGTAGCCTCCTTCATTTCCTTCCAGTCTCTGTCTAGTGTCACCTCCTCAGGGACACCTTTTTTTTTTTTGAGATGGAATCTCACTCCATCGCCCAGGCTGGAGTGCAATGGTGTGATCTCAGCTCACTGCAACCTCTGCCTCCTGGGTTCAAGCGATTCTCCCCGCTCAGCTTCCCGAGTAGCTGGGATTACAGGTGCGCGCCATCATGCCTGGCTAATTTTTGTGTTTTTGTAGAGATGGGGTTTCACCATGTTGGCCAGGCTGGTCTCGAATTCCTGACCTCAGGTGATCTGCCCACCTGGGCCTCCCAAAGTACTGGGATTACAGGTGTGAGCCACTGTGCCCAGCCAGGACACCTCCTTTGATCACTTTATCTAAGGCACACTCAGGCACTGCATGGTTTTGTTCCCTCTCAACACTATCGGCCCTGACATAGTACAATATGGATTTTTAAATTGTGTCTCCCTGGCTGGAATAAAAGTCCATGACCATGAGCTGGGACATTATTCCATTTGCTAGGTTCTTTGGGGGCTGTTTCTTTACTTGTAAAATGGGCATTTCTGGGTTCAAGTTCCTTCTGACCAGGATGTTCTGGGGATATGAATTTCTGCTGTCTCGTGGCAGGCCTGAATCACAAATATTTTTTCCCAGATATGGAACTGTATTGCAGGGGGGCTTTGCGTGTTTCCAGGACCCCTGAGACTTTTCTTTTCTTTTTTTTTTTTTTGAGACGGAGTTTTGCTCTTGTCGCTCAGGCTGGAGTGCAATGCCGCGATCTCGGCTCAGTGCAACCTCTACCTACCGGTTTCAAGCGATTCTCCTGCCTCAGCTTCCCGAGTAGCTGGGATTACAGGCATGCGCCACCATGCCTGGCTAATTTTGTATTTCTAGTAGAGACGGGGTTTCAGCATTTTGGTCAGGCTGGTCTCAAACTTCTGACCTCAGGTGATCCGCCCACCTCGGCTCCCAAAGTGCTGAGATTACAGGCGGAGACTTCTTCACCACCAGTTTCCCACTATGGGAGTCTGTATCCTTACCACCAAAGATAAGGTTGCATCATAGTCTGGCAATATTTTTTTGATCTTTAAACACAGTTCAATGAGAAGTATTCGAAGCAGTAAAAATGAATCACGTTCCAACTACCGACTTTTATTAAAAAGAGTACTATCAGATGAAAATAGTTTTCACACTATTATACAAAAAGACCCATTTTACTTACCCTAAGGCTAAGATCAATTAACAGAACCCCTGGGATTAACAGCCCAGGCACCAAATCTGGCACCTCAGAGTCGTCCTTGACTTCCTTAAACCGCTTTCCCCCATCTCAGATTCTGAGAATTTGGTTTCTATCAATATGTGCCTCTCCAGCCAGGCCTCTCCTGCCAGGACGGTGGCCACAGGGCCATCTCCCTCTCCTGGCGCCCCCAACTGCCTGGCCAAGGTGACTGCTACACACGTGGGGTCGCAGAATCCCTCGAGTCACAACGTCTTCAACGTCTTGCCAGTCCCCTGATCGCACTAAACGTATTTAAAGCCCCCCCCACTCCTTTAACAGGGTCATCTCTGTGTACAGGCGGCCTCCTCTACTAACTGTGGTGGCGTTCAAGGCTCCGAGACACAGGCCCCTCCCGCGTCACTCCCCGGGAACAGGAACTCCTACTCATCCCTCAGTCATCAGCTCGAAGGTTTCTTCTCCAAGAAGCCTGCCCGACACTCGAGAAGTAGAGCCGCGAGCCTCCTCCCGGGGGCCCAGCCTTCCCCAGTACGGGCAGGGATTACCCCGGGAGCCCGCGCCGGGCCCCGCTGAGGCCAGGGGCTCCTCGGAGGCGCGGGAAAGCCGGGGAATCAGCGCAGTTACAGCACACACGACGCGGGGCTGCACGGATACCGAGCGCCCGGTCCTCAGTGGTAAGACAGAGAGTCCGCGGAAGAGACACTGAGGTGGGAGAGGCCGTGGAGACCCCATATCGCACTCCAGGCGCCAGGCTCCGCCCCGCCCCTGAGGGCGCTTCCGGATCCGGCGTGTGCCGGAAGTGGGCGGGCGGCGGCGGCTGCGCGCGGAGGCGGTGGAGGAGGTGCTGGGAGCAGCCGGGCAGCCGCTTCCCGCCCCCGAGCCGGATCCGGTGTGAGCGGAGCAGAGCCGAGGTCGGGCCGCGAGCGGAGCCGGCTGAGCGGGCGCCGAGCTCCCGCCATGGCCCGGAACACGCTGTCCTCGCGCTTCCGCCGGGTGGACATCGACGAATTTGACGAGAACAAATTTGTGGACGAGCAGGAGGAGGCGGCGGCGGCGGCGGCGGAGCCAGGCCCGGACCCGAGCGAGGTGGACGGGCTCCTGCGGCAATATCCTTCCCTGACGCGGCGTCCGGGCCTGCGCGCGGCCTTCTCACCTTCCCACCTTCTCGGTCCCCTTCGGGTGGGCCTCCCCTGTCTCTGACCCCCGGCCCCCTCAGGTCAGCCTCCAACTCCCTGCCCACCCGGCTTCCCTGGGCCGTGCTCCCCTGAGTCCCAGTCTCCCTGGGTCCCTCGTCCCCAGCCCTGGCGCCTTCTTCTGCAGCGCAGTCCCGCAGGCCCCTGGACCCGGTGGACGGGCTCCCTCGGTACCCCCGCAGGTCCCGCGCCCTCTTCCCCCCTTGCCTCCTCGTCCCCTCACGCTGTCCCTTCCTGGGGGCCCCAGCACTCTGTCCCTCCCTTGCAGGAAATCGGGCCTATGGCGGGGCTGGGTCGGCGGCAGGGCGGAGGTGAGCCGCATCTGAGTAACCGAGTGATCGGGGAGGCTGGGGCGCGGTCCTCCGGGGCCCGATTGCTGCATGGCGTGAAGATAGGTGGGTGGACGGCTGTGGGGAAGACAGAACCCAGGAGGGAGTGGAGGCGGCCGCCGTATTTCAGCCCTGGGGTCTGAGGTTGTGCCTCTCCACCCCTAGTCAGTCTAACCCTCTCGCTTAATGCTGAGAAAGGGGGACCCTATGGTTCCTCTGGACACCTTGGTGGTCTCAGCCACGCTCAACAAGTGAGTCTTGGCTCCCCCCAGTACCCTTCTGGTGCAGGAAGCAGCGGAGAAAACTAATACTTCAGAGCTAAGAAAAACCAGACACCTTGAAGCGAAGTGTGAAAGCAGAGCCCCACGCCTGGAAATGACTGTTCTTGTGGCCACAGAAAACAGCATTTAGAAAAGATTAAAAATAGAGGTGATTGTCACAGCCTTGCTTGGTCCTTTAGCAGTATGAGCGCAGGAAACTGACTTATTCTCACCGGAAGGATTTTTCTTTATTCAAATGGTGTTCCAGGAAGCATGTCCCCTCCCCCCGCACGGGCGGGGGCAGGGTTGGAGGCCCATGCTGTACATAAGTCAGGTTCTCGGTGTTGAACCAGTTGACTCAGCTTGGAAAGTGGGGCCTGCTGCTTTAGGGGGAGCCCGGCAGTGCTCCTGAGTGTGCCTTTAAACTGAAAACCTTCAGACTTGATTTGAACAGGAATGTGTTTTCGGAAGTGGAGATTCAAGCTTGTAATTCCTGCCCCATCAGATCTCCCAATCCACCCTACTTATGAAATGGGGTCAAGAGACGGGTCCCCAGGAGGGAAGGTTGGTTGTAGTCTGGTGCAGGGCCTAGCTCATGGACAGTCAGTGCTGAAAGGGGCTCCAAGGTCAGGCCTTTGGTCCAGGACCCTCACTGAACAGATGAGGAGATCAAGCCTCTCAGCTGCTGCCTTGGTCTGGGTGCAGAACCTTGTTGAAGGTCATGTCTTGGGACTCTCCTGCCTTGTGACAGGTTCCTTGAGGCTGCTTAGAGGCCTGGGCTTAGCACATCCCGGGGATGGTCGTTTCTGCATTCATGGCAGCGTCAGAAGCGTCAGAAACCTTGTTACCATGGAGAGTGCTCCACTTGGGGTTGGGGAAAGGAAGGTTAGCGGATAAAGGTAACTGAAACCCTGGCAAATACGGGGCCCAGGTGGAGGAGAATGGAACTGATATTTATTGAGTCTCTATCATGTGCCAAGAATCGGACTTATATTAGACCATTGAGGACAGGGGAGCAGGGAGAGGGATAGATGGATTGGGGTTGGGGAGGGCAGAGAGGGGCTCTGTCCTTGGGCTGTATAGGGAAGTGTGCGTGGCGGGAGATCACACAGATGAAGTAGAAGGAACCCGGCTGTGCATCTGCGCACACCCCGCACTATCATGCTCTGGCTCTGACCTCGGATAGGTCGCATACCCTTTCACAACTCAGCATCCTCTGTTACGTGGCAGACAGCCATGCTGGCTTCCTAGATTCCGTGGGAGCCTCATGGGCTAACATCAGCATCACTGGGCACACAGCAAGTGTCCTGGACATGCAGCTCGGGTCTGCAGATAGAGCGGCAGCATGGGATTGTGGGAGGAGCTTGGGTATGAGGGCCATCTAGACAGCTTAGTTTTGTGACCTTACTCAGGTAATTTCTGTTCTCTGAGCCTCAATTCCATTGCCTTTAAAATGAGATAATGATTATTGTCACAGGTATTTTTGGAATGAGATGGCGTGTGAAAGCACCTGGCGCAGGATCCGAGACCTTGTGGTGATTTAAAAGTTGAGTTCCTTTCTCCTTCAGTGAAGCAGCTTCTAGACTTCTGGATCAGGGCTCTGTCCAGAGCAGTGGTTTTGAGTGATTTTGCACCCTTCCCCTCCACCCCCAGGAAACTGGAGACATTTTGATGGTTACAGCTTGGGGATGCCACTGGAATCCAGTGGGCAGAGGCCTATGACACACAGCTAAGATGACACGTCAGAGAATCCTGGGTCCACAGTGTCAGTTGTGCTGTGATTGAGGAAGATCTAGAGGAGATCAAGGGCTGGGCAGGATTCCCCCAGCACCACAGCCTGTTCTCTGAAAAGGCCTAAAGCCAGCCAAGTATGACAGCTGGCTTCATGAATGATAGGTGACTTCAGGGAGGTCCTCCCTGTGCCCCACATCTCCCAACTGCTGAAGGCCCTCACCCATCAATGGGCCGAGTGATTGCTGGACGCATGGTGCTGAGTTAACGCCACAGCAGTAGCCTTTTGCCCCCGTGGACTAGTTTTATCCCTGCCCTTCCCCATCCATCATTTGAATGATTTCATTTGTTAGTTGTGCCAGGTTTACATGAAGAGCAAGTGAGCCTATGTTTTCTGTTGAGCCTATGGGATCCTGCTTATTGCTTTGGGGACACCACATTAGAAAAGAGTTACAAGGGCCGGGCGCGGTGGCTCACGCCTGTAATCCCAGCACTTTGGGGAGGCTGAGGTGGACGGATCACGAGGTCAGGAGATCGAGACCATCCTGGCTAACACAGTGAAACCCCGTCTCTACTAAAAATACAAAAAAAAATTAGCCAGGCGTGGTGGCAGGTGCCTGTCGTCCCAGCTACTCAGGAGGCTGAGGCAGGAGAATGGCATGAACCTGGGAAGCGGAGCTTGCAGTGAGCCAATATTGTGCCACTGCTCTCCAAGCCTGGGTGACAGAGCGAGACTCCGTCTCAAAAAAAAAAAAGAGTTACAAAGTAGAGGTTATCAGTGGCTGATATCAGGCTGGCCTTGTTTGGATGGGGAAAAGGAACTCCAGAACTGAAAGACAGAGGGACTAGACTGCCTCTTGAGTGTGGAAGGTGGATCAGAGCCAAGCAGGGAGCTGGGGAACCAGGGCTGGGAGTGGCTCGCCTGGTGGCGCAGACCCAGCTCACTCAAGATGGAGCTCACACTGGGGAAGCCAGGAGATTCAGCTCTGCTCCGAAGGCCCTTCCTGTCTGCACGTGGGTATCACTGCATGAAGAGGAGTAGAGACCCGATTGGGCAGAAGCCATTCCTTGTTCTATTTTTGAAGCTTTTTGGCTGAAGCCAGTGTTTCATACGAGGAAATGAAAGTTGGCTGATGTAATTCAGTTTAAAATAGGTGTCACCTTTGGGGACCTAACCCAGATTGTAATTTTATTTTGCATGCTGGGTATTCAGAACTCAGCAAAGAGTGTGTCGTCAGGATTGCAACTGAGGTTGGGGGGTAAGGGTGGAGACTGGCTCATTGTTGGCAAAAGCTTCTGTTAGATTGATAAACTCTTTCCAGGTAACAGTTGGGACCTCATTGATCCCGATAGATCTTAGAAGTTCTAGCACATCTTAATTTCCTTAATAAGAAATTGATTGATGAAGAGCATTGATGAAGAGTTAGGAGGTCTCCCTTTGTACCTACATTTTCCCCTTTTTTAGAATGAGAAGATGAGAACGACCTCCAGTTCACATGTACAGGTGTTGTGAGGATCCAGTAGGGGAGATACAATGCCCAGCACCAAGCAGGTGCAAGTGAGCGCAATCCAATTTTCCAGCAAGTTACCCCTCAAGGACAGTTGCTTTGACGTGGAAGGCAGAGAGGGAGGAAGAAGGAGGGTTTGCATGGTTGGCAGAGGTGCCCTGCGCCCTCCCCGTGCAGGCTGTAAACAGTCTCTGCCCACCTGGAAGCCGTGGAAGGTGGGTGGGAAGATGAGATCCCATCTGACTCTGTTCCCTGAGCTGTTTCTGAAGTGAGCTTGTTCATGACAGCGTGGACGTGCTTGAGCCTAGCTATCCTTAACTGGTGGTGATGCACAGGGGACATGCTTCGGGCATTCCATGCAGCCTTGCGGAACTCTCCCGTCAACACCAAGAATCAAGCTGTGAAGGTAAAGGGGTGGCTCTGCGGCTCTGCTGGGTGCTGTTAGGACCAGGGCTGTGGGTGTCTGCCCAGTGCGAGTGTGAGCTCCTCCGGGCTCCGGGCTGTGCCCGTTTCATCCCCATCAGAGGGGGTGAGTTGGCACTGGGCAGGGCTTCCACAGAAGCCTCCTGGCGCTCCCTAGGTGGTGAGGCTCCTCTGACATCAAAGCTGTCAGTGTTTATATGAGAACCTCCCCACAGAAGCCTTCACTCCTGCTCACGGCCTCGTAGGCTGAGAAGTCAGCCTGGCCCTGGCTGATGTGGAAAATGGATGAATTCGCTCACCTGTGGTGCTTATGCTCCTACAGGCTGTTGGATAGGCTTTGTCTGCCTGAGGATTTTAAGTACCCATACGCTTTCCTACCTTCTAAAAACTAAATTGTGCTTCCTGCATCACCAAGGCTAAAATTTGGTTCAGAGAAAGAGGTCTCCCTGCAGCTGGGATTCTGGCAGCTGTGACATCATCTTGATGTCACCAGTGGCTGCACCTTCACAGAGTTCTGGGGAATGGCCCCACCCTTCTGGGTGTGAACACAAGAGGGACGCTGCAGCTGAATCAACCTGGTTTTATTTTTATTTTTTAATAGTCCACCACCATTGTGGAGTATAATAAGGCCTTATTTGTGTCATCTAAAATAGTGATGGGCTGGGTGCCATGGTTTATGCCTGTAATCCCAGCACTTTGGGAGGTGGGAGGATTGCTTGAGCTCAGAGTTTGAGACCAGCCTGGGCAACATAGCGAGACTTTGTCTGTATTAAAAATTAAAGAAAATAATTAGCTGGGCATGGTGGCATGTGCTTGTAGCCCTAACTGAGGTGGGAGGAGTGCTCGAGCCTGGGAGAGGCTGCAGTGAGCTGAGATTGCACCACTGCACTCCCACCTAGGCAACAGAGCGAGACCCTGCCCCTCCTTTCCTCTCTCCCTCTCTTTCTCCCTCTCTTTTTTCTTCTCTCTCTCTCTCTGAGTTGATACTTGTCCTAGTAAACCACTTACTCCCCCAAAATAAGTAGAGTAACTTGTTGGCATAAATAAAAGATACTTTGAAATTTAAATCCACAAAAGACGTTCTAACCCGCTTATTTTAACCATCCTGGACGAATTAGAAACTGGGCGGTGTTTCTGGTGATCTGTGTCCTTGCTTTGGTTTGGGGCATGGCATGGCGGTGCCTTCGCAGCTCTGGGCCTCACTTGCTCTTTTTCGTCTGCAGGAGCGAGCCCAGGGCGTGGTGCTGAAAGTGCTCACAAACTTCAAGAGCAGCGAGATTGAGCAGGCTGTGCAGTCACTGGACAGAAACGGTGTTGACTTGTTAATGAAGTACATTTATAAAGGCTTTGAGAAGCCCACAGAAAATAGCAGCGCAGTGTTACTCCAGTGGCACGAAAAGGTAAGTGAACAGTGCCACGCGCCCGAGTGAGCCACCTGGCTTGCCTTGGGGTTCAATCAGCAGGCCAGAACAAACGTAGGACGGTCTGATAGACGTGTGGGGTCAGAGGACGAGCCCCAACCTGGGACATGTCGTCACTTCCCTCTCCCAAGGAAGCTCCTGGTAGGGACCTGCTGTCTCTGATCATCGCAGTTACTTTTTTGCTTTTTAGCTGCCGATTTATGTCAGACAGGACAGGATGCCCTTGGTACAGGACATGTGGGCAGATAACATGGCATGGTAAGGTGGTCAGGGAGTCTAGGTAGAAAGGGGGCTTGCTGGTTGGTTGGGGCTTCATGATACTTTGTAGTGGTGGAGGCAGCTGTTGGGGGTTCTTAGAAATAGAGTCCTCCAGCCAGCCCTAAGGGCTTCCTGCCCTGGCCTCAGCCTTAGCAGGCCAGAGTGAGCAGTGGGCAGAAACCTTGACCTCACTTAATATGGCCTTCGTCCAGGTGAAGCAGGAAGAGCTGTGTCTGCCCTTCACTTGGGTCTGTGTGAGAGCAAGGCCTTTGGCAAGCCTGTGTCCTGCCTGTACCACTGGGGCTGCCTCCCACACCCTCCCCTGCACACCCTTAGTGCCACAGTAAGCACGCCCACCATTAAAGCAGACCAGGAGTTACTAACGTGCCTGCCTTCCTCAGAGGCTCAGTGTTGAGTTGGAAGAGAGGGGTTTTACAGTGGGCCAGTCCTTAAGGTGGTATGGGTGCTGGGCTGTGGTTGTGGCCTTAGGTCTGCTGGCGGGTGTGCTGTGCCTCCTTGGCCTCCCCTCTCCTGGGCTCAGAAGGAAGTGAACAAGTCCTCTGTATGATGGGGAGGCCAGGCCCTCTCGTCCCTTTAAGGCAGCTTGGTGCCTGCCAGTCACCTCAGCGGGTGGCACTCAGTGGGCTTGTGTGCATCTGTAAACTCAGCACTTTGGGAGGCTGAGGCAGGAGGATTGCTAGAGCCCAGGAGTTCAAGAACAGCCCAGGCAATGTAGTGAGACCCCATCTCTACAAAAAAATAAAGTAGGCTGGGTGCGGTGGCTCACGCCTGTAATCCCAGCACTTTGGGAGGCGAAGGCGGGCAGATGACCTGAGGTCAGGAGTTCGAGACCAGCCTGGGCAATGTGGTGAAACCTCGTCTCTACTAAAAATACAAAGATTAGCTGGGGGTGGTGGCGGGCGCCTGTAATCCCAGCTACGTGGGAGGCTGAGGCAGGAGAAGCGCTTGAACCGGGGAGGCAGGGTTGCAGTGAGCCGAGATCGTGCCATTGCACTCCAGCCTGGGCGACAAGAGCGAAACTCCGTCTCAAAAAATAAAATAAAATAAATTAGCCGGGCCTGGTGGTGCACACCTGTGGTCCCAGCTACTCAGGAGGATGGCTTGAACCCAGGACATCAAGGCTGTGCAGTGAGCTGTGATCTGGGCAACAGAGTGAGACCCCGTCTCAAAAGGGAATCTCGAGGGCTCTGCTTTGTGTGCTGGTGACAGTGTTCTCAAGCCAGTTCTGCCCAAGAGCCAACAGCTCTCGGACCCCACAGCTCCAGGACAGGGCTCCTTCCCTAGAATGTGCTCTATCTCAGGAATCCTCTTTTGAGGGTCTGTGACGGGATCTAGGTCAGGGAATGTCCCCCGTCTCTGGCAAGCCAGGCTCCCCTTGGCCAGCCAGGTCTCATCTGACACGTTTTCTCTTCCTGCCCCCACAGGCCTTAGCAGTAGGAGGACTAGGCTCCATTATAAGAGTTCTCACAGCAAGAAAGACTGTTTAAAAAAAACAAAAAGACTCATGTTACTTGAGAAGAATTCTGGATGCCCAGGCTGGTGAAGAAGGGATTGACAATGGACCATCTTCCTAGGAACTCCCAAGTAAACTATTTCAGGACATGTATCTGCTGAAATGTATTTTATTTTCAAGGTGGAGGGGAAAATCGTCTGTTTCCTAAGTCCTGTTTAGGATCTGATAGTCTACGCCTTTGTCTCCGAGTACTGCAGAACTGACATTTTGACGGTTTACCAGAGTGGCGGCTGGTGTTGGTCAGGTGCACCTGTGTGCACTGGGGGAGGGATGGTTTGAGCAGGTGCAGATCCAAGGGCTGTGGTAAACGGGAGAGCTTGTGTTTTTGAAGTGGAAAAAAACCCAAGAGTTTGTACAGACATCCTGTCTTCCCAGAGAAGGTGGACACTCTTGGGCTCATTGTAAAGTGCCTGCTGCATCAATAAAGCTCTTGGCTTATTAGTATATACATTGCAGTGTGTTTCATGTATGTAAAAAAAATGGTAATGATGAATGGGATGGTAATGAATGAGAGTTCAGTTGTTCCGGAAACCCAGTGTGGAAGGAGTAGACCTGTGTCCCTGTTGAGCCACCCCTGGGAGCGAGCATGGCAATCCACAGGCCCTCTGCCACAGGACACCAGCCTCGGCCTCGGAGCTGCCGGCTGCTGCAGAGGTGTTTGCTGAATAAACTATTTATTGTTTCTTACTCCTTTGATTTGTATGTAATTAATTTTGGAGCTTATTTAATTTAATAAAGTGCCAAACATTTAATAATTGATCTGGGCTTTAAAAGTCTTCAGTTTGTGGGATTGCACTTGGAATCTTTTGAGGGTGGGGCCTCAGATGTGCCTGGTCATGTCTCCTGATGCTGGGGTGGCTGTGCTGCAGAATCACTGCTGCATGGATAAGTTTTCTTTAAAGAACTAAACGTCAGAAATGGGGAGCAATCAGCAAATAGATGGCATAATTTTGTTCCCCATAACCAGTAACAGAGCCTCTCTGAAGGGCAAAAATGCTTTTCTTTCCTTTTCAGCACATGTAACTGCAGCTTGCATTCTGCTAAAGATTAGGGCCCCATTCACACTCCGGAAGCTCCTCTGGGTCATACAGCCCTTGGATACAGACTTTGACCAAAGTGACACGGTCCTCCCCCCACAGCCCCTCTGCAGAACCACTGCAATTCTTGGGGGGTAGAATGAGGCCGCCGGCTTCATTAAATTACGTATATTTAGTCACCCAAATCCAGTCTGGAAAGGTTCTTTCTGAAAGACATTCTCTAGCCCTTGAAGTTGGCCTTGGAGTGTTAAATATGGACACAAAATACCAGATTTAATGAGTCAAAGAAATACTGACACACCAAACTAGTAAAATCCATTGTAGTTGCATCTGGATTGAAGAGCTTTAATCAAAAAGTGTATTGCACCACAGATGAATTTTCTACAGCAGTTTTCAAGAATACAATCCCTATTTACAACATGGAAGGAGAGCTCAAGATCCATCGCTCGTATAAAGGGCTATAGATACCGTCGCTAACACAGAAAGTTTTATACAAGTCAAAGTGCATTAAATCACTTAGAATATTTACTCCACTCTTCCTCTTAAAGCTGAAGGAAATTCAACATGCAGGAGGAAAGCCTAGTCAGTGAAGCCTCCCTAAAGTCAGTACAGACCTAGGAACAGGCCCCATAGCTACACCTAAAACTGCCGAGGAGCAGGGCCTGGGGTGCGTGTGGGACCAGTTCAATGGCTGGAGAAGCCACGGAGGCAGCAGACGGGCTTCTCTGGAAATGTAGCTGCCTTTGGCTGGCTGTGAGCTACCCAGTCTTAGAGATTCTTTCCTGGAACAGTTGAAAAAGGAAATCCTACTTTGAAAAAAGGCTACCTCTTACCCATCAAACTTGCAGAACAGAAGAGACTCCTGTTTCGTGTTCCCACCAGGTAAATGGAAATTCATGTTCTAAACAAGGGATAACTGTGTCTGTAAGGAGGAGCCAGATGAGGAGGTTAGTCACTGGAGAAGGGGCCTCTGGAAGGCAGACAGCCTGAGCTGGGACTACGGAGATGCTGCCCTGGCTTGGTTCTTCATGGAAATTTCATTAGGTTAACGTTGCAAATGCGTGTTTTTCTGTGACACATTTTATATACCTATTTTGGCCCTAAGCGTGATTGAGAAATACAACTTTCCATCACTGGATAATGGATAATAAATTTAGGAGCTCCAGTTACTAATTTAGTTTTTTATTTAAACAGTGAAACTTTCATCAAACAATAAACGGTTTCCTTTTAGATTCAATATTGTGGCTTTTCCAGAACCAGCATGTTCCCTTTCCTCAGTAACGAGGAATCCATAAAACAAGTTTTTGTTGGTTACTACCAGAGTCATCATGTGCGTGCTACAAGCGCTGCAGCCAGCTGGGCGCCGTCTGAGTGTAGTGTCATTTTAAGTATTTGGGGTGGGATGAGGGAGAGAGAGTGGCTCCACACACAAGGCAGACTGCCCCAATGTCTCCATCAAGGCTGGGGCACAGCTGCTGCCCCCACCGGAGACAGCGGACTGTCCTTCAGTAGAAGACAGGTGATCTGCATCGCCCAGCGGCAGCGCGGCACAGAATCAAGACAAAGCACACGAGATCCCACTGCACTTCAGAGGGAGCAGTGCCAGAGTGCAAGTGAGAAGACAAAGGAACAGGAATCCTAGTTTTAGGAAGAATTTCCTCTGGACGCTCTGATTTTAAGAACACCAGTTAAATGGATTTTATATAGTACAGAAGACATGTTTATAGTAATGAAGAACTTCAGCTATAAAAAATAGTTTAAAATGGTTTACCAGCAACCTATCCAAGACAAGTACATTCATTAAAAAGGCAATTGAGTGTATTTGGTACTATACTTAGGGTCTTTTCATATATTTGCTAGTTTTCTTAAAGTAGAGATACCGTCAGAAAGGTGCATTTTCCTCATTCATCCACACCGGCCCTTAAAGATGGATCCTCTAAAGTTCTAGGTGGTTTGAGAGACAAGGTGAAAGAATATTTTCTTGAGAGGAAGGGATAAAAAGCTTCTAACTCATCTGAATTTTTAAAAGCCACTCCCATAGAGTTCCCATGGAGTTGGCTGTTCCTGGCAGAGGCAGGTGGGTTTGGCCTGCCGGGCACCATCTCAAAGGGCCGTCTCTACCTCCCGGAGCATTGCTACATGGTGACTCAGGTGTGCCTGCCCGATGCTGATGGCTTCGGCTGTAAGTGCTAACGTGAAGTTAGAGGATTCAGGTGCAGACGGGGTGCTGGCTGGAGCTGGGATATTAGCAGCACTGTGGAAATCTGGGTAGTGCCAGGACCCTCCTGTTTGGTGACCAGAATGACAGGATCAGCTACCCCCTGAGGTTCAGGTCAGCCTGCAGGGAAGTGGGCCTTAGTCTTGTAAACAATGTTTAGACACTTGTACAAAATACTGCAGTTACAGTGATTAAAAACCCACCCAGACTGGTGTGTCAGTGTTCTTTTCACAGAAAAAGTGTCAACCCACGGAGCTCCATCCTTGGGTAGTCCCCTCTAGGACCATGGTATCCGAGGGTTTGAGATAGACGGCCGGATGCTGCCCTTGGGAGCTGGTTTGGACCCAAACCATGACATCTGCATTTGAAACAGAAAAGGCTTCTGAGATGCAAATCAGGACTTGGTGCCAGGGAAACTGAACCGCCCCTCCCCTCCCCTGAGCCTGTCACTCCTGCCCCCCAATCCTGCCTCTGGCTCTGAGCAGAGCAAGAAGATGGTGCCAGTAACCAGTCTGCAGGCCCGTGCTCAGTACAGGAGGGAAATGAGAGAAAAACACTGAGTTGACAGGAACAAGGTAGTGGAACTGTAGGTATTTTTTCCTATTAGAGCATTTATGCAGAAGCTTTTGGAATTTGAGTGCTGAGCCAGACCTGGGGCTCTCGATAAAGCGCTATCAATGAAAATGCTTTGAAAAATACGTGGCCTGTTGGTCAAGTACAGCACAGACATTTGGGCACAAAGGATGTCATCGCTAAAAAGTGCTTGGATCAAGTTCATCCAAAAGCAGCCAAGCTGATCATGCAGCTGTGCTGGTACCTACATTCGGGTGTGGGGCTAAGAGGTCTTAAACTGCTACTGCTGGGATGACTGACAACATATTTTGGAAGCTGGAACAGTAGACCAGAGAACCCTACCTTATATTCCAGAGTTTCCTTGAGCATGTTCTCCTCCTCTTGGGAAAAGTTCAGCAACACTGACACAGCTTTTATAAGATGAAAAGCCTGAAACACAGTAAGTTTTGCTGCCATAGGCCTTGGTGGAGGTGAGGCGGGGTGGGGTCGGGAGAGCTACATGGCATTTCCCGCTTTCTTTGGTTAGCAGGACCAGGTGGTGGGTGACGCTCTGGCACTCTGAAGTTTGGCAGCAATGATAGGTTCTTTCTTCCCGTGCATCCTCGGGGGCCTGGCAGGCTTAAGGGAACTACCCCAGCAGCTACCCTACCCTTTGGCAGGACCCAGGAGTGATGGGTGGATTCCGTTCCCGGCTTCCGGCCTCTGGCCTCAGCACCCACGCCAGAATTTAGAAGTGGAGCCCACGTTCTCCCACCAGGAGCCGGTTCCTGCACGGCCTCTCCCGCCAGCCGCTCACTCCGCAGGCCAACGCCAGCAGGAGAAATGACTGGGCGCCCACAAGGGCGTCAAATCAGGATGTATGAGGAAAAGGGAGAAACGGGCTGGGCAGGGGTCCCTGCAGGACAGACTGTAGGGCGGGGCCTCAATACCCAAAAGACACCTCAAAAGCCCTTTACCTCGGATTCGCGACAAGACATGAATTTTAAAACCACATGTTTAAGGTACTCAAAGTTGATCTCGCGAGCATCCGTCAGGTCAGCGTTATTCGTGACGGAAGGCGCCATGTTTGCCATCTCAGGTCCAGGTTTCTCCCGGACTTCGAAGAGCTCATTATCGGGTCTGATTTTCTGAAAAACCAGTGGGAAAGATGCTACACTGAACCCTCTGAGGCAGGTGGAAAAAATCACACGGGAGGTTCACCTGGTCCAAACTATGATCACTATCGTAGGGCAAAAAGGGCCCCACCTGGGAAGGAAGCACCTCCAGGTGGGCTTGAGGAGGGAGTGACATCATTTGGGGAAATTCAGACATTCCCTTATCCATGGCAAGAACACATGTCCCTGGGGCCTGAAGCTGCTCGCATCCCGCATCAGGCCAAGCACTCTGCCACACACACACACTGTTAGAGCATCGCTGCGCTAGCGTGACAGGCAACCCCACTTCCAGATGAGGATGCAGGCTCAGAGAAGGCAGGCACAGGCCTGCGACCACGGAGTTGCTTCAGAGGTGCATGCAGGCTGGCAGGCTGTCCCACCAGCTAACATTGGACTGCCCAGCGACCCCTTGCAATTAATTAGGGGGTGGGGGAGCATAGGCAGCGAGGGACCTCAGGAGGACCGGGCACAGGCAGCAGGGGGAGTGCTGGGAAGTGGGGCCAGCTCCCATGCGGGTACTCACCAGTTCCTTCTGCAGAGTCTTCCGGAGCTCCAGCATCCGCTGCTGCATCTGCTTTATGGTCTGCGACAAGCCCCACCCCACAGAAAGCCAATCATTAGATGCATGTTTCACCAAAGGAAACAGACCCGAAGATCCCACGGGATCCCCTGTACACCTGTGAGAAGCCTCTGCCCTGAGAAGTCATCCTGAGAGGCTGGTGCTCAGCTGTCGCATGCTTGTGCCTACGACTGTTGGGCTGTCATACCTCTTGGGCCACTGCTTTCACATCCTTGAGTCTCCACGTCCCACAGGGGCCACAGTCCCTCTGTGTGGACATGAGTGCCCCAGCGCTGCCCATCCCTTCCCGGGGGCTTGGTCCTCCACACACAGCCCAGCTGGAAAAGGCTCTGGACCATAGATTTTGCCCTCAAAATTCGATTTTTATGCTGTTATCCCCAAGTAGGATACTTATGCGAGGACTTACGGTTCTCATCATTACTGCTCTCTTGAAATACATTAATAATCTGCAATGCTTATTTTGAACACCCTAAAAAGATCATGGTTTTTCTGCACGACTCATCAACATCCAGTTTTAGATAAATAGTTCGGAAAATAATTTATTTTCCTCGTTTTTTTTTTTGTTTTTTTTTTTTTGAGATGGAGTCTCGCTTTGTTGCCCAGGCTGGAGTGCAATGACACGATCTCAGCTCACTACAACCTCCGCCTCCTGGGTTCAAGTGACTCTCCTGCCTCAGGCTCTAGGGGAGCTGAGATTACAGGCATGCACCACCACACCCGACTCATTTTTGTTTTCTTCTTCTTCTTCTAAGATGGAGTTTCACTCTTGTTGCCCAGGTTGGAGTGCAATGGTGCAATCTCGGCTCACTGCAACCTCCGCCTCCTGGGTTCAAACAATTCTCCTGCCTCAGCCTCCCGAGTAGCTGGGATTACAGTTGTGCGCCACCACACCCAGCTAATTTTATTTATTTATTTTTTTGAGACAGAGTCTTGCTCTGTTGCCTAGGCTGGATTGCAGTGACATAATCTCGGCTCACTGTAACCTCTGCCTTCTGGGTTCAAGCGATTCTCCTGCCTCAGCCTCCTGAGTAGCTGGGATTACTGGTGCCTGCCACCACGCCTGGCTAATTTTTGTATTTTTAGTAGAGACAGGGTTTCACCCTGTTGGCCAGGCTGGTCTCGAACTCCTGACCTCAGGTGGTCCACCCACCTTGGCCTCCCAAAGTGCTGGGATTACAGGCATGAGCCACCGCACCCGGCCTTTTTTTTCTTTAAGAGACAGTATCTTACTATGTTGCCCGGGCTGAATTCAGTCTTTGAACTCCTGGGCTCAAGCAATTCTCCCACGTCAACCTCCCGAGTAGCTGGGACTTCAGCTGTACACCACCACGCCTGGCTAATTTTCTTTTATGTTTAATTAGTATTATGAGCCTTACATTTATTACACATTCCATTATTCACTAGACATGCTGAGACATTTTCTCAACTAAAAACTTCATAATATAGGGAAAAAAAATTTTTTTTTTTTTGAGACGGAGTCTTACCCTGTCCCTGAGGCTGGAGTGCAATGGCACGATCTCAGCTCTCTGCAACCTCTGCCTCCCAGGTTCAAGCAATTCTCCCATCTCAGTCTCCTGAGTAGCTGGGATTACAGGTGTGTACCACCATGCCCAGCTAATTTTTGTCATTTTAGTAGAGACGGGATTTCACCATGTTGGCCAGGCTGGTCTCGAACTCCTGGCCTCAGGTGATCTGCCCGCCTCAGCCTCCCAAAGTGGTGAAATTACAGGCATGAGCCACCACGCCCGGTTTTAAATAAAAATTTATTCAAAGTCTCCGAATGGTAATATATCAAAATGCATTCTTCCATGTACCCCCAGTCGACATCCCTATTCTTGCACAGCGTGGCTGGGATTGTAAATACATTTTTCATGTATCAGAGTCATCACTGCCTCCTCCAGCTTTCCTAATTGTAACGTCTAATGTGACAGGAACTCCCGGGGATGCCCCTGTCTTACTGCGTGGCTGGGCTTCCACTTTAAAACAAAGCTGGGATAAGCTTTGTTTCCCCAAGCGAGGAATCCCCATTGTTTCTCTTGGGGATGGAATGACTGAGTCAGAGGACCACAAAAGTGTTTCTAACTTCTCCACTGTGAGGCATTTTAAGTGACCTCCAACACACCCAGTTTTGTAAAATGGCACCTTGTGGCTTTGATTTCTATTCTCTTGGCTGACCATGAGGCTGGACACTGCCCCAAAAGTACATTGGCTACTTCATCTTATGTTATTTGGTTTCCTGGGTTTTCTTCACTCAGTAATTCATCTAATAATTACTGAGTCCCTACACTGTTCTAGGGGCTGGAGAAATGGCAACAAAAAAGACAAAAGTTCACCCTCAGGGGGAAAAGAATCAATAAACAGGCCGGGTGCGGTGGCTCACACCTGTAATCCCAGCACTTTGGGAGCCGAGACAGGCGGATCACGAGGTCAGGAGTTCGAGACCAGCCTGGCCAACATGGCAAAACCCCGTCTCTACTAAAAATACAAAAAAAACCAGGCACAGTGGCTCACACCTGTAATCCCAGCACTTTGGGAGGCCAAGGCAGGTGGATCACAAGGCCAAGAGATCGAGAGCATCCTGGCCAACATGGTGAAACCCCATCTCTACTAAAAATACAAAAATTAGCCGGGCGTGGTGGCGTGCGCCTGTAGTCCCAGCTACTGGGGAGGCTGAGGCAGGAGGAGAATTGTTTGAACCCGGGAAGCAGAGGTTGCAGTGAGCTGAGATCGCGCCACTGCACTCCAGCCTGGCAATAGAGACTCTGTCTCAAAAAAAAAAAAAAAAAAAAAAATTAGCCAGGCGTGATCGTGGGCACCTGTAATCACAGCTACTCAGGAGGCTGAGGCAAGAGAATCGCTTGAACTGAGGAGGCAGAGGTCGCTGTGAGCCAAGATCACGCCATTGCACTCCAGTCTGGGTGACAGGGGGAGACTCTGTCTCAAAAAAAAAGAATCAATAATCAAATCTGCAGTGTATCAGAGGGTATGAAGAGGCATGGAGAAGAGGCATCGTGGTGAGGGGTGGGGTTCTGGTAGTGAGGCTGGTCGGGGTGGCATAAAGAAAGTGAGGGTGAGGGTGACTAGGGAAAGGCACTTCCAAACGGAAGGCTCAGCAAGTACCAAGGCCCTGAGGTCGGAGGGTACTTGATGGGAGTGAGGCCCCTGTAGCTGAGAGGGAGCGACGAGGACAGGAGGGGCTCGGCTGGCAGAGGTAATGAGGGGCCACACCACACACGGCTTTGCAGGCCTCTGCAAGGACTCAGGCCTTCATAAGAGATCGATAGAGACAGGCTTTCATCAGAGGGCTAAGACAGGAGTGCCAGGGAAACCAGTTAGAAGTCTGATACCATCTTCCAGAGGAGACAACGGTAACCTGAAGCAGGTGGCAGCGATGTGAAGTGGTGGATTCTGGGAAATGTGCGAAGGGGGTGCTGAAGGAATCTGCTAATGGCCTGGATGCTGGTGGAGAAAGAACCAAGGCAGATAGGACAACTCCAAGGCTTCTGCCGTCTACTGAGGTGGGAAAGGTGGCCATGGCAGCCAGGGAGCACAGTGAAGCCGAAGTGTGTTTTCAGATGTTTTGAGTTTCAGACACCTTAGAGCTCACGTGGAGACAGGTTTGTGGGGCTAGTGTCCATGGAGCTGTCTGGGCGGGAGGTAGGGAGGGGAGCCAGCTGCGCAGGGCATGGCTGAGATCGCAGACGAGGGCACACAGTGCAGAGAAGAGCTGTGAGGGCTGCCCCTGTGCACGGCGGGTGGCAGTGGGAAGGAGACTGGCCTGTCAGAGGAGACGGAGAAGGAGCAGGCCGTGGATGGGAGCTTCAGGAGGAGGAAGAGACGCCTGTCCAAGGCTGCCGACAGGCCAATCAGAGGGAAAATTAGGAACTGCCTTCTGGATTTAGCAATGCAGATGTTACTGATGAGCTTGACAAGAGCGTTTTTCTGTGGAGTGGTGGGGGAAAGGTTGAGAGAGATGAGGAGTGGGAATGGATATGGCAGATATAGAAAGTTTCAACATGTCAGCATGGGAGGTGAGCAGAGCTGCGGCAGCAAGGCAAAGGGGTGCGAGCCAAGGGCTTTCATAAGGCACCTGCACAACGGTGCACCTCTCAGTAGATGGGATGATTCCAAGAAAAAACGACCTAGGCAAGAAGGGGGAGGCAGCTGGCGTAGTGCTTGGGGAGGTGGGGGAACAGGATATGAGGAGAGGCTGTGGCATGTCCCTTCTCAGAGAAGCAGGGGGCGGGAGCACCAGGGCGGTGGGTTGAGGTGAAGAGAGGAGAGAAGGTAGACATGAAGTTGGGGTTAGGGGCAGAGGGGCGTGAAGGCCCACAGATGAGGCGGGGTTGGGGGGAACACTGGGCTGCCCGCAGGACCATGGTCCTGAGCTTCGAGGGGACCTGAATGCCCAGGTGATGGCACTCTCCAGCCAGGTCTGGCTCCATGGCTGCAGGCAGGGAGCAGGGAAGAGTTGGGTTTAACCCAAGTTTAACCAGAGCTTGGCTAGGACAGTCTGAGGAAAGGGAGAGAGGCCAGAGAACCGCAGGTGTCGGGAAGGCAGTGGTCCCGTGACAGACACAGACCCGACACTGAGCAAGGATGCAGGAAGGCAGCACAGCTGGTAAGGCCAGAGGCTCAAGGGACGGAGGTCCTAGGGGGCAAACGGGAAATTTACAAACAGGCAAAACAAAACTGTGGGGTTGAGCAATGCCAACTGAGGTGACACTAGGGAAAAAAGCAAGGCAGTCATTGCCAGAAGGGCTGGGATGGGAGTGACTGACAGGGCTGGGAGGGGCCCAGGGGGCTGGGCCTCTGGGATGCTGGCATTGTCCTGATTCGCATCGGGGTGGTTACATGGGTTTGCTTTCTGTTAATTCATTGAGACACACATTTGTTTTGTACACTTTCCTGTGTGTTTTTTTTCAATTAGCAATAATTGCGCCTCAGATAGACCTCATTGGCTACAATACTGCCACTGCGCAAAGCTTCTGTATTTTATATTAGACATAATGAACACTTTCCCCCTTGTAAAAAATCTAAACACACACACACACACGTGCACACACACACACAAACACACACACAATTTGGGGGCAGAATTTCAGGCCAGAGCAATAGCCGGCTGGCATACTAAGCTTCACAGGACACTTTAAGAACCAGGATTAAATGAGATCCTGTATATAGGTGGAAAGGCTGGAGGGTGAGGGGTGGGGACCATGACATTTATTGAGCCTCTACCAAATACCAGAAAGTTTATAAAGTTTATAGGACGGTTCACAAACACCTTCATTTCATAACCCCCTCCTCCCACCCAAACAAACCTTTAAAGGCAGCTATCAGTGCTGTACTTCCACAGCTGTAGAAAGGAAGTACAGACGAAAGAGGACTGTCGCTATGGCCTGGCTGGGGACAGCAGAGCTGGCAGGGAACACGCAGGCTTGCAGCTGCCCAAGCCTGACACTTGGCCGGTTCTCCAGGGGGTGAGGAGAAGAGGGCTGGGGAGGGTGTGGAGGAGGACAGTGCAGGAGGAACTGAAGATCAGGAGGAAGGCCTTTGGGCGAGAGGGGTCATGGTTGCCAGGAGGTGCGGGGGATACCACAAAAACCTCCGAGGATGGACTGGGTCATTTTAGGCCTGAGGGTGGGGACCTGGTGGAGACAGAAACAGCCATGCAAAAGGCATCCTCACCTTATTTTTCTCCAGAAGTTGCTGCTCCAAGTCCTGTTTCTCCTTCTGTAGCTGTGTGAGATCCATGGCCCCAACCTCACCATTTGGTGTTCTTCCTGCAGTTGGAAGCTGGAACACAGGGTCCTGCATGGCCCTAGAGGTCACCTACAAGGTGGTAGCAGCAAATTGAGAGCCAGGACAGGTAAGGTGAAGCTGAGCCACAGGTGTACAGGGAAAGGGAGCCAGACTCATCCCTTAGGTATGGGCTGTTGTGCTCCAACAGGCAACTGGCCAGGAAACCAATTCCTGGAGAAGATCCAATGCCCAACGCCCACAACTAATCACACGACTAGTCTTTGCTGGGATGAAGGGGCTTGCTCTCCTCTGCCTACCGACAGGGGCGCCATCTGTGATGGGCTCTTCAGGACTCATGGCCTCCTAGCCATATGAGTGCCCTACTTTATTTATTTATCTATTTATTTATTTATTGAGACGGAGTCTTGCTCTGTCACCGAGGCTGGAGTGCAGTGGCGTGATCTCAGCTCCACCAAGCTCCGCCTCCCGGGTTCACATCACTCTCCTGCCTCAGCCTCCTGAGTAGCTGGGACTACAGACACCAGCCACCAGGCCTGGCTAATTTTTTGTATTTTTAGTAGAGACGGGGTTTCACTATGTTAGCCAGGATGATCTCGATCTCCTGAACTCGTGATCCACCCACCTTAGCCTCCCAAAGTGCTGGGATTACAGGCGTGAGCCACCGCGCCCGGCCAAGTGCCCTACTTCAAAGAAAGGACCCTACATGCAGGGGAGTGTCCTGTCCACCATGTGTCCCCACTGCTGCCTCCTTAGGGGCACACTCGGCACCTGCCCTGCATCTTGCTGTAGCACCCGTGCAGGCGCAGCTGGGACTTACGTGCGACTCATTGACTGAGAGCACTTCAGCCTGCAATGGGCCCCGCAGCCTCAGCAGGTCCTCCTCCGTGACCACTGCAGCCTCCTCCGCCTTCAGGGTCCTCAGGGCCTCCAGCTCAGCCTGCAGCTGGTGTGTCTGCAGCAGGGCAGAGTTGTGACCTAGGTCGAGGAGGAGGGGAGAGGGCACTGTGAGCCCAGTGACTCCGTGCTGCTTGGTGGCAAGGCCGTCACAAGGCAGGATGCTGGGCCTGAAAAGGAGAGAAGGCTCAGCCAGGGACAGACTCCTCACCTCGCTCCAGCTGGAGAATCTCCTGCTCTTTCTGGAGAAGCACTTCAGTTTTTTCCCGCAGATTCTGTTCCTTCTCATCTATTATGGCTGTCAGGTTAGCTGCCTTGGAGAGAAAAATCAACAAGAGGGAAGGTTGCGAGCAGTGACTCCATCTTCCCACAGAAATCTCCACTTTCCTGCTCTCCAGGGTACACCATGAATCCCTCCCTGAAGTCCACGACCCAGAGCAAACCCCCAGCTAAGCTCTGCTCCTATGAACATGCACAAATCCTTTCTCCTTGGTAGGGGCCCTGCACAGGGGCAGTCACCTCCCACTGCCCCCTGGCCAACAGTGGGTCAACCAGAGACATGGCCATTCTGCCCAGCCCAACAAGCTGTCATAACTTCCATTTCCTGAGTGCCTGCAACATCCCCAGCACTAGACACGCATTTGATATATGTTACCTCATGACAGAATAGTTTCCCAGAGGTGTTAAGTAGAAGGACTAGAGTCCTCATCAGAGGAAACTCAGATTTGTTAAGGACTTATCAAAGGCCTAAAGCTACTTAACTAGAAGCTCTGGGGTCAGATGCAAAGTCCACCTTCAAGGGAGGCTTTCCCATACTTCCTGCAAAAACTCAACCCAACCTTACATGGCCTCTGGGGCAGGTGGGCAATGATAGGTCACCTCACAGAATTAGAGCCCAGTAGGCCCCTGGGCATGGACCATTTTCCAGGTAATCACAGTTGAAAAATCAGAAAAGGGCATCCCATGGGGTGAGGGTTTCTTTAAAACATTTGCCTCCCAGCTTCCTAGAGAGCACAGGGGCCCACGCAGCTGACTGCATTCCCTGAGTCCTGTGTCTACTACCCCTACCCTGAAGAGACAGGCCTTCTCCAACAGTCCCACGGCAGGACGGGCCTGCTGCTTTGGGACTGCAGGGGGACATCGCCCCTCAGCGTGAAACAGCGCCCACCTGTTGCTGGAACTCTTCCCTTTGCTTCCGCACCTCCTCCAGGGCTTGAGCCATGGCCACACTCACAATTTCTCTTTGGCTCCATTCTTCCTACAATGCAGAAAACCACCGAGCCCCAAAACTTAGTTCAATTTTTTAGCTGTATGCCACGCAAGAAGCCCAGCAGACAGGGCAATGCTTTGCAGAGCCAGACCAACATGTTCCCCACTTCCCCAGGCTCCCAGCCTGGCCCCTCCCTGCCATGCCCTCAGTATCCCTCTCAGAGCTGTCCTGGCAGGCAACCCACCGACTTTTCTGGAAATGGCACACCACTGAGGATCGATTGCTCCATGAGCACCCCCGCCAGGACCCACACCAAGGCTAGGGGCCTATCCTGAAGAGCTGGTCTAAGGACAGTAGCCAAGAACAAGAAGTCAGACTCGCAGGCCACATGAATGGAGTGGGAGACTGGAACAATTGGTTATGAAAAGAATAAGAAGTAATGACCAGGGACGGTGGCTCACACCAATAATCCCAGCACTTCAGGAGGCTGAGGCGGGAGGATCGCTTGAACCCAGGAGCTCAAGACCTTCCTGGGTAACACAGCGAGGACCTGTCTCTATAAATAAGAAAAATTAGCCGAGCATGGTGTCACATGCCTATAGTGCCAGCTACTCAGGAGGCTGAGGCGAGAGGATTGCTTGTGTCCAGGGGATCAAGGCTGCAGGAAAATGGATTCCTTCAAGCATCAGCTAGTGAGGGGCTAGGCTGACAAGACAGAAGTGAGTCTCTGTGGCTCCAAAGTCTGTGCTAGTGCCTCAGAGCCACATAAGATCCAGCACTGTGGGAGGCGGGAGGTTGACAGTGCCTGCTCAGGTTCACTGTGGCACAAAGCAGGGCCTGCAGCTTGCAGAAGCCACCAGGCCACCCATGCACGGCTGCCTCTGCACCTGGGGATGATTCTCCAGGATGGGCTTAGGGAACAGCTGCTTTGAGAGCGTGGATGGAGAAAAACAATTCTAAATATATGTGCACCTAATAGCAGCACTTCAAAATACACGAAGTGAAGACAGAACTAAAAGAAGAAAGAGACAAATCTACCATCGTAGTGGAAGATTGAGCATACTCTTCTCAGTAGCTGATGGAACAAGTAGACTGTTAAACTAAATATGGCCTTGATCCGTCTCACCCAGAGCTTAGCAATTTTATTCACCTTCAAATAATCCACCTCAGGCTTCAGCAGTCCTCGCTATTATGAGAGGGTCCCATTCTTTTGGTTTTTTTTTTCTTTCTTTTTTGAGACGGAGCTTCTCTCTGTTGCCCAGGCTAGAGTGCAATGGCTCAATCTCAGCCCACTGCAACCTCTGCCTCCTGGGTTCAAACGATTCTCCTCCCTCACCCTCCCGAGTAGCTGGGACTACAGGCATGTGCCACCACGCCTGGCTAATTTTTGTATTTTTAGTAGAGACCAGGTTTCTCCATGTTGGCCAGGCTGGTCTCAAACTCCTGACCTTAGGTGATCTACCCGCCTCGGCCTCCCAAAGTGCTGGGATTACAGGTGTGAGCCACTGCGCCCAGCCTCCCTCCCTCCCTGAGACAGAGTTTCGCTTTTGTTGCCCAGGCTGGAGTGCAATGGTGTGATCTCGGCTCACTGCAACCTCTGACTCCCGGGTTCAAACGATTCTCCTGCCTCTGCCTCCCAGGTAGCTGGGATTACAGGCAAGCGCCACTATGCCCAGTTAATTTTTGTATTTTTAGTACAGAAGGACTTTCACCATGTTGGTCAGGCTGATCTTGAATTCCTGACCTCATGTGATCCATCTGCTTTGGCCTCCCAAAGTGCTGGGATTACAGGGGTGAGCCACCGCGCTGGGCCCGTTTTATTTTCTATTTCATTAATTTGTGTGCCTATATTTGTTATTTCTTCCTTGTGTTTGATTTGTGCCTTCTTCTGACTTTTTGAGATGCATACATGGCTCAATTTTCAGGCTTTCTTCCTAAGAGATGCCACTGAGACCGAAATTTCCTTCCATGAACTGCTTAGTTATACTCGACCAATTTTGATCCATAGTATTTACTATGAATCATTTATTTCAAAATATTATAATTATTTTTTTTGAGACGGAGTTTTGCTCTTGTCACCCAGGCTGGAGTGCAATGGCACAATCTCAGCTCACTGTGTGAGCCACTGCGCCCAGCTTTATTTCAAAATATTTTAAAATTTCCATTGTGATTTTTTTCTTTGACCTATGGGTTATTTGAAAGTGTATTTCAGGCCGAGCATGGTGGCTCACGCCTGTAATCCCAGCACTTTGGGAGGCAAAAGTGGGCAGATCACCTGAGGTTGAGAGTTCGAGACCAGCCTGACCAACATGGAGAAACCCCATCTCTACTGAAAACACAAAATTAGCCTGGTGTGGTGGCGCATGCCTGTGATCCCAGCTACTCAGGAGGCTGAGGCAGGAGAATCGCTTGAACCCAGGAGGCAGAGGTTGCAGTGAGCCGAGATCGTGCCATTGCACTCCAGCCTGGGCAACAAGAGAGAAATTCCGTCTCAAAAAAAAAGAAAGTGTATTTCTTAAATGTAAACATATAAGAGTTTTCTATATATTTACATTTAAATTTTTATGTTTTTGGAAATGGGTTCTTGCTCTATCACCCAGGCTGGAGTCCAGTTTGTGATGATAGCTCACTGCAGCCTCGACCTCCTAGGCTCAAGAGAGCATCCTGCCCCAGTCTCCTGAGTAGCTGGGACTACAGGTGTATGCCTTGATGAACTGTGATGAAACCATCACCCTAATAAAAATAGTAAAAATACCCAGCCCCCAGAAAGCTTCCTCCTGTCCTTTTGTAATTGATTGTATTAATTTCAGTTATTCTATTTTTCAGGTCTAAAATTCTATTTGATTCCTTTTTTAAAACTGCTTTTATTATAACTATAATAAAATAACAGAACTATTCCACATCTTGCTGAAATTTTAAATTTTGTCTTTTATCTCCCTAAACATAGTAAGCATATGATATCTGAGCCCTTGTGAGTCTGTTTATTTTGTTTGTGTTGTTTTGTATTTTTGTTTACCTATCTTTGATTTTGTTTTTTCTAGTCACCTAGGAGCACTAATAACCTGGGATTATTTTAATCCAAAATTAGCTAATGGGCTTTTCCTGGGCCACCCTGTGTCCTTCAGTTAGTGCAATCAAAGCTGGGGGCGGGGTGTGGATGGGGTGCTGGTTACTTCCCGTTCAAGCTTACTCCTAGCGTGTAGTCCTGTGGTGTGCCTAACCAAAGCTTTCAGGATCTCCCAGGCTGGATCCAAGCTTTAATCAAATTTAAACTCCAAATTTTATTCCCCTAACTCTGAGAAACTATGAAAAATTTAGATAAACTTCCAGCCTCTTCAGGATCAGCAGATACCACCATGGCAAAAGCTGCTTTGCATGCTGGACTCCCACCCTGGGCAGGATGGGCCACTCCTCACTGTCCTGTAGGCTCCTACAAGCAGATGTTCTCTTATTTTGGCCAGTTTTTCTGGGAGTCTTCAGGTGAGCTGGTCTGAATTACCTAGTCTGCCTTTAATGCAAGTGGAAGCATCTCTCTAGTCTCATTTTAACCTGCTCTCGTCAACCATATCCCCTATGACTCTATGGTGACTATTCTTCCCAGTGTTGCCAACAAACTCAGTCTTGCCAAATCTAATGGTCAGCTCTTTGTCTCCTTTCTTGACCAGTTGGCAGCATATGACAGAGTTCACTACTCAGTCCTTGTAGCACTTTCTGCCCTGTACTTCCAGAGCCCCACATGCACCTGCCTTTACTGCTACCCTACCTGCGGCTCCTTTGGCGTCTTCTCTGTTGGCCCCTCCTTTTGTTCTGAGCCTGTGCCTGCAGGTGTGGCCCTGGCCTTCATTTTGGCCTCTTTTCTATCTGCACTCATTGATAGCCATTTGGCTGTAATTTTGCCTATGAGCTATGCTGATTGATGGTTTCCTAATTTAAAGTGTGTGTGTGTGTGTGTGTGTGTGTGTGTGTGTGTGTGTGTGTGTGTTTGAAATAGGTTCTTGCTCTGTCATCCAGGCTGGAGTACAGTGGTACGACCTTGCACACTGCAACCTCCGCCTCCTGGGCTCCCAAGCAGCTGGAACTATAGGCACACAGGCTTCCTAATTTATATATCTACTCAGAATATGCTCTGATTTCCAGATTTGTCAGCCTACAGACTACTAGATATGCCTGTTGGGTAGGCCTCTGAAGTTCAACATGCCTAAAATGGAATCCACTCTTGACATACCTCCCAGGACCCCCATCTCAGTGAATGGTACATACCCTATTCATTCAGTTACCCCAGTGGTTCTCTGCCAGCAGTGCTTTTGCCCCCACGAGACATTTGGCAATGTCTGGAGACACTGTGGTTGTCCTAAGTGGGGCTGCTACTGACACCTAGTGGGTAGATGCTCCTAAGCAGCTTATCATGCATATTTGCAGCAAATACAACAAAGAACTTCCACAACAGAGAACCTCCACAACAGAGACCCATCCACAACAGAGACCCATCCACAACAGAGACCCTCCACAACAGAGAACCATCCACAACAGAGACCCTCCACAACAGAGAACCATCCACAACAGAGACCCTCCACAACAGAGAACCATCCACAACAGAGACCCTCCACAACAGAGAACCATCCACAACAGAGACCCTCCACAACAGAGAACCATCCACAACAGAGAACCATCCACAACAGAGACCCTCCACAACAGAGAACCATCCACAACAGAGACCCTCCACAACAGAGAACCATCCACAACAGAGAATCATCCACAACAGAGAACCACCAACAGAGAACCATCCATAACAGAGAGCGACCCACAACAGAGAACCACCCACAACAGAGACCCATCCACAACAGAGAACCACCCACAACAGAGATCCTCCACAACAGAGACCCTCCATAACAGAGAACCATCCACAACAGAGAACCACACACAACAGAGACCCTCCACAACAGAGAACCACCCACAACAGA
This sequence comes from Pongo pygmaeus, assembly GCF_028885625.2. NCBI lineage: Eukaryota > Metazoa > Chordata > Mammalia > Primates > Hominidae > Pongo > Pongo pygmaeus. Next base: position 115,559,019 of record NC_072386.2, read on the forward strand.
GAACCTCCACAACAGAGAACCATCCACAACAGAGAATCTCCACAACAGAGACCCTCCACAACAGAGAACCATCCACAACAGAGACCCTCCACAACAGAGAACCCTCCACAACAGAGAACCATCCATAACAGAGAACCACCAACAGAGAACCACCCACAACAGAGACCCATCCACAACAGAGAACCACCCACAACAGATAACCATCCACAACAGAGATCCTCCACAACAGAGGACACTCCACAACAGAGAACCATCCACAACACAGACCCTCCACAACAGAGACCCTCCACAACAGAGACCTATCCACAATAGAGACCCTCCACAACAGAGACCCATCCACAACAGAGAACCATCCACAAGAGAGACCCTCCACAACAGAGAACCATCCACAAGAGAGACCCTCCACAACAGAGAACCTCCACAACAGAGACCCTCCACAACAGAGAATCTCCACAACAGAGACCCTCCACAACAGAGAACCATCCACAACAGAGACTCTCCACAACAGAGAACCACCCACAACAGAGAACCATCCACAACAGAGACCCTCCATAACAGAGAACCCTCCACAACAGAGAACCACCCACAACAGAGAACCACCCAAAACAGAGAACCACCCACAACAGAGAACCATCCACAACAGAGACCCATCCACAACAGAGAACCTCTACAACAGAGAGCCTCCACAACAGAGAGCCTCCACAACAGAGACCCTCCACAACAGAGAACGATCCACAACAGAGACCCTCCATAACAGAGAACCCTCTACAACAGAGAACCACCCACAACAGAGAACCATCCACAACAGAGAGCCATCCATAACAGAGAACCCTCCACAACAGAGACCCTCCACAACAGAGATCCTCCACAACAGAGAACCATCCACAACAGAGAACCACCCACAACAGAGACCCTCCATAACAGAGAACCATCCACAACAGAGAACCACCCACAACAGAGAACCACCCACAACAGAGACCCTCCACAACAGAGACCCTCCATAACAGAGAACCACCCACAACAGAGAACCACCCACAACAGAGAACCCTCCACAACAGAAACCCTCCACAACAGAGAACCTCCATAACAGAGAACCACCCACAACAGAGAACCACCCACAACAGAGACCCTCCATAACAGAGAACCACCCACAACAGAGAACCACCCACAACAGAGACCCTCCATAACAGAGAACCACCCACAACAGAGAACCACCCACAACAGAGACCCTCCACAACAGAGAACCATCCACAACAGAGAACCATCCACAACAGAGACCCTCCACAACAGAGAACCATCCACAACAGAGACCCTCCACAACAGAGAACCACCCACAACAGAGAACCACCCACAACAGAGAACCACCCACAACAGAGACCCTCCACAACAGAGAACCATCCACAACAGAGAACCTCCACAACAGAGAACCTCTACAACAGAGAACCATCCGGCCTCAAACGTCAATAGCGCTGAGGTGGAGAAACTCTGAGTTATACAAACTAAACCTAGGTGTCATCTACAATTTCTATTTTTCTCTCATTCCTAAGTCCTAAAAGCTCCATCTCAGGCAGGGCATGGTGGCTCACGCCTGTAATCCCAGCACTTTGGGAGGCCAAGGCAGGTGAATCACTTGAGGTCAGGAGTTCGAGACCAGCCTGGCCAATATGGTGAAACCCTGACTCTACCAAAAATACAAAAATTAGCCAGGCATGGTGGCACGTGCCTGTAGTCCCAGCTACTTGGGAGTTGGGGCATGAGAATTGCTTGAACCCAGGAGGTCGAGGTAACAGTAGGCCGAGATCGTTCCACTACACACCAGCCTGGGCGACAAAGTGAGACTCCGTCTCATATACAAAAAACAAAAAGCAAACAAAACAGCTCTATCTCTAAAATAAATCCTGATCTGAATACTTCTTCCCAAGTCCACCACTAATGTGCTAGTCACTTCTGGCCTAGATTCCTAAAGTCTCCTAAACAGTCTTCTGCTTCTGCTCATGCCTCCCTTACCAAACATTCTTCACAGGCAGCCAGAGAAATTCTTTTAAAACAAAACTTCTCACATCACTTATCTGCTTAAGACCTGCCATAGCTGGTTAGGAGCGGTGGCTCATTCCTGTAATCCCAGCACTTTGGGAGGCCAAGGCGAGTGGATCGCTTGAGCACAGGAGTTTAAAATCAGCCTGGTTAACATAGCAAGACCCTGTCTCTACAAAAGAAAAATTAATAAATTTTGCACACCTGTAGTCCTAGTTATTCATGAGGCTGAGGTAGGAGGATTGCTTGAGCCTGGGAAGTTGAGGCTGCAGTGAGCTGTGATCACACCACTGCACTCCAGCCTGGGCAATTGAGCAAGACCCTGTCTCAAAAAAAAAAAAAAAAAAAAAAAAAAAGACCTGCCAGGGCTTCCCATGATTCTTTTTAATGCCTGTGTCCCCCCTCACCACCAGCCATGCTCTCCCCAGCCACTGGCTGCAGCCACACTGGCCTCTGTGCTATTCTTTGAACAGACTAGGCTTTTTCCTGCCTCAGAGCCTTTATATTTGTTATTTCTTCTGTCTAGAATATTCCTCTTCAAATATTCACATTGCAGGCCCTTCTGCCAGCATCAAAGCCTTCCCTAACTCCATATGGAAAAGAGACCTCTCCTCCCCCCACCTCCCCATTGGCTGTCCTTGCCCTGCTCTATTTTCTTCATAGCATTTATCGTTAATTTGTAACTTGGTTACCATCTCTAGTTACAAACTCCACGAGAAAGGAACTTTACCTATTTTTCCACTGCTATTTATTTTATTTATTTACTTTTTGGGATGGAGTCTTGCTCTGTCACCCAGGCTGGAGTGCAGTGGCATGATCTTGGCTCACTGCAGCCTCCACCTCCCAGGTTCAAGTGAATCTCCCGCCTCAGCCTTTCAATTGGGATTATAGGCGCACGCCACCACACCCGACTAATTGTTGAATTCTTAGTAGAGATGGGGTTTTAACATGTTGGCCAGGCTGGTCTCGAACTTCTGACCTCAGGTGATCCACCCACCTTGGCCTCTCAAAGTGCTGGGATTACAGGCGTGAGCCACCGCACTGGCTCATTGCTATTTAATACATCCCAGCACTTACAGTGCTGCCTGGCACTTACAGATACTCAAATGTTTATCGAAGGAATGCATGAAAAAAAAAATCTGACTCCAAAGTCCATGCTTCTCACGATGCAATGCTACTGCATTAGTACCTATGTCACTCATCAGATCTGATTACTGGAAGCTTACTAGGTGCAGGCATTCATCTATGGACACTCTCAGAGAAGATTGCTGCCAAAGGATCAATAAGATCTTTGAGTCATGACCAAGCTGGGCAAGTACTACAATGTCCCATTATCCAAGGTGCTTTGAAAGGGGCCAGGGGAGTCTGGGGCATATAAGAAAGTGACAGAATCTTTCCTCCTTTTTATCCAGTTATGTTTAGGAATGAAAGAGGCATCATCTGATTAAAGCTCCAAGGTTGCAGAAGAGAAAGTATAACAATCCAGCAGATTGTTTCTTCATTTCTGTACATGGTCCCTGATATAAACAAGCAAAACAAAGGTCCTTATCATCTTTTAAGGCCTTGCTTTAAGGTCCCCCTGGAAATATCAGCAAGAGCAGTGTTTTGACAGCATGACTTTCAAGCAGCTGTTGATACCACAGAGGAAGGGCTGGCTTGTGTGGTAGGGTGAAGTCAGACCAGCACCACCTCTAACCAACTATGCAACTTGCACAAATGGTTTACCCTCGGAACCTCAATGACATTAACTGCCAAATGAACGTAATTCTTCCTACTGTCCTGGATCCCTGAGAGAACTTAATGAAGTGGCAATTTCTGGCCGATGCCTAACAGAACTATTGAACAAATGCTAATTCTACTCCTCCTGTACTGTAAGTATGAGAAGTGGGGCATTGTAAATACACATGTAGAAAACATGAACACTTTTATGGAACTCTGATTCAATTAGATAAATACCTTCAGCTTCTTTAGTTCAAATTGGTGACTTTGTAAAGAACGTTCATATTCATTCCTGCTTTCTTTAAGGGCTGCATTTTCTTGCTCCAGTTGTCTCTGCCAGTTCAGAAGAACATAGATAAAAGAACAGTCTTCACCACCATATTTCCCTGCGCAGGGAGCGTGCACCAGGAAGAAGGCATAGGGAGGAACAATATACATTTTAAAAGCCAATGGGAAGAAGCAGAGGGGACTGGTCAGAAAGTAGGAAGTCTCTGTGGAAACTCCAAGGAAAAAGAAAACCCATCTGTTTTGAGTTTTATAAAAAGCAGCCTTTTTACATCCAGTCTCATGAGCAGGTGTCTCTGGAAAGATAAGAACTGCTCTTGGCTGGGTGCGGTGGCTCATGCCTATAATTCCAGCACTTTGGGAGGCTGAGGTGGGCAGATCCCTTGAGACTAGGCGTTCAAGACCAGCCTGGGCAACATAGCGAGACTTTGTCTCTCCAAAAAATTAAAAAATTAGCTGGCTGTGGTGGTGCACGCCTGTAGTGCCAGCTACTTGGGAGGCTGAGGTGGCAGGATCACTTGAGTCTGAGAGGTCGAGGCTGCAGTCAGCTGTAATCATGCCACTGTACTCCAGCCTGGGTGACAGAGTGAGACCCTGTCTCAAATTAAAAAAAAGCTGCCTTCTAAAGTGGTTTCCTAGTGCAGAGGCGGTGCCGCACTGTCAAGCACGAGGCTGACTTCGCTGTGCGGGACCCTGGTGCTCCTGGGCCCACCCTCTCTCAGCTCTTCACTCACCATCCCTTGCTCTGCGGCGGTCTGGTCAGCTGCCCGCGCTCTCTTCAGGGCCACGATCTGGGCTTCTAGCGCCTGGGTGCGCTCCAAGAACTGCTGCTCCAGAGCAAGGGCCTGCTGCTGCACACGGCTGCTTTCCTGGTTGGCAGCAGCCTGCGCGGAGACCAGAGGACGGTCAGTCAGGGTGACAATGGTTTCCAGTGGGGGATCTTAGTCTGGCCCTAGGTGAAAAGATGAGTATCCAACAGAAACAACTCTCTCCTGACCCCGTCCCCCCTGGCGTTGCTGAGGTCCCCCCTGCAGGCTCTGCCTGTTGCTCCTGGACCCTGGCCTGTCCAGAAGATGGAGTCTTGATGTCATCACTCCATCCTCAAGGTGTGTGGGGACAGCTCTGGGCACCAGCCAGCCCTTAGACACAGGCCTCCTTCACACTACTCAGTGTTGCCTCAGTGGCTGTGGCTTTCCCTGGGGAGAAATTATACCGGGGAGGCAGTATAATACAGTAATGAAGAACAGGGCTTTGACATGAGAAAGATGTGGGTTCTGCCATTTACTGGCTGCGAGCCTGTGGGCTACTGAGCCAATCTTTCTGAGCTTGCCTCATCTACAGGATGAGGATGACAGTGCATAATTCTCAGGTCTCCTGCAAGGACTAAACGAAAACACGTGCATAGCACTGAGCACAGTGCCTGGGACATGGCGAATATGAAATACACGCTGGCTGGTTTGATTTCCCTATCTTCTAACTCCACACCATGCCTGGCCTATGATGACAGGCCAAGCCCTTGCCATCCTCTCCCTAGAGTCTGGGCTTGTTCTCCCTGCCCCTGATTGCAAGTTGAGGCTTGACTCCTAGTGGAGCTGCCACCTCTGACAGCCCCAGGACCAGGCTGGACCAGAAAGTGGGATGTAAGGTGGAAAGGAGCTGCTGGTGCACCTCCCAGGTAACTCAGGCCCACCAGTAGGTCCTGACTCCCTCCACCCCCTGCTGCTGGCCTGCTCACATCCAGCACAAGAACTGTATCTATGGGCAGGTCCAGGCACCATTGCCGAAGTTGGCAATGAGTTTGGAGCATCGCAAACGCCTGGAGAGAAAGCATTAAGGGCTTGGAATGCAGCAGCTCCAATAAGCACTTACGAGCTCCTGTATCTGAGCTTCCTGGGCAGCCACGATGCCCTTGCTCTGCTGGAGCTGCTCCTCAGAGGCCTGCAAGGTCTGCTCCAGTTCTCTCACCTGAGAGAGAAGCAGAAGCATTCTTTCTGTTCACAAGAAGCTGAAGAGTGGTAACAAATGGCTTTAAAATGCAAAGCGATTTAAATAAAACAGGTACATTATAGAAAAATGTAACCTGAGAAAAAAGATACCGCATAAGTCCACCATTATAAAACACTAGCATTCTAATGTATTTTCTTAAACTCTCTTTTAATGACTTTTGTTTATAGCTTTATATAAAGTTTTAATAGGACAATGTAAAACTTTGTATCTTTTCCCTACTCTTAAATGTCCTTCTGTCTCCATGTAATCTTTAGACCTCAGATTATTATTTCCTCAAGAGTGTTTTGTAATTTACTGACCCATTTGCCTACTGTGCTGGCTACTTGTAGGCTTTCTGTTTTTCCCATCTAAAAGAATGCAGCAATTAACATCTTCACACAGTATTTTTTTTTTTTTTTGAGACAGAGTCTCGCTGTGCCGCCCAGGCTGGAGTGCAGTGGCGTGATCTCCGCTCACTGCAAGCTCCGCCTCCTGGGTTCACGCCATTCTCCTGCCTCAGCCTTCCGTGTAGCTGGGACTACAGGCGCCCGCCACCATGCCCAGCTAATTTTTTGTATTTTTAGTAGAGACGGGGTTTCACTGTGTTAGCCAGAATGGTCTCGATCTCCTGACCTCGTGATCCACCTGCCTCGGCCTCCCAAAGTGCTGGGATTACAGGCATGAGCCACCGCGCCCAGCCAAGGAGAGGACGTTTTTAAGGCCTAGGCTTCTCACATACATTCACACCTTAGATTTAACTGAAACAATCCCATGAGAAAGGGGCTACTAGTCCACAGAGAAGAACAGGATTGTTACTAGCTCATGACTGCAAATTTTACTGGTGGTAGCACCAAAACTAAGACGTTGTTTTACACTCCTGACATCAGAAAATACCTAAGTCTCAATTTAGAAGCCAAGTTCAAGACAGATTCAGATCTTCAAGAGATTAAAGAAAAAGTTACCATATCACCCTGCAATTTTATTCCTAGGTATATACTGAAGAGAAATGAAAACACTAAGTCCACACAAAAACCTTGTACAGGAACGTTCATGGTAGCATTATTCACAACAGCCAAACGATAGAAACAACTCAAATGTCCATCAAAAGCTGGGTGTGGGTTGGGTGCGGTGGCTCATGCCTGTAATCCCAGCATTTTGGAAGGCCAAGACGGGTGGATCACTTGAGGCCAGGAGTTTGATACCAGCCTGGCCAACATGGCAAAACCCCATCTCTACTAAAAATACAAGGCATGGTGGTCTATATGTGTAGTCCCAGCTACTCAGAAGGCTTAGGCACAAAAATTGCTTAAACCTGCAGGGTGGGGGTTGCAGTGAGCCAAGATCGCACCACTGCACTCCAGCCTGGGCAACAGAGAGAGATTTTGTCTAAAAAAAAAAAAGCTATGCCTTTGCCTCCCTAAGTGCTGGGCTTACAGAGTGGGGACTCGTGCCTGCAAGCCAAGCACTTAGGGAAACAAAGGCATAGCTTGAGCCCAGGAATTGGAGACCTGCCTGGGCAACATAGGGAGACCCTGTTCTCCACAAAAAGGGGAGAAAAAGACCAAAAAAAAAAAAAAACAAATAAATAAAAAGACAAATGGAATTCAAGTGTTCATCAATGAATGAATGGAGAAACAAAATGTGGTCTATACATATAATGGAATATTATTCAGTCTTAAAAAAGAATAGGCCAGGCACGGTGCCTCACAACTGTAATCCCAGCACTTTGGGAGGCCAAGGTGGGCAGATCACGAGATCAGGAGATTAAGACCATCCTGGTCAACATGGTGAAACCCCATCCCTACTAAAATGCAAAAAATTAGCCGGGCGTGGTGGCGTGTGCCTGTAGGCGTGCGCCTGTAGTCCCAGCTACTCGGGAGGCTGAGGTAGGGGAATTGCTTGAACCTAGGAGGTGGAGGTTGCAGTGAGCCGAGATTGTGCCACTGCACTCCAGCCTGATGATGGAACAAGACTCCATCTCAAAAAAATTCTTAAAAAGAAAAAAAAAATTCTATAAAAAAAAAAAAGGAATGAAAGTCTGACATATGCTACAACATAGATGAACACTGAAGACGTATATACTAAGTCAAATAAGCCAGACATAAAAGGACAAACATTGTATGATTCCACCGATAGGAGGTTATCTAGAGTATCCAAACTCAAAGAGACAGAAAATAGAATGGTGGTTCCCAGACTGGGGTAGGAGGAATTGGGGAGTTACTGTTTAACAAGTATAGAGTTTCTGTTTGGAAAGATGAAAAAGTTTTGGAGATGGATGGTGGTGATGGTTGTACAACAATGTACACTGATCAAAAAGGATATTCAGAAACAGAACTGAAATTATAATAAAAGTCTTTTCAGAAAAATATAGTTTAAAATGTATTTATCAGGAAATAAGAAAGATTTTAAAAATGAGATAAATATTCAATTCAGGAAATTAAACAAATTGGCCAGCACGGTTACTCACATCTGTAATCCCAGCACTTTGGGAAGCTGAGGTGGGCAGATCACTTGAGGTCAGGAGTTTGAGACCAGCCTGGCCAACGTGGTGAAACCCCATCTCCACTAAAAATACAAAAAGGCTGGGCGCGGTGGCTCACGCCTGTAATCCCACCACTTTGGGATGCTGAGGCAGGTGGATCACGAGGTCAGGAGCCAACATGGTGAAACCTTGTCTCTACTGAAAATACACAAATTAGCTGGGCATGGTCACATGCCTGTAATCCCAGCTACTTGGGAGGCTGAGGCTGGAGAATTGCTTGAACCAGGACACGGGAGGCAGAGATAGCAGTGAGCCAAGATCGCACCACTGGACTCCAGCCTGGGCTACAGAGCCAGACTCTGTCTCAAAAAAAACAAAATAAAATAAAATAAAAATAAATGAATAAAATAAAATAAAATTAAATTAAATTTAAAAAATACAAAAAAATGAGCCAGGTGTGGCGGTGCACACCCATAATTCCAGCTCTTCGGGAGGCTAAGGCAGGAGAATTGCTTGAGCCTGGGAGGCGGAGGTTGTGGTAGGCTGAGATCAGGACACTACACTCCAGCTTGGGTGATACAGCGGGACTCCATTTCAAAAAAAAAAAAAATAATAAAATAAAATAAAATATAAATAAATAAATAAATAAATAAATAAATAAATAAATGGTGCTGTATTCCCAGTACTTTGGGAGGCTGAGGTGGGTGGATCACTTGAGGTCAGGAGTTCGAGACCAGCCTGGCCAACACAGTGAAACCCCGTCTCTACGAAAAATATAAAAATTAGCCAGGCGTGGAGGCAGGCACCTTTTAACCCAGCTACTTGGGTGGGTGAGGCAGGAGAATTGTTTGAACCCGGGAAGCGGAAGTTGCAGTGAGCCGAGATCATGCCACTGTACTCCAGCCTGGATGAGAGTGAGACTCTGACTCAAATAAATAAATAAATACATACATACATACTAAAAACCTACAAATGTTATACCAAATAATGAAACTTCAAGCATATTTCCTTTAAGACTGGGAACAAAACAAAGATTCCCACTAACCCTTTTATTGCTTCACTCAGTCTAGAGGTCCTTCAATGCTATATGAACAGAAAATGGAATAAGAGGTGGGAAGACTGGAAGGAGTAAGATAAAGTTGTCATTTTTCATAGATGATATGATTATCTACCTAAGAAAAACGACAAAAAAAATCACACAGTAGTAGAGTAAGAAAGTTCAGCAGGGGTGTGATATCCAAGATCAACTTAAAAAAATGGCGGTTCTCTAGAATAACCAGAAATAACCAATTATAAATATGATTAAAAATAAAGTTTGGCACCGCATATTCTCACTCATAGGTGGGAATTGAACAATGAGAACACATGGACACAGGAAGGGGAACATCACACTCTGGGGACTGTTGTGGGGTGGGGGGAGGGGGGAGGGATAGCATTGGGAGATATACCTAATGCTAGATGACGAGTTGGTGGGTGCAGCGCACCAGCATGGCACATGTATACATATGTAACTTACCTGCACATTGCGCACATGTACCATAAAACCTAAAGTATAATAATAATAATAATAATAATAAAAGAAAAAAAAATAAAATAAAAAAAAATAAAGTTTGGGTGTGGTGGCTCGTGCCTATAATTCCAGCACTTTGGGAGGCCGAGGCTGAGGTCAGGAGTTCGAGACCAGCCTGGCCAAAATGGCAAAACCCCGTCTCTACTAAAAATACAAAAATTATTCGGGCGTGGTGGCATGTGCCTGTAATCCCAGCTACTCAGGAGGCTGACACAGAAGAATTGTTTGAACCTGGGAGGCGGAGGTTGCAGGGAGCCGAGATGGCACTATTGCACTCTAGCCTGGGGGATAGAGCGAGACTGTGTCTCCAAAAAACAAACAAACAAGGGCCGGGCGCAGTGGTTCATGCCTATAATCCTAGCACTTTGGGAGGCAAGGCAGGCGGATCACCTAAGGTCAGGAGTTCGAGACCAGCCTCAACATGGTGAAACCCTGTCTCTACTAAATATACAAAAATTAGCTTAGCGTGGTGGCATGTGCCTATAATCCCAGCTACTTGGGAGGCTGAGGCAGAAGAATCGCTGGAACCCAGGAGGCAGAGGCTGCAGTGAGCCAAGACAGTGCCACTGCACTCCAGCCTGGGCGACAGAGCGAGACTCCATCTCAAAAAAAAAAAAAAAGATTAAAAATAAGATACCATCACAGGCCGGGCGCGGTGGCTCACGCCTATAATCCCAGCACTTTGGGAGGCCAAGGCGGGTGGATCATCTGAGGTCAGGAGTTTGAGACCAGCCTGGCCAACATGATGAAACCCTGTCTCTACTAAAAATACAAAAAAATTAGCTGGGCGTGATGCTGGACACCTGTAATCCCAGAGGCTGAAGCAGGAGAATCGCTTGAACCCGGGAGGTGGAGGTTGCAGTGAGCCGAGATTGTGCCATCGCACTCCAGCCTGGGTGACAAGAGCAAAACTCTGTCTCAAAAGAAAAAAAGATACCATCACAGTATCAACACAAGCTCTAAAGTTTCTAGGAATTAACAACTTAGGCAAGAAAATAAGACATCTATTGAGAAAAATGTAATTTTAATAAAACACACAGAAAATAATCTGAATAAATGGAATCTATTTACATTCTTAGAAGGAATAACTAATACTATAAAATGGACAATTCTTCCCAATTAGCCTATACATTTAATGCAATCCCAATAAAAATTCAAGTTGAATTTTTCAGAAACTCAAAAACTTAAAAACTTTAAAGGCCCATAAATAGTTAGAGTCAACCTTTAAAAAAAAAAAGAATTTGTCTTATTGGGTGTTGAGATATAGTACAGATATCACTATAGTAATAAAAACATTGTAGTGTTTACACAAGAGTAACAATCAGACCAATGGACAGAGAACGCAGAGACAAACCCATGTGCAGACGGAAACAATATGTGATAAAGTTAGCAAGAGAAATCAATTCAGAAAGGACAGACTGTTTAGTAAATGATTTTGAGAAATATGCAGAATTTCTCCATATTTAGATCCCTACCTAAGACCATACAGAAAGACAGTTTGTACGTGACTTAGAGATCTATTATGTGAAGGAAAAATTATAAAGCTAACAGGGAAAAAACAGTAGATCTCTGTGACTTAGGAGCAGGAATAGATTTTCTAAATGGAACTTCAAACTCCACAGCAAAAAAGTGATGAATCTGATAACACTGAACTTAAGAATGTCTATTCAACAAAGAGTACATGGACAAAGTTAACAGAATGACTCAGGACTGAAACTGATAAAGCATTAGGAACAAGAATATACAATGAAATCCTACAAACCAAATAAGAAAACACTGAAACCCCCAAAGAAAATAAGAAAAGGATATGAATGGGCAATTCCAAAAGCAGAAACCCCCAGGAATTAACAGGCACATGAAGACAAGGCCAAACTCATTAATAACCATAGCAATGCAAATTAAAGCAATGAAATACCACTCCACACTCAGTAAACTGGCAAAAATTGTAAAGGCTTGGAAATGCCAATGCTGGAAAAGTCAGAAAGGCATATATAGGAACGCTCATGCATGCTGGAGGAGGAGAGCCAAGTGCAGGCTTGCTGGGAACAATCTTCTCCTATAGTACTTAGTCTCTAGTTTTTATGCATGATCTGAGGTGGCACGAAGAAGGAAGCAATCTGGATGTCTACCACGTAGATAACTACAAAGTACAATGAAGTGGGTGCAGAGAGAAGTTGAGGTAGCTAAAAGTAATAGAGAAAACATGCCCATAGCTGCATCATTTACAGAAATTAAAAATCCAGTGCTACATATTTTAAGGCAACCCAATAAAAAGAGCATCTATATGAACCACAATGGAATGGTATCCTATGGGAGGGAGGCCAATGGGGATAAAAGGGTATAAATAAACATATAACTCAATCATAGTAATGTGACAAGGATGAATAAAATGACTAACTCATCCCTGTATAGGTAAGATCCAAAAATAATCCCTTCCAGTGAAAAAACTCTGACCAAGAAGATTCTCAGTCACACCATGTTGCCATTCAGCCAGGTTACCACCCAAACTTAGGGAACACCAGGAGTAAGGTCAGTACCCGAGTCTCCAGGGTGTTAATGGCCTTAGCCTGGCTGCTTCTGGCTGCCAAGAGCTGTTGTCTGGTATCCTCCAAATTCTGCTCAGCAAGTGTTTTCTGTAAGTTGGAAGAAGAGTAAAAGAAGACTGTCATTCCTCAACTGAATAAGTATTTACAGATTATCTACAACATACTGTGATTTGTGCTAGGCACAAGAGACACGAATACATTTTTAAAAATTCAGCTAATTGAGATATAATTCACATATCATAAAGTACACAGATAAATTTGAAATAGTCCCTTGACCTTGAGGCTGGAACAAAAGACCAATAAAAAAATTACACAATAGAGTACAGTAAGTGTCCACAAAGAGGAAGAAGCACAGGGTGGGAGATACTCCCTGCCACAGGGCAGGTAGGCGGCTTTAGAACTCACAAGGTGGTTAGGGTTCAGGGAGCCTCCCAGGCAGGGGGATGACCAACGGCAATGTGAACAGCCTGCTACGTTGAGAGAACTACAACTCCTCAGAAGCCAAAATGATGATAGGTTTAGGTCAAAAAACAAGACTAGAAAGATAGGCAAAAGGGCCAGCTCATGAGAAGCTTTTGAATGTTGCAAAAAGGAGTTAGAACTTGATTCTGTAAGCAACATTTTTTAAAGTAGAAATTCTAGGCCGGGTGCGGTGGCTCACATCTGTAATCCCAGCACTTTGGGAGGCTGAGGCGGGCAGATCACTTTAGGTCAGGAGTTCATGAGACCAGCCTGGCTAACGTGGTGAAATCCCATCTCTACTAAAAATATTTTAAAAACTAGCTGGATGTGGTGGTGGGTACCTGTAATCCCAGCTACTCGGGAGGTTGAGGCAGGAGAATTACTTGAACCCAGGAAGCGGAGGTTGCAGTGAGCAGAGATTGCACCACTGAACTCCAGCCTGGGTGACAGAGTGAGACTCTGTCTTAAAAAAAAAAAAAAAATGGGGCTGGGAGTGGTGGCTCATACCTGTAATCCCAGCACTTTGGGAAGCCAAGGTGGGCAGATCACAAGGTCAGGAGTTCGAGACCAGCCTGACCAACATGGTGAAGCCCTGTCTCTACTAAAAATACAAAAAAATTAGCCGGGTGTGGTGGCGTGCACCTGTAGTCCCAGCTACTCGGGAGGCTGAGGCAGGAAAATCACTTGAACCCAGGAAGCGGAGGTTGCAGTGAGCCAATATCACACCACTGCACTCTAGCCTGGGCAACACAGTGAGACTCCGTCTCAAAAAAAAAAAGAAAAGAAAATGTAGATTTAGCTGAGATAGCTGTTACTGAGATAGTTGTTAATCTCAGCTAGTTGTACAGATTTGAGGCCTTGCTCCAAGCCTAAAGAAATCAGAATTTCTGAGGGCAGGGCCAGAGATATATACTTTATTTACTTATTTATTATTTTTGAGATGGAATTTTGCTCTTGTCGCTCAGGCTGGAAAGTAGTGGTGCGATCTTGGCTCACTGCAACCTCCACCTCCTGGGTTCAAGTGATTCTCTTGCTTCAGCCTCCTGAGTAGCTGGAATTACAGGCACCCGCCACCATGCCCAGCTAATTTTTTTTTTTTTTGAGACGGAGTCTCTCACTCTGTCACCAGGCAGTAGTGCAATGGCATGATCTCAGCTCACAGCAACCTCCCAGGTTCAAGCAATTCTCCTGCCTCAGCCTCCCGAGTCGCTTGGGACTACAGGCATGTGCCACCACGCCCAGCTAATTTTTGTATTTTTAGTAGAGACGGGCTTTCACCATGTTGGCCAGGATGGTCTCGATCTCCTGACCTCGTGATCCGCCCGCCTCGGCCTCCCAAAGTGCTGGGATTATAGGCATAAGCCACCGCGCCTGGCCTAATTTTTGTATTTTTAATAGAGGTGGGGTTTTGCCATGTTGGCCAGGCTGGTCTTGAACTCCTGACCTCAGGTGATCTGCCCGCCTCGGCTACCTAAAGTGCTGGGATTACAGGCGTGAGCCACCACGCCTGGCCTAGAGATATATACTTTAAACAAACTTCCCAAATAATTTCTATGCACATTAAACTTCATAATAATGATAATGGCACAATAATAATATTGATCATGTTAACAGCTGACATATATTGAGACCCTACTATGTTCCGGTTATCATTCTAAGCACTTCACGTATTGTAACTTATTTAACCCTAACAACAATTCTGAGTTTAATAGTATAATAAAACCAATTTTATTGGGAAGGAAGCAAACACAAAGAGATTAAATTACTTGCTCTAAGTCAGGGGTCCCCAACCCTTGGGCCACAGACCTTGTGGCCTGCTAGGAACCAGGCCGCACAGCAGGAGGTGAGCAATGAGTAAGCACTACCGCCTAAGATCTGCCTCCAGTCAGATCAGTGGTGGTGTTAGATTTTCATAGGAGCATGAACCCTATTGTGAACTGCGTAAGTGAGGGATCCAGGTTGCACACTCCTTATGACAATCTAGGGACGATGATGATCTGAGGTGGAACAGTTTTATTCTGAAACCACCCCCTCACCCGCCCCCACCCGACCCCATCTGTGGAAAAAAGTGTCTTCCACGAAACCAGTCCCTGGTGCCAAAAGGGTTGGGAACTGCTGCTCCAAGTCACAGCTGGTAAGTAGAAGAGGCAAAATACAAACATGGACAATCTGATTCTAGAAATCAATTTACTCCCTAGAACCCACATTACACTTACTGTAGACTGTTGAAGGGAATTGTAGAAGATGTTTAAGAGAGTGATATGGTCACCAGTGCTGAGTAGGAGGATCAGTTTGGCAGTGAGCACGGAAGACTGTGTTAGAGAGTGAAGGAAGAGAGACTATGCTGGGTAGGCCAATCTGGAGACTTCTAACATAGACTAGGCTAGATTTGCTGGAAACCCTGAAGTACAACCAGTGGCAGTGGAGATGGAGGTATTTAGTTGAAACTGACTGAAGAAAGAAAGGGAGGGTCTAATCTAGGAGGAGCCCCATGACCTCAGCTTTGTCAACTTTGTCACGGTGTGGCCAATCACTGGAACAGAAAGAGAGGAAAGAGCAGAATGTGTGCAGACAATGAGCTCAGCCTGATGAGAAAGTTCACTTGCACCACTGGGGAAGAGGCCAGTCTGCACAACAGCCTCCCTCGGGAAGGAGAGAATGCTGCCCAAGGTAATTGTTGCTTTTGCCAAGGGGCAGATGTAGCTATTTTCCTTGGCCACTGCAGAGTACAAAATGGTGGGGAAGAGGGCATTGCAGAAAGACAAGGCAGCTCAAGTGGCAGAAATCACTAGGTGTGGTTTATTGGTGATGAGATGCTATCCGTTTGTATATATCTCTGAATACAACTCTCCCTTTCCCTGAGAAAAGCATGTCACCCACAGGGGACATAAGGCTCTTTCTGATGTAAGCAGGACAAGCCAAAGTTGGAGACACTTCTTTTGTTACCATGCTGTTTGCTGGCCCTACAGCTCTGAAACTCTAGGATTTGTGAAGTCACCAGAATCAACCCTGCCTTTCCAACACCAGCCAGCCCAAAGAGAACAGAAGTTACCTCTTTCAGGAGTTCTTGCACGTGTTCTTCTCCTGATAAGTTCTGCTCTAGTCTCTTCTCCAAGGATGTGACCTTCTCGTGCAAATGTGTGATAATGTCTTCTTTCTCTCGAGTTCCAGCAGTGACCTGCAGGTGAAAGCAGAGATCACTTTATACTAGAAGCCCTCTCTTCCTTCCTTCCTGCTTTCTCTTGGCCATCACATTTTCCTGCAATTCTGTCCTCAACTGTATCCTAGAAGAACAAACAGCTAAGAGATCTTCCATGAAAATGGGATACAGAAAATGCAAGATTAGAACCTGGCAAAACTCAGGGATCCAGCTCAGACCTAGTGCAGAAAGAAGCAAACACTCTTCCCAATTAAACAACTGACAGTCTGGAACAAAGGCATTACCTACCTGGTAGAGGCAGCAGAACTAATCCTACCAAGAAGCACCCAGCCTGCAATGACCTATGGAACAATGCTCCTGAAAGCTGAGGGGCTGGATAAAGCAGTAACAGTGCTGATGTAGTGGCTTTAAGGCTAAAGAGAGAACTTCTGAAATGATGAGATTCACCTGGCTCACAGCACAGGGCCCACAGCAGAGCTGCCATGCCTCTCACACCTTGGCTCTAGACCAACAGCTGCCCGTTTTATTTCAATCTATTTTTTTTTGTTTTTTGAGACACAGTGTCACTCTGTCACCTAGGCTGGAGTACAGTGGCACAATCTTGGCTCACTGCAACCTCCACCTCCCGGGTTTACGCCATTCTCCTGCCTCAGCCTCCCAAGTAGCTGGGACTACAGGCGCCCACCACCACACCTGGCTAATTTTTTGTATTTTTAGTAGAGACGGGGTTTCACCATGTTAGCCAGGATGGTCTCGATCTCCTGACCTCGTGATCCACCAGCCTCGGCCTCCCAAAGTGCTAGGATTACAGGCATGAGCCACCGTGCCCGGCCAGTCTATCTCTTTAGCTATGATGGTAGTGGTGGTAGCAACAGGTTGGGACTAACTTGGTTCTTTTTACTGCTACTAATCTTCAACTGCTGCTTTTATTAGTCCATTCTCATACTGCTATAAAGAATACCTGAGACTGAGTAATTTATAAAGGAAACAGATTTAATTGACTCACAGTTCCACATGGCTGGGAGGCCTCAGGAAACTTACAAGCATGGCAGAAGGAGAAGGGGAAGCAAGGTACATCTTACACGGTGGCAGGATAGAGCAAGCGAGCAAGGGGGGAAGTGCCATACTGTAAAACCATCAGCTCTCATGAGAACTCACTCACTATCACAAGAACAGCAAAGGAGAAATCTGCCTCCATGATCCGATCACCTCCCACCAGGTCCCTCCCTTGGCATGTGGGCATTACAATTTGAGATGAGACACAGAGCCTAACCATATCACTGCTCAATGTCAAAGCAGAGGATCCAGGAAGCTTTGAATACATGAGTTCTTACATCCCCACTGAGGATGCCCATTCTTCCCCAGAAAAGGTTGTATGGCAACAAAATCTCACTGTGAAGACTTGTACCTGTTTACATATACTCTGTTCCCTCAAATTCCCTTATCTTACACTTCCATTGCTCCATCTCAAGCCATAAACTTTCATGTTCAGTTGTAACTTGGCCAATCTCTCATCAGGATAAGATGCAGCAACCAGGGTGTATGGTTTTGGGAAGAAGTATTTGCCATTCTGAATTCTCACAGGTGGACAACAGAGATAGTGGAGGGGAAGTCTGAAGACTAGATTTATGACTCCACAGTTCAATAAACTTTCATCAAGCCTCAACTCTATCTGTTGTTTTCTGAGGATACAATCAACATAATTCCAGCATGGAGGCTGGTGGTGGAGACAGACACACAACTAATTACAAAACAATACAATTGTGCTTCAACAGAGGGACACACATGGTGCTATGAGATATCAGATGCAAGAGGGATTAACTGGGAGAATCAGATCAGGCCTCCTGAATAGGCAAGTCCAGGTGAAAGAGGGTGGAAGAGGAACAATCATTCTGCATAAAGGGCAGCACATACAAAGAGGTAACAAACAAGTCCTGCAAGGCTAGAAGCTGGGTGAGGAGGAAAGAACAGCTGAACACAACTCTCAGGTCTGTGGCTCAGACACCTGGGCAAATGGTAACATTATGCAAGGTGGATAACACAGGAAAGAGAGCGAGTGTGACAGGAAAAAAAAAGCCAGTTTTGGCCATGTTAACCCATCTTTATGGGTCTCTTATTAATAATGTTAATACTAGCAATAGTTATAACTGTAATATAGCAGCAGCAGCTATAACAAGATTGCAGCAGCAATCTTGAAAAAGAATAACTGTAGGCCGGGCGCGGTGGCTCACGCCTGTAATCCCAGCACTTTGGGAGGCTGAGGTGGGCGGATCACGAGGTCAGGAGATCGACACCATCCTGGCTAACATGGTGAAACCCCATCTCTACTAAAAATACAAAAACAAAATTAGCCGGGCATGGTGGCAGGCGCCTGTAGTCCCAGCTACTCAGGAGGCTGAGGCGGGAGAATGGCATGAACCTGGGAGGTGGAGCTTGCAGTGAGCCGAGATTGCGCCACTGCACTCCAGCCTGAGCGAGGAGCGACACTCCGTCTCAAAGAAAAAAAAAAAGGAAAGAAAAAGAATAACTGTTGATGTAAGAGTTGGAGAACATTACCTGATTTCAACTCTAAAGTGACAATGATCAAGACAGTGTGGTAATAGCGTAAAGACAGACATATAGGGTCAAGGGAATGCTGCAAGCACTTCCTATTATGTCTAGTCCTTACAAATGCTCTTTACCACATCCATTTACAAGGAAACTGAAGCTTAGGGACTAGCCCAAAGGCACATACCTATTAGCGATAGATTAAGGATTTAAATCCAGGTCTTCTGGATCCAAAGTCTGCATTTGTTCCCCTACACATCAATCTGAATTCAAGAGGTATAGATGACCCTTTCCAGTTAAAACCAAAACAACACATCTTACACAGGTCACTGTGTTAGGCAAAGTTAGGGACAGAAAAAGAATCAGTGGCCAAGTTCCACTTATGCCTCTTGTGCAACATATTGATATACAACCTCCTTCTCCAGGCTGGCTGATTTACTTCAGGCCCTCTACACCTCATGTGGACTACGGGAACAGCTACCAAGCCATACTCCCTGACATCAAACCTGCCCCTTTCCTAATGATCACCCTCTTCACCTACTCCCTCCTGAGTCTGGGCCTCACAGTTATAGTCCCAGAATATGGACTGCATCAAATCTGGGTGGTGGTCACTTGATTCAGACAGACATGAGTCTGAATCCTGGCTCTGTCATTGACTCCAGCTGTACGGTCTTGACAAATCATTTAGCCTTTGATGTCAGATACTCATTACTATCACCTGTAAAATAGGAAAACACTGTCTAACCAAAGGGTAGTTGTGAGGACTCAATGAGTCCCTATCTGTAAAGCACTTGAATACTGAGCTTAGGGTAAATGCTCAGCTATTCTTGTTAAATATTCACTAATGATTATTTATGGAATTTCATGTTCACTATTTAGTCTACACAACTGGCCGGCCCTGCATACCTTCCCAGCCTCATCTAGCACCGTTTCCACTTCCTTTCTAAGCGCTAACCACTTGTCTATCCTTTCGGTTCTCCCAACATGCCTTTTTTTCCTTCATTATGAATGTATTTATTGTGCCGAGACCAGCGGCTTATGTTTGTAATCCCAGCACTGTGAGAGGCCGAGGCAGGAGGCTTGCTTAAAGCCAGGAGATCAAAACCAGCCCAGGTAACACAGGGAGATCTTTTCTCTACAAAAGTAAAAAAATTGAAAACAAAAAAGGTTGAGGTTGCGGTGAGCCAAGATCGCGCCAATGCACTCCAGCCTGGGCATCAAGAGCAAAACTGTCTCAAAAATAAATAAATAAATAAATAGATAGATAAAATAAAATAAATGGCAGGGTGTGGTGGCTCACGTGTGTAATCCCAGCACTTTGGGAGGCTGAGGCAGGCAGATCAAGAGGTCAGGAGTTCAAGACCAGCCTGACCAATATGGTGAAACCCTGTCTCTTCTAAAAATACAAAAATTAGCTGGGCATGGTGGCACGTGCCTATAGTCCCAGCTACTCGGGATGCTGAGGCAGGAGAATCACTTGAACCTGCGAGGTGGAGGCTGCAGTGAGCCAAGATCACACCACTGTACTCCAGCCTGGGCAACAGAGCGAGACTGTGTCTCTAAATAAATAAATAAATAAATAAATAAATAAATAAATAAACTAATTTAAGTAAAAAAAAAAAAGTAAGGTGAATTCCATGAAAATATTATGTTAAGTACAATACAGGTTAGGAAGAACATAAATTGGGAAGTCGAAAGATAATGGCTACAGTTGAGGAACTGCTATCTAGTAGAGTAAAAAATGTGTAATTCTGAACATTGTGGGTTAAATAAAAACAAAATGAAAAGAATTAAAGTAAAATTTTGTTTCCAAACTGACAGACATCTGGTAAGAATAAACTACAAAAAAATAGAAAATGCATAAATACTACTATGAATGAAGATACGGGAGCAACTAAAAAAAGAATATAAGAAATACAATGCCAAAACATTAAACTTATAGCAAATGAACAATTATGTAGAAAAATATAAATTAACAAAACTTAGGAAGAAATATATAAACTTAGAATTACCATTAAGAAAATCTATTCAGTAATTAAAAATCTTCACAAGCCAGGCAAAGTGGCTCATGCCTGTAATCCCAGGACTTTGGGAGGCTGAGGCAGGAGGATTGCTTGTGTCCTGGAATTCAAAACTAGCCTGGGCAACATAGTGAGACCTTATCTCTAAAAAAAATTTTTTTTTAATTAGCCAGGTGTGGTACTGTAAGCCTGTAGTCCCAGATATATGGGAGGCTGAAGTGGGAGGATCACTTACGCCCAGGAATTTGAGGCTGCAGTGAGCCATGATTGCACCATTGCACTCCAGCCTGGGTGACAGAGTGAGACCCTGACACACACACACACACACACACACAAAAAATACCACCATTGACAAAAATTAAAATTTTGATATGTCCCTACTATATTACTATATAATTGAGAAAAAATAAATTATAGCTCCAGGTATCATATGAATGTTTTTCAGGAGCGCAATGTTGAGCACAAAAAGTAAGTTTAGAAAAATACCTACAGAATGATTTCATTTATATAACATTAACAAGCATGGGAAACTAAAGAAGATATTGTTTAGGGATAAAACTGACAACATTAGAAAGCAAAGTAGACAATGAAGCAATCTCCAGATAGTACTTATTTCCAAAGGAAAAAGGAATGGGATGGAATAGTGAAGGGCACAGAGGGAACCTCAAAGATAAACACACTGTTATTTTTCTTAACCTGAGGGATAGCTCAGAGGGCTCATTGCCTTATTATACTTTCTATCATACTCATGTTTTATAAATATGTTTTTATATATACTCAATAAAGACAAGAAAAAAAAATTCCAAATTTACAATCTTCACACAATACCAGCCCTTCTTTTGCCCAAGCCAGAAGCCCATAAATCACCCATAAAAATACAGACTTTTCTCTTCCTCTCCTCCCATATCTATTACATTAGTAAGTCTGTCAATCTCTTCAATAGTTCTTACATTTGTCTACTCATTATTATCTTCACCACCACACTTGTCAAAGCCTCCATCATCTTACGGTCGAACAACTGCAAAAGCTTCCTAAGTGGAAGACCCTCTCAGTCTCCTAACAGCCAGAGTCATCTGTTATTCTCTCTTATTCTGTATGTCACTGGCTTTCTTCTAGTTCCTTGAATGTGCTAATCCTTTTATTTGCCTCAGAGTTTTTGTTCATGCTGTTCCCTGCTTGAAATTCTCTCCCATCATCCCTTTCTCTCCAGTCTGAGCACTGTATCAAGTGTTACTTCCTTAAGTATTCTACAGCTCCAACTGGATCTGATCTATTTTTTTTTTTTTTTTGAGATGGAGTTTCATTCTTATTGCCCAGGCTGGAGTGCAACGGTGCGATCTTGGCTCACTGCAACCTCCGCCTCCTGGGTTCAAGCGATTCTCCTGCCTCAGCCTCCCAAGTAGCTGGGATTACAGGCGTGTGCCACCATGCCCAGCTAATTTTGTATTTTTAGTAGAGACAGGGTTTCTCCATGTTGGTCAAGCTGGTCTTGAACTCCCAACCTCAGGTGATCCACCTGCCTCAGCCTCCCAAAGTGCTGGGATTACAGGCATAAGCCACCAAGCCCAGCCCTGATCTGATATCTTTTAATAGGATCTCACAACATCTCACAGTTTTCTTTCAGAACACTCATCACTGTTAGTAATTATATATGTGATTACTGATTAATGTCTGACTTCCCTTCTAGACTATAAGCACCACAAAGGCAAGAACTGTATCTATTTTGCTCACCATAATATTATGAACACCCAGCACAGAGCCCAGCACATAGTAAGGCTCAACTAATATTTTTAGAATGAATGAAGAAACTTACTGTGACCACAGTCTGGACTTCCCTGAGCCCCATTTTTCCAATTATAAAAACAACAGATGGTTCTAATTGACATCAAAGGGTCCCTTGACTATCAAAGTTGTGGCCAGGTGCCTGTAATCCCAGCACTTTGAGGGCTGAGGTGGGCAGATCACTTGATGCCAGGAGTTCAAGACCAGCCTGGCCAACATGGTGAAATCCTGTCTCTACTAAAAATACAAAACTTAGCCCGGTTGGTGCCTGTAGTCCCTGCTGTTCAGGAGGCTGAGGTGGGAGGATTGCTTGAGCCCAGGAGGTGGAGGTTGCAGTGAGCCAAGATCACGCCATTGCACTCCAGCCTAGGTGACAAAGTGAGACCCTGTCTCAGAAAAAAACAAAACAATACAAAAACCAAAGTTGTGTATCTATTGTCCCCCTTCTTCCATGACCCCAAATGTACTCTCTGACCTTCTGCCTTTTCTGCCTCGTGCTGTCCTCCTGATCCTTGACATTCCAGTTCCTCTAGGAAGATTTCCTTGACTCCTGGGCTGGAATGTACTTCCCCTATGGCATATCTTTTGTATTTGAAAAATCTAGGGCTGAGTGTGGTGGTTCACCTCTGTAATCCCAGCACTTTGGGAGGCTGAGGTGGGTGGATTGCTTGAGCCCAGGAGTTCGAGACCAGCCTGGGCAACATAGTGAAACTCCATCTCTACAGATAATAATAATAATAAAAAAATTAGCCTGTTGTAGTGGTGTGTGTCTGTAGTCCCAGCTACTTGGGAGGCTGAGGTGGAAGGATCACTTCAGCCTGGGAGGCTGAGGCTGCAGTGAGCCGTTGACATCACTGCACTCCAGCCTGGGTGAAAGAGCAAGACCGTGTCTCAAAAAAAAGAAAGAAAAAAGAAAAATCTAGTTCATTTACTTGAGACTTCTTGTTTGAGCATCTCTTTTCTTGTGATTACAGTAGGTTTGAGTTCTATAATGAAACTGTAAGCCTCTGAAGGAAAACAATGTCTGTATTGAGATTTTTAGTTCATTGAGGGTAGAAAGCCTGTATCACAGTCATTCATTCATGTATATATTTAACTGGGTACTCCTTATTGTGAGGCAGCAAAGTGCAGTAGAATAAGCATGAGTTTTGGAGTAAGACTTGGGTTAGAATCCAACTCTGTCACTTACTGTTATAACTGTGAACGAGGTCAATAACCTCTCTTAGTTTCCACTTAGGTATCTGTAAGTATGATAATACTTAGCTAGAAGGGGTATACAGACCTCCATTGACAAAATCTTACTGTACTGTAATTATGCTGTAAGGCTCTGTCTCACTTGAGATCAGCATTTCTGAAAAGATGAGGGTAGGGTGGATGGCACTGCCGAATAGGGGGTGGTTCTGTGATGTGAGAGGAAGGGCTGGATGTCAATGACTGAAGGATGCTATTGGCATTCAGAACCCAGAGGCCAGGAATGCTAAATGTCACGCAATGCAATAGACGATCATACAATACGAGTTGTTCTGCTCAAAATGCCAATAAGAAATATGTCATTGGGAAATACTACTTTATTTATATTTATTTATTTATTTATTTTATTATTTTTTTGAGACAGAGTCTCTCTCTGTCGCCCAGGCAGGCTGCAGCGCAGTGGCGCAATCTTGGCTCACCTGCAACCTCCACCTCCCAGGTTTAACCGAATCTCCTGCCTCAGCCTCCCAAGTAGCTGGAATTACAGGCGCACGCGACCACGCCCAGCCTTATTTTTATTTTTAAAGATAGTCTTGCTCTATTGCCTGGGCTGCAGTGCTGTGACATGGTCATAGCCCACTGCAGCCTTGAATTCCTGGGCTTAAGCGATTCTCCCACCATAGCCTCCCAAACAGCTGGAACTACAGGTGCACACCACCACACCTGACTAATTTTTTTTTTTTTTTTTTTTTTGGTAGAGATGGGGTCAAGAGGAGGACCTCATGTGATCCTCCTGCCTTGGCCTACCAAAGTGCTAGGACCACAGGCTTGAGTCACTGTGCTGGGCCTGAGAAACACTACTTTATATTCAATAATATTATCGTTCATCTTTATATTCTCAGAGTTTAGCACAGCCCTAATGTAGAAACAAATGTATGTCAATGAAATGAAAAAACAAATTGTAATGACATCATTTGATTATGTGCCATAAAACAAACTGGATTAGAGCCAAGTATGTCAAAGGTACAGCCCTTGTCATGTCAGCCACTACTGTTGTATTTTTCATGCTCAAGGTCCATTATGTGCTTAAAGACATATTTGAGTCAGGCCAGGCACGGTGGCTCACGCCTGTAATCTCAGCACTTTGGGAGGCCGAGATTGGTGGATCATGAGGTCAGGAGTTTGAGACCAGCGTGGCCAACATGGTAAAACCCTGTCTCTACTAAAAATATAAAAATTAGCCGGGTGTGGTGGCAGGCGCCTATAATACCTGGGCAACAAGAGCAAGACTCCAACCCAAAAAAAAAAGAAAAAAAAAAGAGACATATTTGAGTCGACCAAATGGTGTACTTTGAGAATTTCTGACAGGAAAATACTGACTACTTCTGCTAAGCAACCCTTGTTCAGCTGTATGGCCATTTCCATCTGAGTGCAGCCTGGCTAGTACAGGAAATGGAGCCATGTGGACTGCATGAGAAACATATGTTCAGTAGCCACTCTCAGGCAGAAATTTCTGAAAGAGTTAGTTTTTATGAATCTTAGAAATCCAGGTCTTCTCCTCATATTCTACTTACCTTTTGCAAATCAATGGAAAGCTGCTGAATGAGTGCTTGGAGCTCTTGTTCCTTTTGTTCCAGGGCTGTGATCTTACTTTCTGCACCTATTTTTGAAGCTATCACGTGATCTCTTCATCAAAAGAAAGCAGACAATGAATAAATTTGGATATCTCATCTAATATACAGTCTTCTGCAGGAATGCTTCCTTCTGTGTCAGGGCTACAAGCATCATTAGCCACATGCAGGTTTTCAATGGAAAAAGCCTCGGCTCTCTCTGAAGCAGGAGCCCAAAGAGAAGAAGTCCACCCTAGTTTAAGAAAGAAATCCTGACCTGCCTTTCCTTAGTCTTATTAATACTTTACAAACTAAAACCACACTGAATTGCTCAGCACGGCTGGAACTGTCCTGAGTTTCAGCAGCTGAAGGGGAAAATGGGTTGGAGGTGGGGTGGGGCCTGAGTCCTAGGCAGGTAAGGATGTATCCAGAAGCTTTTGCCAGCACTGGAATCAGAAAGTGGTGTAATGAACAATGGGGAAAGGTGGGCAGGCTATAGCCAGAACTACACTAACACCTCTTCCCAAGGGCCCCACAGACCAAGCAAGAACCTCTGCTCTTCCAGCGTTGAGTAGTGTCTCTGCAATTCTTCTAGCTTCTGGCTTAAGTCTGATGACATCTGATTGGAGTTCATCAACTCCTCCTGGGTACGACTAAGTTCTCTGGTTCGTGCCTCCAATTCTTGTTCCATTTTCCCTAGACTTTCTTCTTTTTTTAAAAGCTGACACAAAAATACAAAGTTTCATTGGGCTATGCTAAGAAAAATACACTTAAGATCGGGCATGGTGGCTCACGCCTGTAATCCCAACACTTTGGGAGGCCGAGGCAGGTGGATCACTTGAGGTCAGGAGTTTGAGACCAGCCTTGCTAACATGGCAAAACCCTATCTCTACTAAAAATACAAACATTAGCCGGGCGTGGTGGCGGGTGCCTGTAATCCCAGCTACTCGGGAGGCTGAGGCGGGAGAATCACTTGAACCTGGGAGGTGGAGGTTGCAATTAGCCAAGATCGCGCCACTGCACTCCAGCCTGGGTGACAGAGCTAGGCTCCATCTCAAAAAAAAAAGAAGTAAAAAAGAAAAATACACTTAAAAACAAATCTGGGCTGGGTACAGTGGCTCACGCCTGTAATCCCACCATTTTGGGAGATTGAGGCATGCATATCGTTTGAACCCAGGAGTTTGAGACCAGCCTGGGTAACATGGTGAAACACCACCTCTACAAAAAATACAGAAATTAGCCGGGCATGGTAGTGCACCTGTAGTCCCAGCTACTCGGGAGGCTTAGGTGGAAGAATCCCTTGAGTCTGGGAGGTCGAGGCTGCAGTGGGCCATGATCATGCCACTGCACTCCAGCTTGGGTGACAGAGTGAGACTCTATCTCAAAAAAAAAAAAAAAAAGAAAGAAAGAAAGAAAAGAAAAAAAAAATCTAAGCTTGTCAGGCATGGTGGCACACACCTATAGTACATGCTTACAGTCCCAGTTACTTGGGAGGCTAAAGTGGGAGGAGAGCTTGAGCCCACGAGTTTGAGGCTGCAGTGTGCTATGATCGCACCTGTGAGTAGCCATTATACTCCAGCCTGGGCAACACCGTGAGACTCCACCTATTTAAAAAAAAAAATGTGGACCAATAGCCAAACTTCTATAACATTTTTGTGGGCTTATAAGAGAATTTATATACCCATTAGTTAAAAAAAAAAAAACAAAACAAAAAACAAAAAAAGAACATTTCAAACAGAACTTTTCTATTTTAATAAATTTAAAAACATACAAATATGATTAATATCAAATATGATTAATATCAAATATTACTGGTGTATGTTTATCAGCAATTAGAGAGTGATGACTAGTAAAATCAGAGTGAATAATCATCTATTCAGTATTTAGCTACTAAAACAAAAATGCATACCATGTGCTTTATTTTACTTAGTTCCTGCTGCTGGAACCCCTCTAATTCATCCATTTCATCTCTCCTTTGGAAAAGATTCATACTCTGGTTCTTCATTTCCTGTAACTGGGCTGTCAGAATATTCTTCTCCTATTTGAAAGAAGAAGACATCAACTCAGGCAACGAAAGCATTAGAAATCTGTATTATGAAAGTGAAAATCTTTTTTTAAATTTTTGTTTTTAGAGACAGAGTCTCACTAGTTGCCCAGGCTGGCCTTGAACTCCTGGGCTCAAGCAATCCTCCTGCCTTGGCCTCCCAAAGTGCTAAGATTACAGACATGAGCCACCACACCTGGCCTGAAAGTGGAATTCTTAATAAAGGAAAAATCTTCAGGAAATCTCATGCCAGTGGACAATAATGCATTGATAATGGAAAGCATTACAGAAATATGGCATTATTTATAAATTCTTTAATTGAATTAGTCCTTTAACTAGAGAATTTAATTCTTTATTTAAAAATAAATGTGTTTTAAATAATTGTGAAAAAGGGGAATAAAAGCAACAATTACATAGAACTTTTTTTTTTTTTTTTTGGTAGAGACAGGATCTTGCTCTATTATCCAGGCTGATCTTGAACTCCTGGCCTCAAGACATTCTCCTGCCTCAGCCTCTCAAAGTGTTGATAGATATGAGCCATCGTGCATGGCCTGTGTAGAACTTTAAAGTTCTTACATCTGTTTAGCAAGTCCAGATATACATTTTACGCGTCTATTCTTTCGTCATTGTTGTTTGTTTTTTGACACAGAGTCTCACTCTGTTGCCCAGGTTGGTTTGCAGTGGTGCGATCTCAGCTTACTGCAGCCTCCACCTCCCAGGTTGAAGTGATTCTCATGCCTCAGGTTCCTGAGTAGCTGAGACTACAGGCGTGCACCACCATGCCCAGCTAATTTTTCTACTTTTAGTAGAGATGAGGTTTCGCCATGTTTGCCAGGCTGGTCTCGAACTCCTGACTTCAGGTGATCCGCCCACCTACACTTCCCAAATTGCTGGGATTACAGGCGTAAGCCACTGTGCCCAGTCTTATTTTACATGTCTATTCTTAGTGACACACTGAACTGGCTGGAAAACATGAGTAACCAGTAAGATTGAATGCCCGAAAAAAATTTAATGCACGTAGATTAAACGTAGAACTGATTTCAGTTAACAAGTAAAAAAAAAGAAAAAAAGTTAGACATGACTGGTGTCAGCAGGTTACAATTTATTAAATGATCATTTCTAGCAACAGACTCTTGCCTCTAATCCCAGCACTTTGGGAGGCCAAGGTAGGCCTATCAGTTGAGCGCAGGAGTTGGAGACCAGCCTGGGCAACATGGTGAAACCCCATCTCTATAAAAAATACAAAAAAATTAGCCGGGTGTGGTGGCATGTGCTTGTAATCCCAGCTACTCGGGAGGCTGAGGTGGGAGAAACACCTGAGCCTGAGAAGTCAAGGCTGCAGTGGGCTATGACTGTGCCACTGCTCTACACTCCAGCCTGGGCATCGTGGTGAGACTGTGTCTAAAAAAAAAGAAAAAAAAGAAAAAAGGACTCTCTTAAGGACTAACCCTGCTGTTAAGTTTCTAATTCTTTTTTTTTTTTTTCTTTTGAGATGGAGTCTCGCTCTGTCTCCCAGGCTGGAGTGCAGTGGCGCCATCTCTGCTCACTGCAAACTCCGCCTCCAGGGTTCCCGCCATTCTCCTGCCTCAGCCTCTCAAGTAGCTGGGACTACA
Organism: Pongo pygmaeus; assembly: GCF_028885625.2. Lineage (NCBI taxonomy): Eukaryota > Metazoa > Chordata > Mammalia > Primates > Hominidae > Pongo > Pongo pygmaeus. Next base: position 115,588,071 of record NC_072386.2, read on the forward strand.
GGCGCCCACCACCGCGCCTGGCTGATTTTTTTTTTTATTTTTTAGTAGAGACGGGGTTTCACCGTGTTAGCCAGGCTGGTCTCGATCTCCTGACCTCGTGATCCGCCTGCCTCGGCCTCCCAAAGTGCTGGGATTACAGGCGTGAGCCACCGCGCCCGGCAAGTTTCTAATTCTTGACTGGAAAAAAAAAAAAAAAAAAAAAACTTTAACGATGAAAACTAGCTTCAAAGACCTATATAGATGTCTCATTACTATTTCCTACTCTAGAAAATTTCCCCCCCCCCACACCTGTAATCCCAGCACTTTGGGAGGCTGAGGCAGATGGATCACGAGGTCAGGAGATCGAGACCATCCTAGATAACACAGTGAAACCCTGTCTCTACTAAAAATACAAAAAAATTAGCCGGGTGTGGTGTTGGGTGCCTGTAGTCCCAGCTACTTGGGAGGCTGAGGCAGGAGAATGGAGTAAACCCGGGAGGCAGAGCTTGCAGTGAGCCAAGATCACGCCACTGTACTCCAGCCTGGGCAACAGAGCAAGACTCCGTCTCAAAAAAAAAGGAAAAATTTTCCCCAACCTCTCCTTCAAAAGAACAAAAACAAAACAAAGAGAAAATTCCCTTTGTGAACCTTGTGAACCTAAGTAGGTTTTTTAGTTGGTTCAGTTCTATATGGATACCCTTTACCAAAATTTTAAAAGATAAAAAAAATTCAATGAGAATTTCAATTGCCATAATCTTAAGAGTTTCTTTTACGGCAAGAAAACCTTAACCTAACCCATATCTCCATATTTAAGAAGACTGTCATTACTAGCATATGTTTGAGGATTTTTTTTTTTCAAGCACAGGTTTCCTTGGGACTTGACTTTTCTATAATTCTTTCCTTATATAAAAATGTTGCCAGGCACAGTGGCTCTCATCTGTAATCCTAGCACTTTGGGAGGCCAGGCAGGAGGATCACTTTGGTCTAGGAGATCAAAACCAGCCTGGGCAATACAGTGAGACCTCATCTCTATTAAAAATTTTTTAAAAATTAGCTGGGCATTGTGGCTCACGCCTGCAGTCCTGGCTACTCAGGAAGTCTAGGTGGGAAAATCATTTGAGCCCAGGAGGTTGAGGCTGCACTGAGATGTGATTGTGCCACTCCCAGCCTGGGCAACAGAACAACCCCTTGTCTCAAAAAAAGTTAATGTATTCTCTCAGCTTGATAATCAGATTTCTATAGAACAGAAAGTAAAGTTAACTTGGTGTTTTATGGAAAAAAAATAGTTGACACTAATGATTATTTTAAAACTAAAATGTTTTTCCAATTGTAGACTTGAAATTTCATCTTGTTCATATGTGGGAGCCAGGAATGTATTACTTAAGGTACCTGTATGGTGTTATGCAAGCAATGGTACTAGAATAATCAATTTCCTCATCTACATCTAGCCAAGAGGTTCTCATATATGTTCAATGCTGAGCCTTGAGAAATGCCTTCCTTCCCCACTGCTTCATCTTTAAGTGTTCCTAATATTACCACAGCGTCAATCAGAACCGCAGCACGAAAGAGACGGCCATCTCAAATCAGGCATTTTGAGGATGGTTTAATAAAGGGGCTTATCAAAGCTGTGGGATGGGTAAGATAGTCCAAAAGATAATGTGCTGGTAACAGTTGGCCATAAAGAGGCAAAAAGATGTAGAGGTTATAGGAAACCCAGAGAGATAAAAACTATGTCAAGAAGGCAAACCAAAGGTCCAACTGAAGCTGTGACTTTTGGCCATGGGATGCAACTAAGCTGAAGAGACCCCACATGGAGAAAGGTGGGGGAAGAAACATCCTGACCACATCTTCTTTCACACATGGTTCTTTCAGGGTTCCCCACTGGCTGAACCCAACCAGATGCCAGAGGGCATTTTAAGCCCTGCTGATACAGTCTCTATCAGCGTTCAGGTATACAGAGAAAGGGAAGAGAGGAGGAGTGCAGAGTATATCAAGAGGGGCAAACAAAAGACATCCTGCACATTCACCAAAAAAGGGGAGGATCTGAGCTTTTCAAGTCAGTATCTAATCATAAACTGTCCTGCTTCCAAGAGGTGGTATAGCAATCAGTATGTTGGTTACCGGATAAAACGTTTTCCAAACCCCAGAGACGAGACCAACAAAAATGAGACAAAAATAAAGATGAACTAACCTTTTCAAGCTGATCCATCTTTTCTGACCATTCCTAAAACAAAACAATAAAAAAGTATGGTTTCCAGTGAAGAGTATTGTAATACCAAGATTTTCAGAAAACAAAACAACCCAACTCTTCCCAGAAAGCAACTAACAAAACCAAACAAAAAAAGCCAATTAAAAAAAAATCTATAAACTTGGTTTAATATTAAGAAAGGCAAGAGTCATAAAAGTAGAAGAAAATGAACTTTATCTAAGATTCTAGAATGGAATGAATTCATGAATATAAGCCTGCAGATTTTTACTAAGCAGGGCACCCAAGAAAAGCTGTATCTGCTGTTCTGATGCAGCTTTTTGGCTTGTTCCTGGGAGTTTTGCCATGAGTACTGTTATTTCTTGGGAGTGGGTAGCTGGGACCAGCTGAGTTGAGTAATTCTGGAAATGATGTTTAGAAATTAATTCCTGAAACTGGGGGAGTAGGGGGGATCTTTTGCAGTCCCTGATAATTATTTTCCTTTTCATTTTGATTTTACCAACATGCTTTATGCCATCTGTGTAAGTCAAAAGAAAAAGAATTATGCCCCTTATTCACAAACCATAAAATAGTGGGGAAAAAAAGCCCATTTGCACAAAGGCAATATCCTGATTGCTTATAATCAGAATCTATCAATTTTAGATTATTTCTTCATTTATATACATTCATACCATAGTTATCCACTAAGTATTGGTAAATTGTATTTTTTCTGGCTAGTAAATGGCCTAGATGATGAACAGACACTTTAAAACCAACCAACCAACCCACCTCCTCCAGATGAAATAAATTATACAATTTCTTAAGTGTAACTTAATAAACTCTGTCTTAATAAATCAAAATTATCATTACAATATATTGATGCTTATCTTAAATTTAAAATGTCATCTATTATTTTGAACAAAATATACTTCATAATTACTGTAATAGCCAGTAACAGAATTATTTTCCTTCCTTGTAGTTATTCATTCAGCATCTTCCAGTGGTTGGTTCTGTTGAGATTATAGGAGTTCCCCTCTGTCCAGCTGGTTGGGATTGAAGAAACGTGGGAACAGAGTTTGGAAGAACTCTGTATACTATGGATTATGACTAGGTTAATAACATCTTCTCCAGGATAAAAGGCAAATGTCTGGGGGTTAGACTTTCAGAGAGGTTTTGAGAGGGGAGAGACCTTTTCTCTTATTTTGGGGCCTGCCATCAGATTACAGATACACTATTTCCCTTCTCAATTTTATGAAACTACACAGATGCAAGGAATGATACTCTCACATTCTGGACACATTTCATGATTAGAACTGTAAAGTTTCTTCACTTTACAAGAAAAGGCCAAAGAAAACCTTAACGAACTTATAACATTTCTCTTCTCCTAGGCTATAAATATTTTCTATAGGTTATGTCATGATTTTTGAAATCATGTCACTAAGTGAAATCTTTCCACCAGTTCTGGGCAGTGCCACATATAAAATACCTGGTCCTTTCTGGCTAATGCCAAAGCCAGTCCTTCTGCCATTTTGGCTCTGTTGGCTTGGAATGTCTCATTCTGCTCTTGAAATTTCCGCATGGAAGCTGTTAACAAAGAGGCTCTATTTGAGATATGAAAACACTTTAGAAACAGCATGACAAATAGCCCATGTGATTACTTTACAACTGTCACCTAATGAAAAAGGCCAAAGTCACATAAGTGTATTGTGATACTAGGAAAAGCTGGATCCACGTCAACTTTCCAGAAGAATATTTTGGCCTTGGTAATAGACCACAATTTTTGTTTGTTTCCTTATTGTTTTTGTTTTTTGTAATAGACAAGTATATATATTTAGAAAGATGCCAAAAGGTAACTTTTTAAATGGTACAATGATAGAACACTGAGTTAGGTAGGTTGCCAGAAAACATCAAATCTGATGCTAAGTGATGGCTACTACCACTTTATCAGAATTAAAAACAAAAACAAAAATCAAAACAAACAAACAAAAAACCTTTCTTTTACTTTATCTTCCTTAAAAGTTTTAGTACATATCAACAAAAAAAATAACTTTCTACTTCTACTAACACCTTTCTTGGATGGTACCCAAAGAACATATGATTGAGGGTAGACTACACAAAATGTATGCTTTATTGCTGAGGGAGTGATGACAGGGATTTCTCCCAGTTACTCAACACAGCAGTAATGAAGCTGTGGTGAGAACCCATTTCCTAATCCAGACCTAAGGGATAGGTACTAGATTTTATTAAAACCTGAGGGTAGCCTAAATAAAGGGGTCAACTGGAGAGAGACAAGCTGATACACACAACGACCTACTCCTAAGAGTCATGCCCATAAGCCAACATAAATAAAACTTGTATACTTATAAGTATCAGCCAAATGTTTTATCAACATGATTAAGAAGTATACTACTTATAAAATAAAGATTTGTGCTTTCAAGAAGGACAAACTTAACCGTACACTATTGTTTCATTTCAAAAAACTAAACCTTGAAAAGATTGAAAAAAGCAGGAAAAAAATACGTACAATCCTGGTGTTTTTCTAATGCAATTTCAAGCTTCTCTTTTATCTTCTGCAAGTTTCGGACCTGTTCAGCATAGTCTTGGGTGAGGAGGGTGACGCACATACCAGAAATGGACAAACATCAGGAAAGGAAGTTAATTAAACAAAAAAATGAATGGAAATGATGATGATTTTCTTAACCTGAAAACCATTCCTGTTAAGGAAAGCTAGGCAGACAGCCTCCCATTAACAATGAACAACACAGGAAAACAATTATAGTACAAACTATCCATGGTGTATAAATGGTGAGTACAAAAAGGCAAGTTTGTTTAGCCTTGATAGAAAACAAGAATTAAGCTTAGCCTGGTGATCAGAAATGTCCTGCTATGAAAAACACAGATTTATCTCATGACTTAATTTCAAATCTCAGTTTCCACTTCCTTTTCCAGCCTTAGCAGTAGGACAGATCAAAGTGAACTCACTAAACAGCTCACTTATAGTCCACACAACTCAGGAACAATAGTTAGGGCAGTAACAAACACCTTAGGTGCAGCATTGTCTTTATAGTGATAGCACTTAATTCTCTAAAAAAGTGAGCTCCCTTTCTACACAGGAACTTGGTAATCTACGCCATATTAAATGTGAATGTCAGCATTAATTATCTAGGTGGCCAAAGAAGATAGTTATGGTTTAGTGAAAACACACAGTAGCTCAAATCCCACCTCTGTCAGTCCTTAGCTGGGGACCTTAAGCAAATTATTGGTCCTGTAGTATTAGTTTCTTCATAAATTAAATGATGATATTAATTGTACCTACCACAAAAGATGCATTAGATAATAAAACATTTTACGTGCCTTAAGTGCTTCGCACACAGTGCTCAATAAAATGTAGCTGTTATTGTTGTTACTGTGACTATTATCATTACTCATACTAATACTGTAGGACAATACTCAGCACATAGTGGGCCCAGTAAATGTCAGCCCTCTTCCCTGTCCCTTCTCTAACCGTAAGTCAAGCTCAACTATTCTTCCTACCATATGGGGAAGGTACATATATTATTTTATAACTCTCTCTCCAACATTAAACAGATGTAAAATTACTTTACCTCTGTTACTGATATAATTTATGGGTAGGAGTAACAGGATAGCAACAATTAAGTTTAAAGCAGATGGAATTAAGACTCTAGCATCAAATAAATCTGGGTTTGGATCCCAGTTTTACCACTTACTACTTGTGAGGCCTTAACCTTGCTAAGCCTAATAAGGCTCCAGTGAGGACAAAATAATTAACTGGTAGTTGTGAGCTATGCTATGAACCTTTGATAACTACACAAATACAAGTACTTCACACACAATTTGGTGAATTTGGGTCTGACAGCTACACAAATATAAATATTTCACATACCACTTGGTGAATTTGGGTCTGCTGTTTTACTCCAATAAAATGGGCATTAAAAGGCCAAGGGACAAAAAGAGACACAGAAACCATGAACCACTTTACAGGATGAAGCTTTCCAAATATATCCACTGGCAGAAACCAAAATAATAACTCACAATTCTATCACGACCATGCCCTCCTCAGGCAAAGGATATAATGGGAGCTGTGCAAATTGTAAACTGCACACAAAAGACATAATGAGAGTGACACCTTCTATGCAGGTGCTGAAGTCAGAAATACCATTGAGAAGTGGCCCAAATACCTACAACAACACTTACACAGGTGGTATGAGCTGCGGGAAGTGGCAACACAGCACCAATCTCTCTCTGGTGCTGATGAATCCAATATCTGTCGGCCATTCCCTTTAAATACTAACCCTATCCCTTTCCATCTGAAAGCAGGCTATGCTAATGGTGGAAGATGGTCAAATCTATTGTACATATATTATTATTATCTTTTATTTCCATGGCTAGAAACCTCAGGAGCAGAAAAAAATTTTTAATAAACTTTCAAATTCAGTTTTGAATTTACACTATTTAGTACACTAACAAAAGAAGAGGGTATACTTGCTCCTTTCTAAAAAGATCAAAATGATATGTGAAAATAACTATAAAGTCATCCTATATGGAAGAGAGTCAAGCAAGGCAAGTTTCCTGTTGTTTGCTTTTTATGAGTTCTTAGACATACCAGAAAGTCTGGCCTCTAACTTCCGTATCTGTTCATTCCTTCTCAGAAGCTGGGATGAAAGATCTTCTCTGGAGCTGCTTCCATCGGAAGCCTGTTGAGGTAGATGCAAGGAAGGTCGTATTCATATATGTGTGAGACCACAATACTGAGCCAGAAAGTGACAAGTCTTATTTTAGGTTTGGTTACACTTTAATTAATTGTAATCACTGAAAAGCTAGGCCTAGCTTCTCTACCTGGAAAGTGGAAGCAACACTTTCTTCCTTTTATAAAGTGAAGCAGAGAGGAGATGCTAAACAGATCAATTGTATGTTTACACATGCTACTGAAATAAAATAATAGTAAATAGATCCATTATTACAGCAAGTATATAACACAAAAACTATATCTGCCATGATAAAAAAAATCACTTTATCTTTCCAAAAGTAAAGTCCTGGGATAAAGTGGGCGGGGGTTCTTTAGGGATCAAAAGCTGGTCTATGACTATGAATCTTTCACCAATATTGATAAAGTTTCAGTATCTTCATCTCTAAAACGGATATCAATCTAAAACTCTAACTTGCATCATAGACTTCAGCAGATAATATGCATTCAACAAACCAATATATTAATGAGGCATACATTTTCCCCAACAAACCAGATTATTTTAAAATAAATGAATACTACTATTGCTATAGGCACTGCTTGCGATTGCTAATAACTCAGTTTTAAAAATCTCTTTTACTTTTCATTATACAATTTTTCAAAATATAGCAACGGAGAGAGATTGGTCTAAAGAACGCTCTCCAACTACTTTCACAATTGCTGATGCTTTCCCTTATTTGCTTCATCAATTTTAATTTTTCTGAAGTAATTTAAATAACAGACATCATGACATTTCATCCTAAATACTCTAAAAACTAAGGCTATTTCTCTTCATAGGCAACATATGATTCTCATTCCTAACAAAAAATACTAACATCCAGTCCTTAATCATGTTTCCCATTGTATCCCCAAAATGTTTTTAAAGATTATTCAATAATTCACCTCAAATATTCATCTACATGTCCAGCCACTTGCCCATCCAATATGTACTGAGAGTCAGGACAGTGGACAGTTAAGAGGAGAGTCTCGTGTCAGAAGACCTTGCTTCAGGTTCCAGCTTTACCACTTACGAGCTGTAAGAACTTAGGCTCATTACTCAACTTCCCTGTGCACTGGTTTCCTCATTTGCAATCTGTGATAACAAACAGCATTTGCCTCACAGAGCTGTGATGAGGATTAAGTAAATCCATACTTGTCAAATCCCTAAAACACAGCCTGGCACATATTAGCTTTAATATGTGTCATCTATTACTAGTTGTCTTAGTCTGTTTGAGCTGCTATAATGAAATGCCATAAAGTGTGTGACTTATAAACAACAGAAATGTATTTCTCACAGTTCTGGAGCCTAGGAAGTTCAAAATTAAAGTGCCAGCAGATTTGGTGTCTAGTGAGGACCCACTTTCTGGTTCATACATGACATCTTCTAGCTGTGCCCTCACATGGTGGAAGGGGCAAGGCAGCTTTCTGGGGCCTCTTTTGTAAGAGCACTAATCCCATTCATGAGGGTTCCTCCCTCATGAGCTAATCATCTCGGAGACGATTCACCTCCTTATTCCATCACTCTGGTGATTAGGTTATAATGTATCAATTTTTGGAGACACAAACATTCAGACCACAGCACTAGCAGTATAAGAAGCTGTTATGATTATTACTGTTAGTGAGACATCCTATGTCTCACTACTGTGCTAAGCACTAGGAATAGTGGTGAAACAAAGAGCTCCTATCCAAAATAACAGCAGCAGCAGCAACAGAAGCTAATTATGAAATGCTTAGAGCCAGACGCCATGCTAAGTGCTTTACCTTCTACGCAGAAGAACTGACATTACAGGTCTCAGACTGTTATCCTTAGAAAGGCCTGCTTTTAAGGTTGGTCCTTGGCTGGCATCTGGGAACTTAGATTTTGGGAGGGTTCCCATCATTCTGTTAAGAATGCCTCATAGTCCCTAAAATGTTTGTGCAAAAATATGGGTTTATGCTGAATACCTGGTTTCCTCCTGGAGTCTGGATTATTTATTTATTTATTTATTTAGACAGAGTCTCACTCTGTCACCCAGGCTGGAGTGCAGTGGTACAATGTTGGCTCACTGTAACCTCTGCCTCCCGGGTTCAAGCGATTCTCCTGCCTCCTGAGTAGCTGGGACTACAGGCGTGTGCCACCATGCTCAGCTAATATTTGTATTTTTAGTAGAGACAGGGTTTCGCCATGTTGGCCGGGCTGGTCTCAAATTCCTGACCTCAACTGATCCACCTGTCTTGGTCCCCCAAAGTGCTGGTATTACAGGTGTGAGCCACCCCACCCGGCCTGGATTCTGGAATTTTGATATATAGTAGGCAGAGGGTGTTCACATGACCAGCCCCCAATAAAAAGCCTGGACACTGAGTCTCTAATGAGCTTCCCTGGTAGACATTTTACATGTGTTGTCACAACTCATTGCTGGGAGAATGGAGCATGTCCTGTGTAATTCCACTGGGAGAAGAATCTTGGAAGCTTGCACCTGTTTCCTCCAAGTTTTCCCCATGCACCTTTTCCCTTTGCTGACTCTGTTTTAGCTCCTTTCACTGTAATAAATGATAGCAGTGAGTAAAACTATATGGTGAGTCTTGTGAGTCCTCCTAGTGAATAATCAAATCTGGGGATGATCTTGGGGATCCTTGACACACATACTTTAATAAAGACAGATACAGTTCCTATCCCCATTTTATAGATGTGAAAAATAAGGCAAGGAAAAATGAAGAGACTTGCCCAAAGTCACATAATAGAGCAGATATGACTCTATAACCTGACCTGAGTTCCTAAAGACTACACTTTACTTATTGCCTTTCATGAAACTCCCAGTTCAGTGGAAGAGACAAACAAGCAAATCATCAATAATAATGCAGTACAGCAGGTGCTATTACAGAGGTTAGCAGAAGACAAGGCACCAAACAGCCAGGAGGGGTAAAGGGTAGGGGCTGCCAGAGGAGAAGGTCAGGTCAAGGGAGTTTGCTGGAAGTAACATATGAGCTGAGTCTTAAGACGCACAAGAGTCTGTCAGAGGAATGCAGGAGTGAAAGGGGAGATGAGACATTCTAGAGAGAGGAAATAGCATGTGCAAAAATTGTAGGCATGAAAGAATGTGGTCCATTCTAGAAAGTGTAATAAATTCAATCTGGCTGTGGCACAGGGTGTAGGAAAGTACAGTGAGATAATGCTGGCCACGTAAGCTGAGAGAAGACCATGACAGTTTACCATTACGCTATAATAATGAGTTTGTACTTCATCCTGAAAATGATGGGGAAGCCACTGAGTTTTATGAGTTTTAAGTACTGGAGAGACATGAACGGATCTGCTTTTAGAAAGATCACTTTGGGCTGTGCACAGTGGCTAGCACCTGCAGTCCCAGTACTTTGGGGGGCCAAGGTGGGCAGATCATTTGAGCCCGGGAGTTCGAGACCAGCCTAAGCAACATGGCAGAACTCCGTCGCTACAAAAAATACAAAAATTAGCTGGGTGTGGTGGCGCGTGCCTGTAGTGCCAGCTACTCAAGAGGCTGAAATGGGAGAATTGCTTGAGCCCAGGAGGTTAAGGCTGCAGTGGGCTGTGATCGGGCCACTGCACTCCAGCCTGGGTGACAGAAAGAGATCCCTGTCTCAAAGAAAAAAAAAGGTCACAGGGAACCCAGATAGACTACAAGTTTGTCCCAGAAAGAAACGCAGCTTGAAATGAAATGATGGTATAGGTTGAGTATCTCTTGCCCAAACAGGTTAGGATCAGAAGTGTTTTGGAGTTTGGATTTTTTCAGATTTTGGAATGTCTGCATATACATAATATAATATTTTGGGGATGGGACCCAAGTGTAAACATGAAATTATGCTCCATATATGTTTTATACACATAGCCTGAACATAATTTTATACAATATTTTAAATAATATGCATTAAACAAAGTTGTGTTAAGTATTTATGTGTAAATTTTCCACTTGTGGCCACGTTGGCACTCAAAAAGTCTAAGATTTTGGAGTATTTCAGATTTCAAATTTTCAGATTAGGGATGCTTAACCTGTGCTAGTAAATGTACTACTAGAAGATGGAGTAGGGAGGCAAGTTTGAGACATTTAAGAAATGAAAGCTGCCTGTAATCCTAGCACTTTGGGAGGCCGGGGCAAGAGGATTGCTTGAACTCAGGAGTTCGAGACCAGACTGGGCACACAGTGAAACCTCATCTCTACTAAAAATACAAAATATTAGCCGAGTGTGGCGGTGTGTGCCTGTAGTCCCAGCTACTTGGGAGGCTGAGTGAGGCAGGAGAATTGCTTGAACCCAGGGTCCAGCCTGGGAGACAGAGCAAGACTCTGTCTCCAAAAAAAAAAAAAAAAAAAAGAAATAGAAGCCATAATATGTGTTGACTGATTGGACACCAAGAAGTGAAAGGAGGGAAGAGTCTAAAACACCTCCAGGGTTTCTGGCTGGTGACTTGGGAAGATGAAGGTGCATATTTGGAGATGGAAATAATGAATTCAATTTTGTTCATTTAGAATTTGAGACGCCACAGAGGAGGCATCTGTTTGGAGAAATATATGCAGTTGGATATAAGGGTCTGGAGATAGGAACTGAGGATCAGGCTGTATTAAGTTCAAAACTGGAGAAATCCCAAAATAAAGTACTTCCTGAATCCGGGTCAATCTCTGTATTTGGAATACATTACTAAATAAAAGACTTCATTTAGCATGTCAGCATGAAGGCAAAGCAGGTCCTTCTGTCACAGAACCCAGCCTTAAAACTACATCCTTCAGCCCGATGCTCAAATGTGTGCTTATATTTCCTCTTAAATATAGGAGCCAGTGATAATGTAGATCTGGTAATCTTATTGCTCCATCCCAATAGCCTAATAGCTTTTGCCATGTAATCTGACCTGGGATCCAGGCAGTATAAGAAAGCAGGAGGAAGACTCATCTGACAATGGAAACAACTCAAATGTCTATCGCCAGGAGAAGACAGAGATTAAATGTGGTCTTTTCAAATGCTGGGATCTTTTTTTAAAAAAAAATCTTTAGAGACAGAGTCTTGCTCTGTTGCCTAAGCTGGAGTACAGTGGCACAATCATAGCTCACTACAGTCTCAAACTCCTGGGCTCAAGCGATCCTCTTGCCTCTGCCTCCCAAGAAGCTAGGACTACAGGCATACCACCACCGACCTGGCTAATTAAAAAAAAAAACAAACTTTTGTAGAGACGCAGTCTTGCTATGTTGCCCAGGCTGGTCTTGAACTTCTGGCCTCAAGCAGTCCTTCCACCTTAGCTTCCCAAAGCATTGGGATTACAGGCATGAGCTTCTGTGTCCAGCCTGGAATCTTATACAGCAGTAAAAATAAATGAACCACAGCTTCCTGTAACATGGATGCATTTTATAAGCATGTTGAATTAAATTTTAAAAAAGGAAATCCAAGAAGTCTACAGTGTGCAACTTTTATAACTTCAAAAACAAGCAGTATTAAATAATAAATTGTTTATGAATACATACATATCTGGTAAGATATTTTAAAAAGCAAGTAAATGAAAAATACAAAATTTAGAATAGTGGTTATGCTATCCTAAATTGGGTAGAGGAAATTGGAAGAAACATGTAAGTGGCTTAACAGAATTGATAATGTTCTATTTCTTCAGATGAGTGATAGATTTACTTTATGCTTTATACTTTACATATATATTACATACATTCTTTTATATATATCCAGCATTATAAATGAGTTTTAAAGAAATTTATTGTCAAGTGTGGTGGCTCACCCCTGTAACCCTAGCACTTTGGGAGACTGAGGCGGGAGGATCATGAGGTCAGGAATTCAAGACCAGCCTGGCCAACATAGTGAAACTCTGTCTCTACTAAAAATACAAAAATTAGCTGGACGTGGTGGCGGGTGCCTGTAGTCCCAGCTACTCAGGAGGCTGAGGCAGAAGAATCGCTTGAACCCGGGAGATGGAGGTTGCAGTGAGCAGAGATTGTGCTGCTGCACTCCAGCCTAGGTGACAGAGCGAGACTCTATCTCAAAAACAATAAACAAAAAGCAAAAAAAAATTAGCCAGGCGTGGTGGTGGGCACCTGTAGTCCCAGCTACTTGGGAGGCTGAGGCAGGAGAATTGCTTGAACCCGGGAGGTGGAGGATGCAATGAGCTGAGATCATGCCACTGTACTCCAGCCTGGCTGACAGAGTGAGACTCTGTCTCACCAAAAAAAAAAAAAAAAAAAGAAAAATTTATCTAACTTAAGAGGATCCTGTCATATGCAAAAGCCACACTTTATTTTTTAAGCATGACATTTCCCTCATATAGCAACATCTTCATTTTTTGAAATCTTATAGCCACAAATATATTTTACTAATAAGAAACATACTGTAGGCCAGACATGGTGGCTCACGCCTGTAATCCCAGCACTTCGGAAGGCCAAGGTGGGCAGATCGCCTGAGCTCAGGAGTTTGAGACCACCCTGGGCAACATGGTGAAAACCTGTCTCTACTAAAACACAAAATATTAGCCAGGCACGGTGGAACACGCCTGTAGTCCCAGCTACTCGGGAGGCTGAGGCACGAGAATTGCTTGAGCCCCAGAGGCAGAGGTTGTGGTGAACCGAGATCAAGCCACTGCACTCCACTTTGGGCTACAGAGCGAGGGTCCATCTCCAAAAAAGAAAAAAGAAAAAAAGAAACATATTGTAATCACTGGTGCCATCTTTCCATCAATCGTCCCAATACAACAATGCACTCTGGCTAACCCCATACCACAACTCAGAGACCTTGTTAAGCAGCAATGACTTAGTTGTTATATAAGTATATATGTCTGCAATGAAAACAGGCCCAGACATTTTCAGAAATGAAATGCAAAAGAAGATGTACAAGGTATACAGATGGAAAAACAGTACAAGAGGACACTGGAGAGAATATGGAGAGGAACTCACAGAAAAATAAGGAAAAAAAATAGAGTACCTTAACATTTACAAACCAAACATTAACAAAAAGGTACCTCAGAGTAAGAAGAATCAGATGTACGGGCTCTTATACAGCTATAAACCATGAAAGGTATGAAATAATCAAGCAATTTAAAATATTTATTGGAAGAATTCCCTGCAAAAGTATCTTTATTTCTTAAGTAAAGGTACTTACAAAGTCATCTCCTGAGTCAGCTCCCATTGAGGCAACTGATTCCTTGCTCACAGACCGTGGGATCCTAGTAGCACCTCCTGGCCTCTGAGCAACAGCAGTCTCTTCTGCAATTTTCTTCTTGAGTTTTGCAAACATGTTTGCTGTGTGGCTATCCTGCACGGATGACCAGCTCTCAGTAGTCCTGGTGCCTGTGTTCAGGATTCAGACACAGGTGCCTACAAAGTTTCAGACATCCAAGCTAGCTGCATTCCCACTTAAATGTGGGCCAAGGGCTTATGGCAACACAGGATCTATAAATCAGATGAAAGAGACAGTTCAAAAGTTAAACACTGGAAAGACTTCACATCTGAGTTGTTAAGTTTTAGATTTCAAAATTGTTTCATAACTTACGTGTACACTTATAGAACACAATTACTAAACATTTAAAAAGCACTCAGGTGCTTCATATGCATATACAGATAAAGAAACCCAGTCTCAAGGAGATGAAGTAACCTACCAAAGATTGTGTGGCTAAGTGGAAGGGCTGGTATTTGAACAGAGGACTCTGACTCACAAATCTCTACATTTTTTTTTTTTAATTACAACATGTTGGCTATGACATATAACACACTTGGTAAAATGTCCCAGAGCAGACATCAACATCACATCTTCATGACTTAATGATTTCAAATCCTTCCTCCAATAAGCTTAACTACAGTTTAGTGTTCTTTTTTTAAGTTGAAGGCAAAAATGCAGGTAATTCAATTCATATGTAATTCAATATTCAATATGTAATTCAATATGTAAAAGGTGTAATATCCTACTGTTTCAGGATGGTTTGCAATCAACTGTCCAATAGGCAAAGCTGGTAACAGAAAAAAGAGGACACACCAGACAACTCTATTGTATAAGTATCTGATATCCCTGAACATTTTCTGGAGATGCTGTGTGGTTTTGAGTTTGACAAAATTACCTCCAATCAGTTTCTTTTCTTTCTTTCTTTTTTTTTTTTTTTGAGATGGAGTTTCGCTCTTGTTGCCTAGGCTGGAGTGCAATGGCACGATCTCGGCTCACCGCAACCTCCACCTCCTGGGTTCAAGCGATTCTCCTGCCTCAGCCTCCCGACTAGCTGGGATTACAGGAATGCGCCACCACACCCGGCTTATTTTGTATTTTTAGTAGAGACGAGGTTTCTCCGTGTTGGTCAGGCTGGTCTCTTGACCTCAGGTGATCCACCTGCGTTGGCCTCCCAAAGTGCTGGGATTACAGGCATAAGCCACTGCGCCCGGCCTCACAGTTTCTTTTCTTAAGAATGTTTGACATGATATTCAAAGTTTCTTTTCTTAAGAATGTTTGACATGATATTCAAAGTAAGATTCAAAAATCTTTTCCTCCTAATGGTGTATAAAACACTAATATTCTGGTTCCAACCTTAACTTTCCATGTTTTGTGGAGGATACCTAAGCTCTGCTCTGAGATACACAAATGCCATCTTACCACTTCAGATCCTCCATTAAGGCTGTACAATTCTTCAGAAACTTTACTTTCAATGTGTGTAAACCACTTACTCACCTGGCTTATCTACTAGATTTAAAACAGCTTGGAGGTCAAAGCACTCTGTCCTGCATGAAGACAAAGATAAAATGCATTGGGTATTTCTTTTCAAGTGTATGGCCAAAATGTTGGGTGGGGATAGGGGGAAGAAGTGAAGGAAGAGGAGGGACAGAAGAAGGATTAAAGGGGGTAAAAAAAACCTGTCACAACTCTCAGTGGGATACCCTCCCTAACCCTGATCTCCTATGAATTTGTTATTTGCTTAAGAGGTTCACTTACAAGCGCATAGAACAGAATTGATCACCGCAGCGGGTGCCTAAATTCACTTCTCCCTGGGAGCCCTGAGCAAAACAATTTGAATGAGGTTAAGTTTTCCTGGAGCCAGTATTTATTTCTCAGTTGATTACTACACTCACATACTGTTTACCTTGCCAGACCCTGGTCTGTCTGGTCACGAATTTGCACTGAGAAAAAGCAAGGCAAAATTGGGTAAAGACAGATGCCTAACCCCCAGGGAGGCAGGCAGGTGCCTGCCACGGCAGTTTGGATCTCACTCCCTCAGGCTACCTCCAGCCCCGCCCGTGCTTTGGACTGTCAAAGAAAGAAAGGATCCAACATCTCTCCCATTTGACAGCAGGGAAACTGAGCCCTAGAGAGGAGGAGCGACTTGTCCAAGGTCGCGCAGGGAGGAATCCCGGAACTCTAGGCTCCAGACTCCCAGGCCGGGGCAGCCCGCCTCCGCCCCCACTCTCACCCTTTCAGCACCCCGGTGCCGCCCCCCGCCTTGGAGCTCGGGCAACCCTGACTGGGCCGCTGTGGGGACAGACCGAGGCCACTGGGAGAATAAGGGGCCTGCTCGCATTCCCGGAGTCCTGGCCCGCGCACCTGCCTCTCTCTGGGCAGCCAGCAAAGCCCCGCCTCCCGCGCCTCTCGTGAGCCCCGGCCCGCGTCACCAGCCCCCACCGCCCAGCCGGCGAGCCGAGCAGCGACCCGGAACCGCACGTCTCCCAGCGCGCCGGAAGTGACTGCGCGAGGGGGTTGGTCCGACGCGCGCATGCGCCCGTGCGCGGCCTTGCCGGCTACTGTTACCACCTCTGGGCGGCGGTTGGGCCGAACGGCTGGAGTTAGCGGGTGCCCAGCCGGGCGCTCTCTCAGCCCAGTTCGCCACGTCAGCGAGCGGCCAGAGCCGTAGATGATGACTGAGTCTCCGAGGCCTCTCGGTCTTTTTCTATTTTAACAGGGGCGCGTGCAGAGCGTGGTAAGTGGGAGGGGTTTCGTGTCAAAAGTAAAAGAACCCAGTCCGTGCCACAGGCCCCGCTGTGCTGTGCTGGCTACAAACCCGGCCGGGGCTGCGCTGCTTGGCCAGGCGCCCCCCGCGCCGCCCGGTCCCGCCGCACCCTAGGCAGCTGCCTTGCCACCGTGTGAACCGGGAAGTCTGCGCCTCCATCTTCACTCACAAGCCAGTAGCTCCAGAAACTAGTCCTGGGACCTTACACCTTGAGACCAGTTTTTAGACTTTGGCGCCTGTCACCTACTGTAGATGATGCGTTTTATATCGCAGCCGAGTACATAACGTCCAGCAGAACCACGTTCTTACTATGTAATGCACTTAAAAACGCTGGTGGCAACTCACTATATTGGATTAGCTTCACCATCCGCTGCTGGGCCGTTTCCTTTTTGCTTAGGAAGAAAGTTCAAAACATCGAAAGTGCCTGGCGCGCGCTTCTGTGGTCCCAGCTACTCGGAAGACCGAGGTGGGAGGATCTCTTGAGACCAGGGCTTCCAGACCAGCCTGGGCACCGTGGCGAGACTCCGTCTCTTTAAATAAATAGCAATTATGCAGGCAGTAGGAAAAGAAAAAAACAAAAGAGGAAAAACTATCTTGTTCTAAGTCACAGTCCAGGCCGGGCGCGGTGTCTCACGCCTGTAATCCCGACACTTTGAGAGGCCGAGGCGGGTGGTTCACCCGAGGTCAGCGGTTCAGACCAGCCTAACATGGCGAAACCCCGTCTCTACTAAAAATACAAAATTAGCCGGGCGTGGTGGCCCATGCCTGTAATCCCAATTACTTGGGAGGCTGAGGCAGGAGAATCGCTTGAACCTGGGAGGTGTAGGTTGCAGTGAGTCAAGATCGCGCCATTGCACTCCAGCCTGGGCAACAAGAGCGAAACTCTTATCTCAAACAAAATGTCACGGTCCAAATCAGTACCCTAAGTCAGGTCCCTGAACTCGTCAATGCCAAGCCAGCCATTCCACCTTAAGGAACTCTGGTTCCATCCCCAGACTCAAGCCCAAGAATAAGCAGATTCCACCCAATTCTTCAACAGTCCCTTCCTTCGCGTGTTCCAGTTCTGACCAGCAGAAGCAGGGCCGGGAAAAACCAAAACCAGGATTCAAACATTGACAAACTAACAAGAAGCATCAACCCCAAGATAGTTCAAAGCCTCTGAGATATTTGAATGAGGCAAACCCTAACAGTTCAGCTGTCAATACCGAAAAAGTACCAAAAACTTTAAGCAAATAATGTTTATTTTTATATTGATGATACACTTTATATGTGGATTCAAGGTACAAAATTCATGTACAAGAGTTCACACCTGATGAATGTGGACACATTCCTAGAGAACATTTATCAATGTGAAAATTTCTTTAATACACTGACAACAAAAATCAAATATTCTCTAATCTCGTTATTCAATAAACATCAAAACAACGTTTCAGTTTTCATCCTCTAGTATTGAAGTGCCCTCAAGGTGGTAGGCACTGTATAGCAGGAGAAAACATTGGAAACCCTACTGAATCCGCTCTGCAGAATCACAGTGTTTACTCTGAAATTCATTTAGTGAAGTAGTGAAAGGCTATCTTTTATGACAAATCACATCTCATACAAGAGTCAAAAGTGATGAACTCAAGAAAATAAAATGTTTCAAGAACTTCTCAATTTCTCAAATCTATGGAGTATTAACCATAACAGACAAAGAAGAAAAAGGCTGCTAGAAAGGAAGAAAAAAAATCCTGTTTAAGAGAACGTATGGCTTAAGCAATTTAGAACACAACTGAGAAGACTTTTACAATACCACAAATGTTCAAGTCAAATGATATTGACAGTATAATTTTCCCCTTAGTCATTGGTAGTAAATAGCCCCTCCAAAACTTATTCTACTGTTAACACATATAAAAACTAATGAATCCAAACAGTTTTGCTAACAGGGCTGAGTTGATGGATTTTTTTTCTAAAGTATTAACTCACAATATCCAAATATTAATACAGATGAACGACAAGATTGTTTCAAAGATTACAGTGATTTGTGAATAGCTAAATAGGCAACCAAATAGCTTCATTATTTGCACGACAGATTAGCAGCACTTGGATAAGAATTGTTACATGAAAAATATTGTGCTTCAGTCTCTTGAGGAGAGCTAATAAATATAACTCTATAATCCCTATAGTGTTACAATTCTATAACATTTCAGTTACAGACAAGCACAATTTTTAAAAAGTATTTCACACCACTAGAAAATTGAGTAATTATATCCTCCAAATGAATTACTGCTATGATTTAAACAAGTGCATTTCTGCCTAATAATCAGAATGTAGACAGTAAGTTCAGCATTATTTTCAAGGGAAAAAGATCAAACATAACTTATTTTAACTCCTATTTGATTATCTTAACCTTTAGTGATGATTAGAATTTAAAAAAGGGAACTCAACCTTCCAATGGAAACTGCTCAGAGGAAATAATAAAGTGGCCTGAAATTACAATAATTCTTAGCACAAAGTAAAAAGTGATTTATAACTGCTTCATCTGATTCAATGATTAATGAAATCACTATTTATACTGGTGCTACACAACGAAGATAACCTATATGGATAAGTTATTTTACTTGTAAACTCTACTATGAAAATGTCAGGACTTTGTATTTGCCTTTCCTATTATCTAAGACATTTCTACCTCAACTGGAACAATCCTCCAAAATAAAGGTTTCTCTGATTGTTGAACAGCAAGGTTTATTAAAAACAAGCAAAAAAACAGTTGGAGAACTAGCCATATGGTTCTATGTGGCAAAAGGAATGCATTCAGATAACTATAAAAAGCCACACAAATCAAGTCTTAGATTATTGTATTGAACCATTAGAAGGTCTTTTTAATGATACAATAAACAAGTTAACAAAAACCATTCTTCAGGAAATAGTAATAAAAATTCGTTTTTTTTTTTTTTTTTTGAGAATGAGTCTTGCTCTGTCACCCAGACTGGAGTGCAATGGCATGATCTCGGCTCACTGCAACCTCCGCCTCCCAGGTTCAAGCGATTCTCCTGCCTCAGCCTCCCAAGTAAATGGGATTATAGGCGCATGCCACCATGCCTGTCTAATTTTTTTTTTTTTTTTTTGTATTTTAGTAGAGACAGGGTTTCACTGTGTTGCCCAGGCTGGTCTCCAACTCCTGAGTAATAAAAATTCTTATTGTACTAAAACACTTTAAGCAAATTTTTCCTGCAGATTTTTAATATACCACAGTACATAGTTTTAATTTAGAAAAAAAGCAATTAGTAGTTTGCTTCTTTAAGGGTGGGAATAATATTTTAAAAAATACAGTGGTTATCCCTCTATGGTTTGGAAGTATTTACTTTTGGGATTCTCATGTACGATCATTTCAAATTTTATACTTATTCATACTGATTTCATGTTTGAGAAAATTTAT
Organism: Pongo pygmaeus; assembly: GCF_028885625.2. NCBI lineage: Eukaryota > Metazoa > Chordata > Mammalia > Primates > Hominidae > Pongo > Pongo pygmaeus. Next base: position 115,608,307 of record NC_072386.2, read on the forward strand.
GGTTCAAATTGTAATGTTTACAAATCTCAACTTTCAATCATGGCAAAGTGGACATTCACAACAGCTTCAGAAGAGAAAAGAAAATCAGTGATATAACAAACATTTAAGTATCATTTACTGCAGCCCTATAAGAAGGCTAGCCATAATTCCCTATTTCATTCTGAAAGTGATATAACTCAGCCTATTAGCTTTCATTTCATAAGCCTAGGAGAAAAGTATAAAACCTAAAATTACCTATGTCTTAATAAACAATATTACACCTAAAAAGATGATTGTCTTAGTAGATAAACTGGAATTGTCCACCAAAATAGGAAATTGATACCCAATTTATAGTCTATGATGAAATTTAGGCTTGAATAAGTGAGTTTGTCGTTTTAATATAATGTACTTCAAACTATTAAAAAAACTCTGAGTCTACTGTCCAAGTTTGTTTAAAAATGGCACTGGTTAGAGTAGTCTGATAACTATTAAAAAGAATTTTTTTTTAGGCCGGGCACAGTGGCTCACACCTGTAATCCCAGCACTTCGGGAGGCCGAGGCAGGTGGATCACTTGAGGTCAGGAGTTCGAGACCAACCTGGCCAACATGGTGAAACCCCGTCTCTACTAAAAATACAAAATTAGCTGGTCGTGGTGGCACACGCCTGTAATCCCAGCTACTTGGGAGGCTGAGGCAGGAGAATCTCTTGAATCCAGGAGGCGGAGGTTGCAGTGAGCTAAGATCGCGCCATTGTATTCCAGCCTGGGCAACGAGCAAAACTCCATCTCAAAAAAAAAAAAAATTCTTAATTTTTAAAACCACAAAAGAAATTAACAAAAGTGTTTTAAAATTAAGAATGGTGCTTCAATCAGTGATTAAATTAGTTATACTTAATACAGTTCTCTTTATCCAATTAAAGGCATGTCACCCTACATCATCCTGACACCCTTCCCATCAATAGGTGATTGATTCCATTCACACATCAATTATTTTTCCTTAAACACAAGGCATGCTTAAGTCTTTTTGTTCAAAACTCAATGAAGCTGGAACATAGTGTAGTATTAGGCTTTGAAATTCTAGTTTGAAGAAGATGAATCACTTTTTTTTTTTAAGTGGTCCCATTATCCAGGAAAGACTGGGAGGTACAGCAAAAATAGGTGTAAAGTATCAATGTATAAGAGCGCAGGAGACTAGGGGGAAAGGGCTGGGTTTTCTAAGCAAGTGTTACCTTATTCAACCTCAAAGTTATTGGCTTTACAACGGTTGGGGTCAGAGGTCACATTCACAATGTCAAGTCTTTTCTGCTGTACTTTTGATTACCACTACTGTCCTAAAATTAATATCCACAAGGAGCCTGAGTCAGTTACATGAATTTTAAATGGTATAATATCTGCTCTACTACTCTCCAGTGCAAAAACAATGATTTGGTTATTCAAACAACAAAGCATCAGATCCTATGGATGTTTTCACTGATTTTTCAGAAATAATAAATTACCAAATTTTAATATTTATTCAAGAAAAAGGCTGAATTTATTATTTCTTAATTATTTCTGAATTTAATACTGTAATTGAAAAGTCTTATGAATAGTTGGCTGTTTTATTTAAAATATAATGAATCAGCAAATGTAACATTTTTTTGGGTGGTAAAACAGACTCCTGAGATAATTTCTCTATTTTAAGATAATATTGGATCAGATAGATTTAATCTTCCAAAGAATACTGGTATAAAAAGTTGCTTTGCAGTTACATTTTATCATGCAAAAATAATCTCTACTTAATTTCTGCAGCGAATGTATTTAAGTGTATATTAAACATCTCCTACACTCTTTCATGCAAATAAATATGTCAACTGAAGTAACCAAACATTGATACTTGGCAACATTCTATAGGTTCACAAATTGGCACTGCACGTATTTACTATCCTCTTATCCTCCCCAACCCTATCATCCTTGGGAGAGGTTTGAAGGCCCAGATTTTTATAGCACACCATGCATCTAATATTAAAAACTCTACTTCATGTGCGAATATATCATCAACTTGCAGAACACAAGTGGTCTCACAGAGACACAGCAATACGAGTGGAGGCATTTTATTCAGTGGAAGCATTTTCTCAGATGAGCCTACTCACCTTTGATATGCAAGTCCAGTAAGAAAAAATCTGTAGCCGGAAATGCCAAGACAGGACTAAATTAACCATAGCTGCTGCAAATATACAAATTAACAACCTCCCGTTCCTCATTAAATCCTACCCTACTTAGGTTAGGCCATCCCTTAGCTAATGCCCCCTTTTCTGCCTCATAGAGACACATAAAATGAGGCACACTGATGAAAAAAAATTGTTCCAAAATCAAAATTCAGTATGAGGCATAAAAATGACAACTGGGAATCTATTTCCCCTATTTAATGGACATTTTCCTATGTTTTTAAATGTGATTAAAGCAATTTTTTTCCACAGCCTCTCTATTAAGCCCCAATACAAATAATTTACTACTCAGTAATAATACTTAAATATGGATCAAGAAAATAAAGGACTACTACAGCCTAAGAATCTGCTGGTGTCTCAGTTTCACATACTTAGGTTTTTCAGGTTATATCACTAATTTATCATCAGTTTAAATAAAAATTTGCAGGTGATTTTAAAGCTAAGAATATCCAGCTTTCTGTTAAGATCTTCATATCCTAATTTCAATTCCAAATTAGCCCATTTTATCCAAACACAAGCCCCTCAAAATAGAGGCTTATGAATGAGATACAGCCACAACCTAATTACAGCAGCATGAACAATGCCACTAGGATGTCCTCACAGAACTTAAATAAATTCAGCCCACAATGGGTATGGGTACATAATATACACATACTGTATCATTGCATACCAATATATTTACAAATATGTACACATATATACAAAAAGTATACACAGAGATTGCATGTAGCATCACAAAAATATACATATGCCATTACAAATAAAATAAGAATTTCAAATAAATAAGGTCAACAAAAGAGCCCTCAAGGTAAATACCCTCTATGATTTCCAAACACACACAGGAACATATACACTCAAAACATCACCAGGAGACTCATAGCATTCATATTCATATCAAATCTTTTACTCAGGGTGGGGAGGTGGTTTTGAATCACTGGCAATGGCCAAATTAGCAGACCTTGGTACCTGACTATATTTCCAGTCCAGAATGTTCTCTGTATATCAGGCTGATTACAAGTCTCCATAAATAAAATTTTTCAGCTGGGTCCAGACTGCTTCTCAGAGACAGAAAGTTACTAAATCACACATGTCAGAGATTAAACTTGGAGGAGGGTGCTAAAGAAAGCTCCATAATACCTAATACATAAATCTGATTTGTCGCTTTTCCCATTATCCTGACTAAATTCAGTAATAATTACCACCTAATCTGTTTCAGGGAATTCTATTGCACAAAGGAAATAAAGGGCAGTAGCCAGAAGTTGGAGGGGAGGGAACCACCCAGATCCTCTATCAGGAAAACTCCAGCCACAATTGGATTGCACGTGCTTCTGAAATCCTGAAACATTTCAATTTGGTAAAAATAAAGAGGGTACAATAAATTCTGTGCTTTGAAAGGTTTGAGAGCACCACTTTCTAGGAGAAACACACACATGCAAATGAAGAATACATCCTGGCTAGAATAAAAGATAAAATGTCAGACTTGTGGATTTTTACAATAAAAATTCGATACTGTTTTGTGCCAAAATACAAATCCCTAATTATTCTTTCTTTATAGAAATTATTCTTTTCGTTATAGAAAGCAGTCTGAGCTACTGAGAAGCTGTGCTGAGATGAGGAGATCTGAGTTTTAGTTCTAGCTCTATCACTATGAATAGCTTTTTGGGTCTCAGCTTTCTCTTCTGTAAAAGAGAGAAGATAGTTGCTTTACCAACTTCAGAAATATACAGATAAAGAGAAAATTCCACTGTGCTTCATTTTGTTTTGTGTATAACTGACTTCTTGCAGTCTTATGCTTTCTATGTTGTTTACAGTGATACTTAAGAGAGATGAGAGACTATCAGAATCTCCAGGGAGAGTTTGTGCAATTTGAAAACAAAAGAGTGTTTTTTCCCTTTGCTTTGCTCTGTTCTTAGTTCCAATATTTACATTTTTATGAATTATAAAATTAAATACATTAGGGCTTAAATTTTTTTTATAAAGGGCAGGTGGTATGCATTTTTAAAAAATGAAATTCTTTGCCACTATCAGCTCAAGCCCACTGGGCAACTGTCCTTTTAGATAATTCTTCTCCCTTGATTAAAGAAATACAGAAGCTGGGTGAGGTACAAGGAGGGTTTATTAAACTGTATGTTTAGGCTGGGCGTGGTGGCTCATGCCTGTAATCCCAGCACTTTGGGAGGCTGAGGCCAACAGATCACCTGAAGTCAGGAGTTCAAGACCAGCCTGACCAACATGGTGAAACCCCATCTCAAAATACAAAATTAGCTGGGCGTGGTGGCGCATGCCTGTAATCCCAGCTACTGGGGAGGCTGAGGCAGGAGAATCACTTGAAACCGGGAGGCGGAGGTTACAGTGAGCTGAGATCCTGCCACCGCACTGCAGCCTGAGTAACAAGAGTGAAACTCCGTCTCAAAAACAAAAAACAAAAAAACTATGTTTAAAACTTTATAAAAAGAAAGAAAAGGCAAAGTGTTCATGCAAATGTGACCTTCCTAATGAAGCCTACCCTGATCATCACTTTTTCTTTTCTTTTTTTCCAGAGACGAGGTCTTGCTTTGTCATCCAGGCTGGAGTGCAGTGGTGCAATCACAGCTCACTGCAGCCACAAACTCCTGGGCTCAAGTGACCCTCCCACCTCGGCCTCCCAGGTAGCTGGGACTAATAGGGTCATGCCACCATGCCCTGCTTCATCACTCTTTTAAACATTGTTCTTCTCTTAAGAAAACAAAGATTTACCTTACCATAATCTACACTTTTCCATCCTACTTAACATTTTCTAACATAAATTACTTATGTTTATTGCCTTACTCCTTCTACTAGAATGTAAGCTTCATGAACACGAGGATTTTTAAGTCTATTTTGTTTGCTTCCCCAATGCCCAGAAGAAAATCTGGAGTATAGTCGTTGTTTAATATGCATTTTTTTGAAGGCATCAATGAAACAATAACATTTTCCAGCACAGTTTTCCTCTCTTTGAAGATTCAAGATCACTTCAGTCCACTTTAGATTTTTAACTACCAGTACGGAATTACACTATTAGCTTAAGGGGCAACGTCATAAGGGTCAATGTTGTGATTTCTAAGACCCTCATTTTTAGACAAGCATGTTTCTAATCATAAAAGCTCTAATTTCCTCAGGAGAGTCTCTGTCTGTACTAGTTTCTAAAACAGCTAAGTGGGACCCAGATTTTCTTGAACAAAATCTAGGTAAATATGACTTACAAAAGAAAATGTTGTGTACACTACAAACAGGGTAAATAGTTCTCTTGGTGGTTGGAGTGGGGAAATCAATATTTTTGGAACCAAGAGTCCAAATTACAGAATCAGAGTTGGAAAGGACTTGGGCCAACCTCTTCATTTTACAGATGAGAGTGCTAACAAGCAGAGACATGAAGACACTTGTCAAAGGGCATAACACTAAGTTACCAGGAAAGCCAGGACTAGAACTTAGGTCCCCTAGTTCTCAGACCAGTGTTCTTTATGCTTAACGGGGGAGGATAAAGCTCAGAACAGTAAATACTATTTTAAACATTAGAGGACATGAAACTCTGTGTTGGTAGGAGCATAACTGGCAGAGGACTTAAGGGGAATTGAAACAGGTCAGAAAACTGAAGATAGTCTATTGCTGTAGTTCAATGAACACTGTCACTAAAGGAAAGCTATGAAGTTTATTAAGATACTGAAAAAAAAGGAAAGCAGTCTTTACCTGAAAATGAAAACCCACTAGCAAAGGAAATCTCTTTCCAGGGTAACTTTTCCCAAGCTTTCTGAAATACCGTTTGAAAGAACAAACAAAAAATTTTTTAAAAAGTAAACAGGCCAGGTACAGTGGCTCACACCTGTAATCCTAGCACTTTGGGAGGTTGAGGCAGGAGGATCACTTGAGCCCAGGAGTTTGAGGCCGGCCTGCTCAACAAAGTGAGACCACATCTCTACAAAAAATTAAAAAATAAAGAAAATTAGCCAGGCATGGTGGCACATGCCTGTAGTCCCAGCTACTTGGGAGGCTGAGGTGAGAAGATTGCCTGAATCCAGGAATTTGAGGCTGCAGTGAGCCATGAATGTACCACTGCACTCCAACCTGGGCAACAGAGCAAGACTCTGTCTCTTAAAAAAAGTAAAATACTCCCCAAGTCCCCAAACCCCAAAACAGTAACTTTGGACTTCAGGTTTGAAAAATCAGCAAATCAGAGCAGGAATGGGAATAACTTAGACCCAAATTAGTCTCTATGCCAGAAATGAAAACCAAGTTAAAAATAATAGCCAGGTGTGGTGGCTCACGCCTGTAATCCCAGCACTTTGGAAGGCTGAGGCAGGCAGATCAAAAGGTCAGGAGTTTGAGACCAGCCTGACCAACATGGTGAAACCCCGTCTCTACTAAAAATACAAAAATTAGCCAGGCATGGTGGCGGGCACCTGTAATCCCAGCTACTCGGGAGGCTGAGGCAGGAAAATTGCTTGAACCTGGGAGGCGGAGGTTGCAGTGAGCCGAGATAGCGCCACTGCACTCCAACCTGGGCAACAAGAGCAAGACTTTGTCTCAAAAAAAAAATAAATAAATAAATTTAGAGTATAATTTATCTAGGGCCATGGGAAAGAGATATCAAAAGCAATCAGCTCACTTCTCCTGGAACTGCCAGATGTGATCCTGTACAGAAAATTAGGTATAAAGCCTTTTCATTCATAGATTTCTGAAATTGAATGCTGCGTAATCAAAAAGGAGGGAGGACTTCATAGCAAGTGACTGTGAAATTATAAAGGGAATGACAGGGAAGGAAAACACAAAAAAGAAAAATCTTTATAATATACACTGAGTCCTATTTAAGATAATAAAAATTTTGTGCATGAATATAAAATACTAAATACAGGGAATGTTATCAATCTTATTTCCAAATTACCAATGCAAAATCAACTTACATTTTAGGTTTCATAACACCCAGTTACCCCTTACCAAAATTTAAAACATCTATGACTTTGAAGTCTCATAAATTTGAATGAGGCAAAAAATTAAAACTTTATGCCACAGACATTAATCCAGTCTTTAAATGTGATCTCATAAACCACGAGTTTAAATAGAATTCCTATTGGAGACATTGTATTATGAAACCAATGACATGGTTTTTTGACTAAAATATTTCAAAGTTGTTTCCTTTTTCATTTCCAGCATTCACAGACTACAAAGAAAATATGCAAATAAATCTCATAATACTCATACATTCCGAGTAATATTACCACCTCAAGTCCTCAATTAAGATGTAGCTTTCAGATGCAATTCAATCCAATTTCTGAAATTATGACAGTATTGAAAGAAATTAAATGATTTCAAAAACTGGCTTGATCATGTTTCAAAGAATCAAACATTTTTCTACCAGCTAAGTTGGAATGAGAAAAAATATATTATGGAGGGACTCTGTTCTTGATTTTCAGTAGTCCATGGTGGCTAGCTTCATCATTATGAACCATTACATATTTCCAAATCCAGACATTTAACTTAGGTCCAAGTATAAGAGTTGGATTTACCTCATTATACAAAAATAAATGATTTACTCTTCTCAGGGTGAGAATAGTGACTATTTGAGTGTAGGATTAGAAGTTGGAGGTAAATATCCATCCCTCAAAATCAAAAAATAAAAATTCCAAGGTTAAGATTTTAAAAGACCTGAAAGGTTGCATTTTAAAACAGTTACCCTAAAAGTGTGAACATTTTTTTTCTCAGTTTGTTTTTAAAATGGTGGCCCTAAATTAAAAAATAAAAACTAAGTAACACCACTATGTGTCTTATCACATTAGAAAACTGCACCATTTAAAATTTGTGGAAAATGAAAACTTGTTTCAACAACAGGGTTTTTGTTTTAATAGTCATCAATGGTATTCTCAAAGAACACGTTTCGAACATCCAGAATGGATGCTAATTCCAAAATGTGCTTCTGGAGATGAGGATTCTCCACTGTTTCATCCCTTGGCAGTTGTGGATATGATTCTGGATAATTTCGTGTTTCCTGGTAGGCAAAGAAGAGAAAAGTCAAGTTTTGTAGTCTAATGAAAGAAAATTATACACATTGATACAGTGTCAAGGAGTAATATGTATTTTCTCTTTTATATTGGAATGATTCTTATTATTTGTTGAATATTGAGTTGCTGATATTTAATCATTTTGACCTCTAAAAATGACAATTTCAGATGGATCAATGTAATATATTCATTTAGTGAGTTATTCCGCAAATGTTTACTGAGGCCTATTGTTGCTAGACACTATGCTATGTATCACGTGGAAACCATATAATTCGTGCTACTGGGGGGAAAATCCTAACACATACAGAATTTCAACAAGTATATGTTAAATAAAAAAAAGATATTGCTTTGGAAATTAAAATGAGGCTGGGGCGGCCGGGCACCGTGGCTCACACCTGTAATCCCAGCACTTTGGGAGGCCGAAGCAGGCAGATCATGAGGTCAAGAGTTTGAGACCAGCCTGGCCAACATGCTGAAACCCCATCTCTACTAAAATACAAAAATTAGCCGGGCATGGTGGTGAGCACCTGTAATCTCAGCTACTCAGGAGGCTGAGGCAGGAGAACTGCTTGAACCCGGGAGGCGGAGGTTGCAGTGAGTTGAGATCACGCCATTGCACTCCAGCCCAGGTGTTTCGCCATGTTGGCCAGGCTGGTCTCGAACTCCTGACCTCAGGTGATCTGCCCGCTTCAGCCTCCCAAAGTGTTGGGATTACAGGCGTGAGCCACTGCGCCCGGCCTAGAAATTCTTCTTCATTTGGTAAGTTCTATAAACTATAATCCTGCCATACATTTAAAATTTCCTGAAGAAGTTGCTACTTTTCTATACATCTCATGCAACAGTTCATACATACAAATGTTAACTTCTCTATACCTACAGGACTCACTCACACATTACAAAAATAAAATTTTTTTTTTCAGATAAAATCTCACTGTGTTGCCCAGGCTGGCTTACTGCAGCCTTGCAGTGAGCCCAAGCAATCCTCCCACCTCAGTCTCCCAAGAAGCTGGCACTACAGGTGTGCACAACCATGCGCAGCTAATTTTTGTATTTTTTGTAGAGACAGGGTCTTGCCATGTTGGTCTTGAACTCCTGAGCTCAACCAATCTACACGCCTCGGGCCTCCCAAAGTGCTGGTATTACAGGTGTGAGCCACTGCACCCAGCCCTAATTAGAGGTTTAAATACTACTGTTTCAGAAATTGAAAAAGCAGACAGAAAATCAACAAAAATACAGAAGATACAAAGAACACTCTTCAATTTAGTTTAATATCAAATGGAACAAATTGACATTTTTATATCATTCCATCTAGTAATAGCAGAATACACTGAATTCTTTTCAAGTGCAGATAAAACCACTGCCAAGATAATTCACATGCTTGGGTTAAAAAACAATCTAAATAAATTTTAAAACTGAAACTATACAGTTAAAGCAATGCTTAAAAGGTAAGTACTTCTGTGCTCAGTAGTTACACAATCCTTCCACTGAAACATCACAGCAATCTCATGAGGTAGCTTCTGTTATCATTTTACAGATAAGTAAACTAAGGCTAAGAAAGGTGAGATCACTCTTCAATGACACACAGCTAGTGAGAGGCAGCTTGTATTTTTTTAGTAACAGTTTTATTAAGATACAATTAACATACCATACAATTCACCCATTTAAAGTATACAATTCAGTGGCATTTAGTATATCCAGAAAGTTGTTTAACTATCACCACAACCAATTTTAGAGCATTTCATCATCCCCTAAAGAAGCTCCTTATTCTCTAGCAGATCCCTCCCCCATTCGCCCCAGTCCCCTCCCTCAGCCCTGGATAACCACTCATCTGCTTCTGGTATCTAAAAATTTGCTTATTCTGGACATTCCATATAAATAAGTCATATAATATGTGGTCAAAAATAAAAGGTGGCCGGGCGTGGTGGCTCACGCTTGTAATCCCAGCACACTGGGAGGCCAAAGCAGGCGGATCATCCGAGGTCAGGAATTTAAGACCAGCCTGGCCAACATGGTGAAACCTCATCTCTACTAAAAATACAAAAAATTAGCTGGGCGTGGTGGTGCACATCTGTAGTCCCAGCTACTTGAGAGGGTGAGGCAGGAGAATCGAAGCGGAGGTTTACAGTGAGAATCGAAGCAGGAGCCCAAGAACCGGAGGTTGCAGTGAGCCAAGATTGCGCCACTGCACTCCAGCCTAGGCGACAGAGCGAGACTCCGTCTTAAAAAAATTTTAAAAAAAATTAAAGATAAATGCTTGTGTTAGAAGAGAAGGTTTCAGATCTAAGCTTAAAACACTATAATATATATTAAAGTAAAAAGGAAAGAATAATAAAGTATGAATGGAAATAAATGAAACAGAAAAGAGAAACAGCTACTCAGGGGATGGAGATGGGAGGATCTCTTGAGCCCAGGAGTTCCAGGCCAGCCTGGACAACATAGCAAGACACTGTCTCAAAAATTTAAAATAAATAAGGCCGGGTGTGATGGCCTTATTTATTTTTTAGTTTCTACCAAAAAATACAAAAATTAGCTGGGCATGGTGGCGGGTGCCTGTAATCCCAGCTACTTGGGAGGCTGAGGCATGAGAATCGCTTGAACCCGGGAGGCAGAGGTTGCAGTGAGCTGAGAGCACGCCACTGCCCTCCTGACTGGGCAACAGAGTGAGACTCTGTCTCAAAAAAAATTTTTTTAAATAAATAAATACATACATAAGTGAAAAAAAAAAGAAACAAACAGTAGTGAAAAAAACGAAAGTTAATGGAACTTTACCAAGACCGAAAAGGAAAAAACAAATTACTAATAAGGGATATGAAAGATCACTACAGTGCCTACAGGAATAAAAGGACAATGGAAAATTATAAACAATCTTATACCAATAAATTAGAGAAATGCCTTTCAAGGCATAAATTATCAAAATTGACTAAGAAGTAACAGAATACATAAACAGCCCTTTGAAACTGGATTCATAATTTTAAACCTAAAAAAGAAAACTCCAGGCCCAGGTGGCTTCAAGGAAGAAATAATTCTAATCTAAACAAACTCTTTAAGAAATAGAAGAGAATGAAGAATATATCAACTCAATTTATGAGGTCAGCGCTATTCTGATAACAAAACCACATGAAGACATTACGAGAAAAATAAAAACCAAAATCATTCATAAAACAGATATAAAAATCCATAATGAAATATTAGCAAATTCAACCCAGCAATGCAAAAAGGACAACATATGACCACAAAATGGGTTTAATAGCTATGCAAGGTTGGTTTAACTTTTTTTTTTTTTTGAGATGGAGTTTCACTCTTGTTGCCCAGGCTGAAGTGCAATGGCACAATCTTGGCTCACCACAACTTCCACCTGCTGGGTTCAAGCGATTCTCCTGCCTCAGCCACCCCAGTAGCTGGGATTACACGCATGTGCCACCATGCCCGGCTAATTTTTGTATTTTTAGTAGAGACGGGGTTTCTCCATGTTAGTCAGGTTGGTCTCGAACTCCCAACCTCAGGTGATCTGCCCACCTCGGCCTCCCAAAGTGCTGGGATTACAGGCGTGAGCCACTGCGCCTGGCTGATTTAACATTAAAAGATCAATTAATGTTATTCACTCCATTAACAGAATATATTAGATCAGTAGATGCAGAAAAAAGTTTTGTGAATCATCCATACCCATTCCTGATACAAACTCTTAGTAAATTAAGAATGGAAGGGAGCTCAGTCAATCTGAGAAAGGGTATCTATGAATAACCAACAATTTATATCATAATTTATGGTAAAAGACTAAACATATTTCCCCTAAAATCAGGAAGAAGGCAAGGATGTCCATGTTCACTACTTTGATTCAACATTTTACTAGAAGACCTAGCCCTGATATAAAGCACTAATAACAATAAAAGGCATATAGATTGGAAAAAAAGAAGTAAAGCTGTTTTTTGTTTAAGGATGGATGACATGATCCTGTATATAGAAAATTTTAAGGAATATATAAAAAAGCTAAAAGAACTAACAAAATTTAGCAAGACTGCAGGACACAAGGTCAACTGTATTTTTTTTTTTTTTTTTTTTTTTAAGAAAGGGTTTCTCATTCTTTCGCCCAGGCTGGAGAGCAGTGGCACGATCATGACTCAGGGTAGCCTTGATCTCCCAGGCTCAAGTGATCCTGTTACCTCAGCCTCCCAGGTAACTGGGGCTATGGGCATGTGCCACCACATCCCAAGTAATTTTTTGTATTCTTTGTAGAGACGGGGTTTCACCATGTTGCCCAGCTGGTCTCCAACTCCTGGGATCAAGTGATCTGCCTGCCTCAGCTTCCCAAAGTGCTGGCATTAAAGGAGTGAGCCAGCATACCCAGCCACAAGGCCAGTGTTTTAAAAGTGCATTTCTATGTATTAGCAATAAGCAACTGAAAAATGAAATAAAAATAATTCAATTTTTTTTTTTTTTTTGAGACGGAGTCTCGCTCTGTTGCTCAGGCTGGAGTGCAGTGGTGCAATCTCGGCTCATTGCAACCTCTGCCTCCCAGGTTCAAGCGATTCTCTTGCCTCAGCCTCCCAAGTAGCTGGGACTACAGGCATACGCCACAACGCCCAGCTAATTTTTTTTTTTGTATTTTTAGTACAGATGAGGTTTCACCATGTTGGCCAGGCTGGTCTCCAACTCCTGACCTTGTGATCCGCCCGCCTCTGCCTCCCAAAGTGCTGAGATTAGAGGTGTGAGGTACCGCACCTGGCCAAATAATTCAATTTTTTTTTTTTTTTAAAGACAGAGTCTCACTCTGTCGCCCAGGCTGGAGTGCAATGGCACGACCTCGGCTCACTGCAACCTCCGCTTCCTGGGATCAAGCGATTCTCCCTGCCTCAGCCTCCCGAGTAGCTGGGATTACAGGCACCCGCCACCACACACAGCTAATTTTTGTATTTTTAGTACAGATGGGGTTTTGCCTTGTTGGCCAGGCTGGTCTTTAACTCCTGACCTCAGGTGACCTGCCCACCTTGGCCTCCCAAAGGGCTGGGATTACAGGTATGAGCCACCATGTCCAGCCAAATAATTCAATTTTTAAAGCATACTGGAACATAAAATATTTTGGAATAAATTATGAAACACATGCAAGACCTGTATGATAAAAACTACAAAATCCTGGTGAAAGAAACTAAACATATAAGTAAATGAGGATATATACCACTATTATTGACTGGAAGATTCAATATTATTAAAATAGTAATTCCCCACAGGTGAATTATATATAGATTTTTAATACAATTCCAAGCAAAATGTGACATAGATGCTAAAATTCATATAGAAGTACAAAGGAACTAAAACAACCAAAACACCTAAAAATCTTTTGGGGAAGGGGACTCTCCCTATCAGATTTTAAGACTTTTTTAAAGCTACAATAGTAAAGGCAGTAGTGTATTTGAGACAAATTCTGTAGATCAATGGAAGAGAATTTAGAGTTCAGAAATATCACTATACATATATGCTTAATTAATTTTCAACAAAGTTACCAAAGTAACTCAATGGGAAAAGAAATACCATTTTCAACATATGGTACTAGGACAACTGCATATGCATATTAAAAAACTTTAACCTTTATCTCACACTGTAAACAAAAATTAACTCAAAATAAACCATAGACCTACATGTAAAAGCTAAAACTATAGAATCCTAGAAGAAAACAGGAGAAGGCCAGGTGTGGTGGCTCATGCCTGTAATCCCAGCACTTTGGGAGGTGAAGGCAGAGGGATCACTTGAGGTCAGGAATTCGAGATCAGCCTGGCCAACATAGTGAAAACCCCTCTCTACTAAAAATAACAAAAAAATTAGTTGGGTGTGGTGGTGGGCACCTGTAATACCAGCTACTCGGAAGGCTGAGGAAGGAGAATCGCTTGAATCCGGGAGGCGGAGGTTGCAGTGAGCCAAGATTGTGCCATTGCACTCCAGCCTGGGTGACAGAGTGAGACTCAGTCTCAAAAAAAAAAAAAAAAAAAAGAACAAACAAAAAAAACAAAATCTCTGTAACTTTAGGTAAAGATTTCTGGGATAATACACAAAAACACAAATCAGAGAAGAAAAAACTCAGATTTTTCATTGTAGCTTCAATTTGCATTCAACTAAACTTTTAATTTTGATGAAATTTTATTTTTTAAGAATTTTGTTCCCCTTCCTGTGTCCATGTGTTCTCATTGTTCAATGGGAGGGATAGCATTAGGAGATATACCTAATGCTAAATGACGAGTTAATGGGTGCAGCACACCAACATGGCATATGTATACATATGTAACAAACCTGCACGTTGTGCACATGTACCCTAAAACTTAAAGTATAATAATAATAAAATTTTTAAAAAAAGCATTTCAAATGAAAAAAAAAAAAGAATTTTGATGAAATTTTAAATACCCCTACATATCCATCAGAATGGTCAGATTTAAAAGTCTGACAACAACGTTGGCAAGAATGAAAAGCAACCTTCAAAAGCTACTGGTGGGAATGTAACTATGGTACAACCACTTTGAGAAAAGGTCTAGCAATTTCTTTTATATATATATATATATATATATATACACACACACACATATATATACACATATATATACACATATATATATATACACATATATATATATACACACACACATATATATACACACACACATATATTTATTATACTTTAAGTTCTAGGGTACATGTGCCATGCAGGTTTGTTACATATGTATACATGTACCATGTTGGTGTGCTGCACCCATTAACTCATCATTTACATTAGGTATATCTCCTAATGCTATTCCTCTCCCATCCCCCCACCCCACAACAGGCCCTGGTGTGTGATGTTCCCCTTCCTGTGTCCAAGTGTTCTCATTGTTCAATTCCCACCTATGAGTGAGAAGATGTGGTGTTTGGTTTTTTGTCCTTAAGATAGTTTGCTGAGAATGATGGTTTCCAGCTTCATCAATGTCCTACAAAGGACATGAGCTCATCCTTTTTTATGGATACATAGTATTCCATGGTGTATATGTGCCACATTTTCTTAATCCAGTCTATCATTGATGGACATTTGGGTTGGTTCCAAGTCTTTGCTATTGTGAATAGCGCCGCAATAAACATATGTGTGCATGTGTCTTTATAGCAGCATGATTTATAATCCTTTGGGTATATACCCAGTAATGGGATGGCTGGGTCAAATGGTATTTCTAGTTCTAGATCCCTGAGGAATCACTGCAATTTCTTATAAAACTAAACACATACCAATACTATGACCAAAAAAATTCAAAACAAATGTCTGTGCAAAGGCTTGTACAAGCCTTGTTATTTATAATAAAAAGCACTTTTATTTTTATTAGCCAACTATTTATTTAAAGACAGGGACTCCCTCTCTCACCCAGGCTGGAATGCAGTGGCGTGACCATAATTCACTGTAACATGGAACTCCTGGGGCTCAAGCGATCCTCCAGCTTTGGCCTCCTGAAGTATTCAGATTACAGGCAGGAGCCACCATGCCCTGGCCTGTAATAGCCAACACTGTACAACTGCCACGTGTTCATCAGGAGGAGAATGCCTAAACTGTGGTATGTTCAGACAATGGAATACTACTCAGTAACAAAAAGGAATGATCTACTGATATCTGAAACAACAGGGATGAATCTCAAGAACAATGCAATGCTTAGTCACAGAAGGTTTACACAAGAGTCCACACTGTGTGAGTCAAGTTCACAAACAGGTGTAAGTAATCTCGAGTGAAAACAATCAAAAGAGTGACAGCCTCTGGGGTAATGGGTACTGGACTGACTAAAAAGGAGTATAGAAGGAACAATCTGGAATGATGCTATCTTGTATAAATCGATAAAGGTTTAGGTTACACAGACGTATTTCCTCAAAACTCACTTAATGGTAAACTTTAATTTTGTGCATTTCACTGTATGTAAACTTTACATAAAAAAGAATTAGTAGGTGGGTCACAGTGGCTCATGCCCATTACCCCACTTTGGGAGGCCAAGGTGGGAGGATTGCTTGAGGCCAGAAGTTTGAGGCCACCCTGGGCAATGTAGCAAAACCCATCTCTACAAAAAAATTTAAAAATGAGCTGGGCATGTTGGTGCACGGTACTCAGGTAGTGCCAGGTATTCAGGAGGCTAGAAGCAGGAGGACTGCTTGAGCCCAGGAGACTGAGGCTGCAGTAAGCTACAATTGCATCACTGTACTCCAAACTGCATGACAGAGACTCTGTCTCAAATTAAAAAAAAAAAAAAAAAAATTAGTAGTTGGGTAGTAGCAATGTGCCTATAGTTCCAGCTACATTTGATGCTGAGGCAGAAGGATAGCTTGAATCCAGAAGTTCAAGATCAGCCTAGGCAACATAGGAAGATCTCATCTCATTAAAAAAAAAAAGTAAACATATTACATATATGCATGATGAAGTGTTTGTGGGTGACGTCCACAATTTACTTCAAAATGCATTAAAAAATAAGATGGTGTCAGGCGTGGTGGCTCATCCCTGTAATCCCAGAACTTTGGGAGGCTGAGGCGGTTGGATCACTTGAGGCCAGGAGTTCGAGACCAGCCTGGCCAATACGGTAAAACTCTGTCTCTACTAAAAATACAAAAATTAGCTGGATGTGGTGGCACACACCTGTAATCTCCCAGCTACTCAGGAGGCTGAGGCAGGAGAATTGCTTGAACCCAGGAGGCAGAGGTTGCAATGAGCAGAGATCACACCATTGTACTCCAGCCTAGGCAACAGAGCAAGACTCCATCTCAAAAAAACAAAAAGATCTACTGATGAATGGTAAGACGAATCTATAAATGGACAAATATGTCAGAACTCAAATACAGCTGACCCTTGAACAATGCAGGGGTTAGGGATGCTGAGCCCCCTCCCTAACACAGTTAAAAATCCATGTATAACTTTCAACTACCTGAAATTTAACTAATAAATGTCCTTTGTGGCAGTTTTTTTTTTTTTTTTTTCCAGAAAGGTACTTTCTTCTGCACTAAAAAACGTGTTCAGGCAGGTATCCTTTCTCCTCAGTGGCACCTGGGAACTTGTCTGCTGCCTCTTGGTTGGCAGAAGCTGCTTCTCGTGTTAACATTTTTAAAGCCAAAGCTCTTTCAAAAATTATCAAACCCTTTTTTGCCAGAATTTAATTCTCTAGCTGTAGATCCTTCACTTTCCTTTTGCTTTGTTATATAATGAGTTTGCTTTTTCTCAAATCATAATATATGTCTCTTTTTTTTGGGGGAGGGGGGGATGGAGTCTTGCTCTGTTGCCCAGGCTGGAGTGCAGTAGTGTGATCTCAGCTCACTGCAACCTCCGCCTTCTGGGATCAAGCAATTCTCCTGTCTCAGCCTCCCGAGTAGCTGGGACTACAGGCTCACGCCACGACGCCCAGCTAATTTTTGTATTTTTAGTAGAGATGAGGGTTTCACCATATTGGTCAGGCTGGTCTTGAATTCTCGATCTAAGGTGATCCACCCGCCTCGGCCTCCCAAAGTGCTAGGATTACAGGCATGAGCTGCTGTGCCCAGCCTGTAAGTATGTCTTATAGCAACCTTGCACCTACATAAACGCTACATTTTCATTATGAGATAAAAAGGTATTTCACAAAAAGTGTAAGGTTTTCATGCCTGCTAACGTAGCTACAGTGATGGCTTCACAAATTTTCTTTTCTTTTTTTACAACACTCCTTACTGGATTAATTTATCTTGAAATGGCAGGCAACCACAATGGCAAACCTTGATCTATAGTACGTATCAAGCAATTCAACTTTTTCTTGTAACGTCATGACTTTTCTTTGCTTCTTGGGAGCACTTGAAACATCACTTCATATGGATCCCATGGTGTTATGCAAGGTTTACTACAGTACTGCACTAAACACAATAAAAAATATGTGAGAACTGCTAGAGATAATTTTTTATTACAATACACAATTTACTGGAGAGACAAACTGCTCATGGAAATGATAGGCATCCTAAGCGGTACTTGCAACACTTGAGCTTACTGCCAGAGAAACAGGATGTGGCTACAAAATTATTACAGTAGTACAGTAGGCACTACAGTGATTTTATGCAGTTATGATTTTTTAAATTATACTTTAAGTTCTAGGGTACATGTGCACAACGTGCAGGTTTGTTACATATGTATACATGTGCCATGTTGGTGTGCTGCACCCATTAACTTGTCATTTACATTAGGTATATCTCCTAATGCTATCCCTCCCCACTCCCCCCACCCCACAACAGGTCCCCGTGTGTGATGCTCCCCTTCCTGTGTCCATGTGCTCTCATTGTTCAATTCCCACCTATGAGTGAGAACATGCGGTGTTTGGTTTTTTATCCTTCCATAAAAAATGATGAGTTCATGTCCTTTGTAGGGACATGGATGAAGCTGGAAACCATCATTCTGAGTAAACTATCGCAAGGACAGTTATGATTTAATATTGCATTATTACTTTTGTTTACACTTCTCTGGACTGTGAATGGTACCATATATGGTCTGTAAGTGTGTGCATAAATTTTAATCATTCGTAATAGATTTGTATATATCTTATAGTAGTAAATGATAAAATAGACTAGTGTCTACATATATTTTATGTATTCATGATATACCTTTTTCTTAATTTTTTCAATATTTTTTTGTATGATTTTATTTATTTTTTTCTCACTGGCACTGACCTACTGCACTTAAACACTTCCATCAGACTCAAAAAATAATTTCATTTCAGGAGAAAGAAAATATTTTACTTAGTTAGCTTCCATTTATACTGTTTCATTATTAAGAGTTTTTTTTTCTTTTTCTAAGAGATAGGATCTTGCTATGTTGCCCAGGCTGATCTCCAATTCCTGGTTTCAAGCAATCCTCCTGCCTCAGCCTCCTGAGTAGCTGGGACTATAGGTATATGCCACTTCTCCCAGCTTGACTTTTTTCTTTTTTTTTTTTTTTACTATAATGGAATGTGTTTCTATTCACCCATTGGAAAAGCCTTTGCTACATAGTAATACAAACTTGTCACTAATAAATCCTTCTTTAACTAAGAAAATAATATAACATGAGCATAACTTTGTGTGAGTTTTAATGTCCTGGAGTCTTGTTGCTTCATGTATAAAGTGCAGGTCAGTAAAAATTAAAATGAGGTAATATGGTATAATAGGCTTACCCCAATAAGCGTACAATAAAGGATGGCTATAATTTTAACATGAATTCAACTGAAATCCTGATAGGGCAACACCAATAACAATGTTTTCTATATAGCTTACAAATTGTTCTTTGTCATCCCCTCATCTACCCAATGGGAATTAGAGCTAGCCTGTTAGGCTGCTTGACAGGACCACTGAATGCTGGAAATCAACCATATTCTATCCCCTCATTTAACAGATGGGAAAGCAGAGGCTCAGGGAGTTTGGGAAACTTGTCCACAAAGGGACAACTACTTTGTGGCTGAATTACGTCTAGGACCAGGCTCTCTTTATCGACACAAGTATCTCTTTCCTTTCTATGCCCATTGACGTTTACAAAGCACCTCCTCAGCTCCATGATTTTGTTTATTATGCTACATCACTCAGCTCATGAAATGGCTTTTTTTTCCTCCTTTCTTGTCATTGGAAGTTTTTTGCATTCTTGTAGCAGCTAATTCCATACTAACCCTTAAAATGAAAAAATAAAAAATAAACACACACACACACACACACACACACACACACACACACGTGAACATGTGGAAGAAACAGCACTAGGTCTCCCTGGACAACCCAGTGCAGGCCACACCCTGGCATTAAAAAGCACACATAAGAAATTGTCTTCCCATGTGAATTGCTTTCGACACTTCAATGCTAAATAGCTCAGAAGTGCTTCCACTTTGAAAGAAGCCCGGGAACATTTGTAGCCTACCCGTTAATGTGTCTCATTTTGAGACAGAACAGTGAGCAGGTTAACCACTTGCTCTTCATGTACTTCTTGCAGTAAGTCCTTCAAAGAATGAAGAGTGAAGACAATTCATTTCTCCTCCTGGAACTTTTCCTTCTTATTATTTTGCTTTTTTAAAGGTTGTTACATTCAGGTATAGGGATAAGACATTATAAAAGATAAAGGACATCATGTGAGGGAGGAAATCAGATAATTAATCCAAAAAAACTTCTGTAGAAATTAAAAATCAAAACTTTTGGGCAAGGTAGGAGGCAACATGTTCTTTCCACAGAGCTGTTCCTCAAAAACAGGAATGAAAAACAAAAAACGAAAAACAAAAAACAGACCTCAGCTGCATAATGAAGCTGGGGTCTTGGCCTGACAGCTTTTAATATCCTTAAAACCGGGCTGGGCATCAAGCGTCTTCTCCAGAATAAGCCAAGGAAGACAAGTCCGGTTTGGTTTTTAAGGCTTTAGTGAGCTCTGCAGCGAGCACATCATGGAGGGACACGCTATCGTGGGAGTACACCCAGTTTTTCTCAGTCCAGTCGTAACACTTGAGTCCATTGGATGGAGAAGATAACCAGATTTGCTTGTTTGGTGTCTGCTTGTTGATCACGTAGGTTGCTAGATCTCCACCCAGTTTACCAGTTAAGACACCACTCCCAAAGGAAACATCATAGTCCTCAATCGTGTATGGCTTGTCTGCAAAGTCTTCAAAAAACTCTGCTAAAGAGTCCAGTGATTCCTCTGCTAGTCTTTCATAGGTGGTCTCATCTACAGAGCCTGGGTGGCCCAAAGTTCCCGATTTCCTCAAATTCATCAAATAGACACTCTGTGTTTTGACATTCTGAATCTGGTTGAGGCCATGGAGGTTCAAACTGGCATGGTGGGGTGCACAGGCCACGGCGATTCCAGTGCGCAGGCCCTGGCAGCCACAGAGCGGGGCCAATTCCGCTGGCCACGGGGCCCAGGTGAGCATTGTTTTCAATATTCCTAGGCTATGTAGTTCATCTGTTTTGCAAACTGTAGGAAATCTCCAAAATTTTTCCAGTTTATTTTTTGAAAAAAAAAGCTGTGTCTTAAGTGGAACTGCACAGTTGACCCATGCAGTGGTACAATCAGAGCTCACTGCAGCCTCAAACTCCTAGGCTCAAGCAATTCTCCCACCTTAGCCTCCTGAAGAGCTGGGACTATAGGCACACATCACTACCCCTGGCTAATTTTAAAAATTTCTTTGAAGAAATGAGGTCTCACTATGTTTCCCAGGCTGGTCTCAAACTCCTAGCCTGAAGTGATGCTCCTGTCTCGGCCTCCCAAAGTGCTGGGATTACAGGTGTGAGCCACTGCGCCTGGTCCATTGCACAGTTCTTTTACATTTTAAAATTACCATAATAAAATGGAAAGAAACAATATTCTGAAATCAAAAGCTGCAAAATATTTTTTTAACTGTTCAGGCATATTTGAAAAAAAATTTTACTTACAGAAGTGAAAAATATAATGGCTAAAATATTTAAAACCTCAGTGAAGTGTTGTATAGGTACATCCATACACAAAAAAGCAACAGCTAGAAAAGTGGACTATCAAGTCAAGCAAAAGACTTGAACACATTCTTTACAAAGAGAAAAACAGAAGAACACATATGAGAAGTTGCTCAACCTTAACAGTAATCCTGGAAATAAAAATTAAAACCACAATGACCTACCACTTTACACTCTGCAGATTCACAAAAGCTATAAAGTATGACTGCAACAAGTGTTGGAAAGGAAGGATTACAGAAAGAGCAACTCTTATATCCTGCTCGTATAAGTGTAAACTGATACAACCGCTTTGGAACACAGTCTGGCATTACCTAGTAAAATTAAATATGCTTATATCCTCTGATCTTGCAATTCTACTATTAGGTATATTCCTCAGAGAAAATCTTATATATGTGTACCAGGAAACTGATATAAGAATTTCACAGTAACATCATTTTTTTTTCCCAAGACTGAGTA
The DNA here is from genome assembly GCF_028885625.2 of Pongo pygmaeus. NCBI lineage: Eukaryota > Metazoa > Chordata > Mammalia > Primates > Hominidae > Pongo > Pongo pygmaeus. Next base: position 115,630,384 of record NC_072386.2, read on the forward strand.
TTGCTCTGTTGCCCAGGCTGGAGTGCAGCGGCATGACCTCGGCTCACTGCAACCTCCGCCTCCTGGGTTCAGGCCATTCTATTTCCTCAGCCTCCCGAGTAGCTGGGATTACAGGTGCATGCCACCATGTCTGGCTAATTTTTGTATTTTTAGTAGCGACAGGATTTCATAATGTTGGCCAGGCTGGTCTTGAACTCCTGACCTTGTGATCTGCCTGCCTCTGCCTCCCAAAGTGCTGGGATTACAGGTGTGAGCCACTGCGCCTGGCCAGTATCATTTACATAATAATAAAAACTTGGAAGCAATCCAAATGTCCGTTATTAGAAGAGTAAGTGATTTGCAATATATAGTCAAACAATGCCTAGTGTTGTATAGTCAAACAAAATGAATGAATGAAAGCTATAGTCAATCGACATGGCTCAATCTCAGGAATAACTGGAAAAAAGGAAGTTGTAGAATACATACAATATGGATTCATAAATACGTTGTATAGGAATAGAAACACATGCTGCAAAACTACAAAGAAAAGTGAATGATTAAAAAATTTCAGGGCCGGGTGCGGTGGCTCATGCCAATAATCCCAGCGCTTTGGAAGGCCAAGGTGGGTGGATCACCTGAGGTCAGGAGATCGAGACCAGCCTGGCCAATATGGTGAAACCCTGTATCTACTAAAAATACAAAAAATTAGCCAGGTGTGGTGGTGGGCGCCTATAATCCCAGCTACTACTTGGGAGGCTGAGCCAGGAGAATCGCTTGAACCCGGGAGGCAGAGGTTGCAGTGAGCTGAGATTGGGTCATTGCACTCCAGCCTGGGCAACATGAGTGAAACTCCATCTCTAAATAAATAAATAAATAAAATTCAGGATGTGAGTTTCATTTGAGAGGGAGATAGGATCAGGGAGGTATTGAAAATGTTCTACTTTTATTTTTTTTAATTTTTTGAGATGGAGTTTCGTTCTTGTCGTCCAGGCTGGAGTGCAGTGGCGCAATCTCTGCTCACTGCAACCTCCGCCTCCTGGGTTCAAGCAATTCTCCTGCCTCAGCCTCCAGAGTAGCTGGGATTACAGGCACGTGCCACCATACCTGGCTAATTTTTTTATTTTTAGTAGAGAAGGAGTTTCAGCATGTTGGCCAGGCTGGTCTCCAACTCATGACCTCAAGTGTTCCACCAGCTTCAACCTCCCAAAGTGCTGAGATTACAGGCGGGAGCCACCACGGCCAGCCAGAAAATGTTCTACTTTTAAACAAACGATAGGTACGCAGATGTGCCCTAATATTGTTAATCTTTAAACTTTATGTATTCAAATGTATTTTTTTACTTAACAGACCAGTGTGACAGTACATTTGTAAATATTATTTTGTATTTATCCAAAATAATATTATTTTATTATAACCTTATTTTATACGGGTAAAATATAATACATGGCTCTTAAATACCTAAAATGATAAAATTCGTCTTTAATAATGTTCTTTGCCTACCCGAAAAATCTTGTGCATCCTCATGGTGGCTGAACAAAAGATAAATCTTGTGAGGAGCAAGCGAAGAAATTCATCTCCAAAAAACTGGAGAAATGCCTGATCTGCAAAGAGGAGAAAAGTGACAGTAAAAAGATGCTTAAATGGAAATTATGTTTCAAAGGGGAAGGAAACTTCAGGAAAGCGTTCTCAACTTTCCTGCCTGGGACACATACCTTTAAAAATTCAAACAATTTAAAATAAGTAACCATTTTAAGCCATTATAGTACATTCTATTAAATGTGCAGTTAGATTAGGAGGGTACCTATCGAACGTGAATGAGTCAGTAGCTGGGCAATATCACGGTTGATTTTTCGAAGATATTCTTGACACTTTTCCCACAGGCCTCTGCGCATGCTTGACAATCCAGAGACAAATAGGAAGGCCATTAGAGGATTGTTCAAAAAGAGAGTGAAGAGGCTACCTCGCTGAGATTGATCTGTAATAACAAACATGTTATATATATATAGACAATAGTTTTGCAAAAGATAAGAGATACATATGAGGAACATTTTAATATACTGATAATATATAAAATTAAAGCTATCTCATTAAATCATAATTCAACAAAGCAGATTCTTCATGAAACTACAAAAACGTTGGTATGTTGCCTTCTGCTGAACAAACTTAAAGAGCCTAGCAAACTTAAGAGAAATGGAAAATGATCATATTTCTCACCATTTTTTGCCCTCAATTAACAAATTTCATCCAAATATGGCAAGTGTTGGATTATGGGTTATCTGTGATAGAATTCTCTGATGAGTGCTAGAAATGCCGGTCTTTTTCATTCTCCTCTGAGTTGCTCTCTATGAGCTGCTCTTTCCCTTCCTATCTCTTAAATATGAGTAGTTTCTTTCTTTGGCCCCATACATTGCTGACTGCTCTTACTCCCATGATTTTAGTTACCATTTATATGCCTACGAATTTCTAATTCTCTATCAGCAGCCTAAATTGAATTCCTTAGGTCTGGCACTGCTCTGTCTTGTGGTAGGTACTGGACACTAAAAATGTGACTAGATGAGTAAAATACTGGACACTAAAAATGTGACTAGATAAGTAAAATGTAACTAGATGATTTCAAAGCTTTAGTACAAAATGTCATTGTTAACACTAATTTCACCTGTTTCTTTTTACTGTTTTTGATATAGGTACTAGAAAATTTAATGACTCACACTCTTAACTTCTTTTAAGTACTGCTGCTCTAGGCTACTCTATTCAACCTAACTCTCAAAGGCACCTCAAACTCAACATGTCAACAACTCAAAGCAAATTATTTCCCCTTTTGTTCTCTACAAATATACTTCTCATCAGGTATTATCATTTCTACCAGCATCTCAGCCAGAAACCTGGAAGTCTATTCCTGCCTTCCCTCCCCACATCTAGTCCATCACAAAGTCCTATTGGTTCTATGGGCTTAGTATCTTTGCAGCTGGCTACTAGTCATTGTGCCATCTCCAGCCATCTCTCTATTTTCATCCATGCCCCTCCCCAGTTCATTCTCTAGGAGGTTAACTGAATGCTCTTTCATGCTACTCTCCTGCTTAAATCTTTTGATGGTACAAGTTGAGTATCCCTTATCCAAAATGCTTGGGGCCACAAGTGTTTGGATTTTGGATTTTTTGGGATTTGGAATATTTGCATATACATAATGAGATGTCCTGGGGACAGGTCCCAAGTCTAAACACGAAGTTTATTCATGTTTCATATGTACCGTATACACATAACCTAAAGGTAACTTTACACAATATTTTAAATAATTTTGTACATGAAACAAACCTTGTGCTAAGTACTGATATGTGGAATTTTTCACTTTCAGTATCATGTTGATACTCAAACTTTTGAATTTTGGAGCATTTCAGATTTTAGGATTAAGAATGCTAAACCTGTACCCCATTGTCTTCCACTTAAATTACTGAACAAATCTTAGAAGTTCTTTCATAATTCAATCACACAATCTCAAACTCCCTTTAGCTAGAAGGAATGACTAATTTCTCTATGTGCTCGGCCAGGTGTGGTGGCTCACGCCTGTAATCCCAGCACTTTGGGAGGCCAAGGTGGGTGGATCACTTGAGGTCAAGTGTTCGAGGCCAGCCTGGCCAACATGCGAAACCCTGTCTCTAGTGAAAATACAAAATTAAGCCAGGCGCGGTGGCTCACGCCTGTAATCCCAGCACTTTTGGAGGCCGAGGGGGGCAGATCACAAGGTCAGGAGTTTGAGACCAGCCTGGCCAACATAGTGAAAACCTGTCTCTACTAAAAATACAAAAAAAATTAGCTGGTAGTGGTGATGAGCGCCTGTAATCCCAGCTTCTTGGGACACCGAGGCAAGGAGAATCGCTTGAACTTGGGAGGCGGAGGTTGCAGTGAGCTGAAATTGCGCCACTACATCTAGCCTGGGCGACAGTGCAAGACTCCATCTCAAAAAATAAAATAAAATAAATTTCTCTATGTGCTCCCTAAGCTGTCTTATCTCATGACCACAGCACATGCAAATTCTCAGCTGGAACACTCTTGCTCAGTCATTTCCCACCCCCATCTAGTTCTACATGTTCTTAACGTCCACGTTAGACATTATCTCATCTCCTTCTCTCGTCTTCAATGTGCTGCTAGTCAGGAGTTCCTCGTCCATTTGCAGGCATCCTCTCGTGAATCACTTATAATAACCGCCCATCAGGCTCTCTCTATCTGCCACAGGACATTTGGCTCTGTGAAGAACGTAACTGTGCTCGTCAGGTCACAGTGCTATCTCCAGTGCCTAGCACAGTACCTGATAATAAATGTTGAATAGCACTTTGGGAGGCCAAGGCAGGCAGATCTCTTGAGCCCAGGAGTTTGAGACCAGCCTAGGCAACATGGCGAGACCCAGTCCCTACAAAAAAAAAATACAAAAATTAGCTGGGTGTGGTAGTGTATACCTGTGGTCCCAGCTACTTGAGAGGCTGAAGTGGGAGGATCACCTGAGCCCAGGAGGTAGAGGCTGAAATCAGCTATGATCACACAACTGTACTCCAGCCTGAGTGACAGAGTAAGACCCCATTTCAAAAAAAAAAAAAAAAAAATTGAATAAATGAAGTAACTCTTGGCTAATGAGAAACCTATAGGCTTTAGATCTCAGAAGTGCTTACTCATCAGCTAGTTTTGCACCCACATGGAGGGCTCTCCCCTTTTGCAGAGGTGAGTAGCAATAATGCCTATGGATAAATCCAAAACATTTATCACAAAAGAATTTTGAATCTGCTTTCGTAATTGAACATTAATTTAAGGTGTTAGAGGTCTAAGCTTTCTAGCATGAAGACAGGAAACCGGATCAAAATGTGTGAAGGACATGTATTACAACCAAGCATAATAATAATAATGAAAGCACATATTCAGTAGTTACTACATACCCAGCATTATTCTATGAGGTAGATACTATTATTATTTCCATTTGATAGATGAAGAAACTGAGGCACAGAATGGCTGAATAATTTCCCAAGGTCACACAGCAAGTAAGTGGCTGAGTCGGGATTCAAATTCAGTCAGTTTGCCTCCAAAGTCTGTTTTTCTCTTCTATACAATGAAGTCTTTCAGACCATATAATCTTGGTATTAACCTATTTGACCATGTAAATTTAAATAAAACTACATAATGATAGGACAGATTGATAGCAAAAAGTACTGCTCAGTAACTGAAAGAGATTACATTCCTCCAGAAATGATAAGAAACAGGATAACAAAATCTTCAAAGCAGGAGAATTTTACCGTTGTTTGAAGGTAAGTTCTATCCCTTAGTAATTTTGCTTTTGGATACATGAAGTTAATATTTCTACATGTTTTTCCCTGTTAAACAGCAGAACTTACCTTAAAACAACGGTGAAAGCCTCCAGCTTCTCTCAGGCATTCAAATGCTGACCATCACTTCCTGTGTCAAACTATGTCAGCAGACAGGACTTCTGGCTGGGAAGTAGCAGTAAAATGCCATCTCCCACAGAGAGACATCAGCACTATTCACAGTTAGGGAGATAGTGAAACAGTGACAAGTACTGCTAAAACAGTGTTAAGGTTGTTTAGTATTTTACCTAAATGACTGGGAGTTAGAATTAGATTTTATGTGTCACTAATTACAGACAAATTATTTAGGACAAAAAGTCTTTTGATTCTCAGCTATTGAAGAAATGGCCAAAGCGCTAACCTGTCTCTCTGGCAGACTTAGAAGAGGTTCTTTTATTTTTAAATCACAACAAGGTAAAAATGTGAATAAAAGAAACACTTTAAGTTGTGCCAGTTAGGTTATCCTAACTCTGTGGCATAGACTCAGAAGTTTCCTAGACCAGCAATCTTATAGTCTTAAAAGATGCCTTGGATCTTTCAAAACATGCCTGCAAAGATATAGGAAAACCATGCTATATGGATATGACCAGCAAATCAAAACAAACACCTATAAAACAAATTTTAAAATTTACAAATCATGAGTTCCCCATCAGCAAGGAACAAAACCACTTCTTTTTCAGGAATGAATTATTTCAAGGCCTAATGGTAGCACATTAAGGGATCCTGGTTGTTGGCAAGGCTTCTGGGTATATTTCAGAGCGACACCTGCCATATTAAACACCATAAATCCACACGCGATCATTATGGGAGGAAAAAAAAGATCAGTACTATTCATAATATAGATAGTGTTTATTTGCAACCTATGGCTATACCAGGCAATGAGGGTACATACCTTGTAAAGCTTTTGGATATGCTGTAGGAGAAAGCAAGCAGACTAGTGGCTGTCCAAACAAGTTTGTGAAATTCTGTAATATATAAGAATTTAAAACTTGCATTAAAGATTTGACCAAAGATAATTACTTAGTAATTTTCCAAAGCATATTTTTAGTGTATAGATTGGGCCCTTAAACTCATAAATAGATGCAGAAACATCAGCAACAGCTAAGGAGACTGCCATTCATATATAAGTACCATGCATAATAGGCTTTCTTAAAGGCTCTCAAGTGAAATAGTTTACTGAGTGAACTACTGATTTTTTAAACACAATGCATAAACATGATTGTAGTTTTGCACGGAGAAGTCATCTGGCTGTATACCAAGAGGTCACTCCATCGAGCAACACACACTTATATATATAAAGGTGAACTTTCCAAGATCCAGGATCTGGCTTTCAGCTCCAAAACCTGATTCCTGGAGTCATCTCTTATTGTGGGTCATAATAACTGCTCTCATGGAATGACGTAAAAGACCAGAATGTCAATGTGTGATTTACAGTAACAAGCTGACACTCAAACTAAAGTACTCTGCATAATTAATCATATCCTTTTCCTGAAGGCATATCTACAAGGGAAGTAAAATCATAAGCTGTGTGGTAAAGCAACAAGAAAAATAAAACTCCTAGGAGTAAACTTAATAAGAAATAAAAAATCAAACAACAAAAAAAATTTTTTAAATACTCTTGAATGATAAAATGAAGACTTGAACAAATGCAAAGACATACCATGTTCTTTTTTTTTGAGTCTTGCTCTTGTCGCCCAGGCTGGTGTGCAATGGCACAATCTCGGCTCACTGCAACCTCCGTCTCCCTGGTTCAAGCAATTCTCCTGCCTCAGCCTCCCCAGTAGCTAGGACTACAGGTGCATGCCACCACACCTGGCTAATTTTCGTATTTTTAGTAGAGACGGGATTTTGCCATGTTGCCCAGGCTGGTCTTAAACTCATGAGCTCAAGCGATCCACCCACCTCGGCATCCCAAAGTGCTGGGATTACAGGCATGAGCCAGCATGCCCAGCCAAGACATACTATGTTCTTAGAGATAAAACAATTCTAAAATGTCATTACAGTAACTTATTAAAATTTAAACCAACCTCAATAAAAATAGCCACAGACTTTTTTTCCTACACCTGAAAAAAGTAATTCTAAAGTTCATATGGAAAAACTGGATTACCCAAGAGAACTCTGAAAAAGAGCAGAGGGGGAACTAGACTCGTCAGATATTGAAACATACTTTACACCTCAGTAAGGCCAGGCACAGTGGCTCACGACTGTAATCCCAGCTCTTTGGGAGGTGGGAGAATCACTTGAGCCCAGGAGTTTCAGACCAGCCTGGGCAAAATAGTGAGACCCTGACTCTACAAAGAATAGAAAAATTAGCCAAATGTGGTGGTACATGCTTGCAGTCCCAGCTGCTTGGGAGGCTGAGGTGGTAGGATCACTTGAGCCAGGGATGTCAAGGCTACAATGAGCTATGATTCTGCCACTGCACTCCACTCTGGGAAACAGAGGGAGACCCTGTCTCAAAACAAAAAACAAAACATAACAAAAGAAAAACTTTAGTAATTAAAGTGGTGCTGGTACAAGAGTAGGCAGAAAACCAATGGAATAGAATGAAAAGTCCAGAAGTAGACTCCAAAACATTTAGGACTTATGTACACATAATAATGACACCTCAGATTGGTTGGAAAAACTGAATAGCCATCTAAAAGAAAGTTGGCTCCACACTTCATACCACACACTAGGACAAATTCCAAATATATCAAAGATGTAAATGTAAAAAATTAAACAATAAAAGTGGTGAAAGAAAACATAATGTTTTTTTGACCTAGACTCTCCTGTTATGATTAACTATGATTGATAAACCTAGTTACATAAAAATCAAAAGCTTATGAATGGTAAAATATAGCATAAACAAAATCAAAAGTCAAATAATGAACTGAAGAAAATATCTGGAACTCACATTATAAAGGATTAATCTCATAATATTGAAAGAGCCTCTCAGCCAGGCGTGTTGGCTCACGCCTGTAATCCCAGCACTTTGGGAGGCAGAGGTGGCCAGATCACCTGAGGTCAGGAGTGGAGACCAGCCTGGCCAACATAATGAAACCCCGTTTCCACTAAAAATACAAAAATTAGCTGGGTGTGGTAGCGCATGCCTGTAATTCCAGCTACTCGGGAAGCTGAGGCAGGAGAGTCACTTGAACCCGGGAAGCGGAGGCTACAGGGAGCCAAGATCGCACCACTGCACTCCAGCCTGGGTGACAGAGCGAGACTCCATCTCAAAATTCCATTTTTAACCTATCAGTTTAGCAAAATTTCTAAAAGTCTGAGAATATACACTGTTGGCAAGAATGTGGGGAAATATATGTAGGTAATAGGAGTATAAATTGATATAAACACTTTAGAAGACAATTTAACTTGGCAGCATCTATTACACTCAAATGCATATTAACACAGAAATTCCCAAACTAGAAATTTTCCCTGTAGATACACTATGCAACCAATAAAATAACGTAAGTATTAAATTATTCCTTGAAGCCTTGTTAGTGATAGTGAAGGAATGGAAATAACACAACCAAATGACCAGCAATACAGGATTGGTACAATAAATTATGCTACAATAATACAATGGAATAATAAACAGCTATAAAAAAGAATGAAGAAGTTCTTTATGAACAGGTATGAAGGGTTACCATACTTTTTTTCTTTTTTTTTTGAAACAGTTTCACTCTGTCGCCCAGGCTGGAGTGCAACCTCCACCTCTTGGCTCACTGCAACCTCCGCTGCCCAGGTTCAAGTGATTCTTGTGCCTCAGCCTCCTGAGTAGCTGGGATTACAGGAGAATGCCACTGTGCCTGGCTAATTTTTGTGTTTTTAGTAGAGACGGGGTTTCGCCATGTTGACCAGGCTGGTTTTGAACTCCTGACCTCAAGTGATCTGCCTGCCTCAGCCTCCCAAAGTGCTGGGATTACAAGTGTGAGCCACTGTGCCCAGCCTCAATACTTCTTATTCAATGAAAAAAGATACGGTGCAATGTGGTATAAGACGTTACTACTATTTATATAACTAAGAAAACTAAAGACTATTTCTTGGCTGGGCATGGTGTCTCATGCCTGTAATCCCAGCGCTTTGAGAGGCCAAGGGCAGGCAGATCACTTGAGGTCAGGAATTCGAGACCAACCTGGCCAACATGGTGAAAGCTCATCTCTACTAAAAATACAAAAATTAGCTGGGAGTGGTGGCGTGTGCTTGTAATCCCAGCTACTAGGGAGGCTGAGGCAGGAGAATTGCTAGAACCCAGGAGGCGGAGGTTGCAGTGAGCCAAGATCATGTCACTGTACCCTAGCCTGGGCAACAGAGTAAGACTCCATCTCAAAAAAAAAGACTATTTGTTTTAGTTTGTATATCCATTTACTACTTTTTTTCTAAAAGGATAAGAAACAGGTAACAGTGATTATCTATAGGGAGAGATAGGAATTTAGTGCATTGGGACTAGGTGGGAGGAAGAGATTTCACAATATGCCTTCTTGAAATTTTTGATTCTGTGACTTTGTGAATGTAATACCCGTATGAAAAATATTAAGCAAACAAGCCAGGCACGGTGGCTCACGCCTGTAATCCCAGCACTTTGGGAGGCCGAGGCAGACGGATCACGAGGTCAGGTGATCAAGACCATTCTGGCTAACACGGTGAAACCCCGTCTCTACTAAAAATACAAAAAAATTAGCCGGGCGTGGTGGCGGGTGCCTGTAGTCCCAGCTACTTGGGAGGCTGAGGCAGAAGAATGGCATGAACCTGGGAGGTGGAGGTTGCAGTGAGCTGATATTGGGCCACTGCACTCCAGCCTGGGTGATAAAGACTCCGTCTCAAAACAAAACAAACAAACAAAAAATTAAGCAAGTAATTCAGATAAATTAGAAATATCTTCTAATCCAAACAAAGGGAGTAAATTGAATGATTCTTTTGATAAGGCAGATTGAGGCATTTTCTGCACTACAGATCCCTAAAGACGGCTTTAGGGATCTTAGCCATGTCGCTTTTCCTCTTAGATAGTGCTAAAATGGACATTGCTATTATTTATTTCTAAAGGTCTCCTTTTTCTTTGCACTCCTTGCTAACCAACTTCTCTCCTGACTTTTTTTTTTTTTTTTTTTTTTCCCCAATAATACTATGCAGAGAAGAGTTAGCATAGCAAGCCAGACTGCCATCCTTCGAAAGTTTTGCTTATTGGGTTGGCCCCTGGCTGGCTTCTGGGAACTTAGTTTTGGTGAAAATTCCTACCATTAGCAGAACTGATAAAGAGTGGCTTGCTGTCCCTAGAATGTGCAAACAAGATGGTTTATACTGAACATCTGCTTTCCTTCTGGGAGTGTAGCATTTTGTTAAGAGCCAGGCAGAGAGTGCCCACAAGATCAGTTCCCAATAAAAACCCTGGTTACTGAGTTCCTAATGAGCTTCGCTGGTAGATAATATTTAATCCATGTTGTCACAGCTTGTTGGTTGGGTAATTAAGTGTATCCTGTGTGATTCTGCTGGAAGAGGGCCCCTGGAAGTTTGTACTTGGTTTTCTCCAAACTCACCCCACTTATCTTTCTCTTTTGCTGATTTTGCTCTGTATCCTTTTACTGTACTAAATCTTAGCAGTGAGTATGACTATATGCTGAGTCCTGTGAATCTTCCTAGGAAATCACTGAACCTGGGAATCATCTTGGAGACCTCTGACACAAATACATGAATACCTTCTATCAGATTATAATTAAATTTTAGGCCTGAGAAATAGTTTCCTTAAGGTGCTTTACATGTGGCTTCACTCTGTTCTGATCTATTCATTAATTAATTTTATAGTTTAACTTCCATAGGATAATCTTATAATCTTTATTTGCAAGTTTTTGCAGAATATCTCATAACTGCCCACATAGATGAAGTGTACGATTCAAAGCTATTAAGTTTAAGAAAAATTATAGCAAATACATACAAATGAATAAATTTTAACCAGACATGGCTCATATATAAAGTTGCTATTGAATTTTGTATGTTTGTCCTATATCTAACCACTTTGATGAATTTATATTCATATTAGTAGCTTTTCTGTGATTCCTCTTGATTTTCTAAATATAAAATCATACCATCTGCAACTAGTGGTTTTCATCTCATTCTTTCCAATATTTACTGTTTTGTGTCCTCTTTTACTAATCCGAACAACTTTTGTTATTGTTTTATTTGGGGAATGTTATGAATTTCTAGTTGGGACAAAAGTAATACTGTATCATGATAGTAACAGGCATTCTCTTTTTCTTGCTTATTTTAATTGAACATACTTTTAGTGTTTCTCTAAGTACAACGTCGGCTATTTAATAAAGAAGCTCTTCATCATAGGTTCAGTGCTTTAGTTAAGAACAGGTGATGAGTGTTATTAGATTTTACTAAATGACTGTTATGAAAGCATGTGATTGTCTTATTTATCCTATCAACATAGTTTATAGTATGAAATTTTTTTTTTTTAGTCAAGGTCTTGCTCTATAACCCAGGCAGGAGTACAGTGGTGTGATCATAGCTCACTGCAGTCTTTATCTTCTGAACTCAAGCAATCCTCCTGCCCCAGCCACCTAAGTAGCTAGCACTGCACAGATATGGCACCACGCTCAGCTAGTTTTTTATTTTATAGATGGGGTCTTGCTATATTGCTCAGGCTAGTCTTGAACTCTTGGCCTCTAGCAATCCTCGTGCCTTATGCTCCCAAAGTGCTGGGATTACAGACATGAGACACTGCACCTGGCCTGATTTTCCTATACCTAATCTTCATGCATGATTCAGATAAACTCTTTTGATAGATGATTCTATTAATAAGCCTATTGGCTAGTATTTTATTTAAATTCTTCTATTCTATATTGATAAACTACTTTGGGGTAAAGTTTTCTTTCATGTGTGCTAATTTGGTCTGGAAACAGTATCATTATCATAATAATTCCTATCATTTACTGAGTGCTATTTTCCAGAAACTATGCTAGGCTTCATAGATCTTAATCTGCAATCACAACAATCCTGTGAGATCAGCATTCACAACTTATTTGAGAAGGAAAAAGCAGTTCAGAAAAGATCAAAGACATGATCAAAGCCATACAAGTATTTTGTGGCCTAACTGCTACAGAATGAATTGGATAGTTCTGACCTTTTTCATTGCCCTAAATTGTATATCTGACTCTAAAGGTTTCAAAGTATTACTGGGCCGGGCACAGTGGCTCACGCCTGCAATCGCAGCATTTTGGGAGGCCGAGGGGTGTGGTTCATCTGAGGTCAGGAGTTCGAGACCAGCCTGGCCAACATGGTGAAACCCCATCTCTACTAAAAATAAAAAATAAAAAAATTAGCCGGCCATGGTGACATCCACCTGTAATCCCAGTTATTTGGGAGGCTGAGGCAGGAGACTCACTTGAACCCAGGAGGCAGAGGTTGCAGTGAGCTGAGATCACATCACTGCATCCCAGCCTGGGCAACAGAGTGAGACTCTGTCTCAAAAAAAAAGAAAAAAAAAAAAATTATTGGTAAACCCAGAAGGGCTAGAAGCCTTTCTTGTGGGGAAAAGGAAATAATTTTGATAACTTTCCTATATTTCTAGCCAGTGATGGGGCTTTTCAGATTTCTTTCATATAGCCATTCAATCTTTTGCCTAGAAAATTATTTCTTTAACTGAGGTTTAAAATGTATTCACTAGCTGGGCATGGCGGCTCATAATCCCAGCACTTTGGAAGACCAAGGTGGGAGAATCGCTTACAGCAGGGAGCTCAAGATCAGCCTGGACAACATAGCAAGACCCTATCTCTACACAAAATTTAAAAATTATCCAGGTGTGGTGGCATGTTTCTGTAGTCCTAGTACTCGGGAGGCTGACGTAGGAGGATCTCTTGAGCCCAGGAGTATGAGGTTGCAGTGAGCTATGACTGTACCACTGCACTCCATGCACTCCAGCCTGGGTGACAGAATGAAAACCTGTCTCTTAAAAAAAAAAAAAAAAAAAAGCATTCACTTAAAACAGTATATAATGTTTTTTTTAAAGATCTCTTCTTCTCTTCTTCAACAAATACTCATGGACCTAAGGACTAGACACTGCTACAGGTGCTACTAGAGATACAACAGTAAACAAAACAGAAAAAACTCTATCTTCTGGTGCTGACGTTTATGTAAGTATTTTTTTATTTTTAGTTTTATTTTTGGAGATGATGTCTCGCTCTGTTGCCAAGGCTGGAGTGCAGTGGCGATCTCAGCTCACTGCAACCTCCACCTCCCGGGTTCAAGCAACTCTCCCTGCTTCAGCCTCCCTACTAGCTGGGATTACAGGCATGTGCCACCACACTCGGCTAATTTTTGTATTTTTAGTAGAGACAGGGTTTCACCACATTGGCAAGGCTGGTCTCGAACTCCTGACCTCAGGCAATCCACCCGCCTCAGCCTCCCAAAGTGCTGGGATTACAGGCGTGAGCCACCATGCCCGGCCTAGAGCTGAGTTGGATGGGGGATGGAGAAATGGTAGATTGTGACCCACAGTAAACTAACCAACTAAATAAATAAGTTATATAATATCACAGAAGGTGACAAGTGCTACACATGGAAGCATAGCACATAGTTAATAGCACAGGTTTTACAGTCCATTGTTTTACATTCCAACTTGGCCACCCACTATCTGTGTGATCTTGGGCAAATTACTTAACCTTTATCTGTGCCTTGGTTTTCTTATCAGTAAAATGGGAACAATAAAAGCAACACACTGTGTTGTGCAGGAATTAAATGTATACACATAAAGTGCTTAGAACAGTGCATATTGCTAGTCACTATGGAGAAGTTAACTGTTATGATTATTAAGAAAAATAAACAAAGGTGGATAAGGAGTACTGCGGAGGCATACAATTTTAAGTAGGACAATTAGGGAAGACCTTATAAAAGGCTTTATTTGCTCAAACACCTAAAGAATAATGTAGGTATCTTTGGAAGAGCATTCAAGGCAGAGGGAAAAGAATGTAAAGATCTAGGGCAGATGACTGCCTGATATGTTTCAGGAACAGCAAGGGGGTCAGTGTGGCTGAAGAGAACTGAGCAATCAGGGGCCAGGGAAGAGAGAAGATCAGAGATGTTTTTGGAAGACTGGGGAGGGAGGGGTATATGTAAGCAGAAAAAATAAAGCCTTTCTTCTGAGTGAGATGACAGGCCATTGGTGATTTTGAGTAGAAAGGTGGCATATCTGTCTTATAGGCACACTTTTGGGAGAGCGAGGAAGGAGGAAGACTTATTAGAAGGCTACTGCAGTAATTCAGGTGAATGATGATGGTGGTATGAGCCAGGATGAGGCAGAGGAGGTAATAGGATCTTGGATATACATATTAGTTTGAGTCAACAGGATTTCCTAAAATGGATGTTGGATGTGAGGGGAGGAGGAGTCAAGTATGAAATCAAGGATTATGGCCGGGGCAACTATAATAGTATAGTAGCCATGAACTAAAATGGGGAAAGCTGTATATGGAAGAGCCTAGGAATTCCGTCTTGGGCATGTTCAGTTTGCAAACTCTACCAACTAAATTATAACTAAAGATATGGAGTAGGTAGATAATATTCAAGTTGAGTTTGAGAGAGAGGTCTGGCTTGGAGGTTGTCAACGCAGAAACAGCAAAGCCATAAAATCAGCTAAGAACATCAGGAAGTCAGCTGTAGGTGGAAAAGAACAAGGACTGAACTCAAGGGCACTTCACTGATAAAAGGGCAGAGAGATACAGAAAAATCTGTAGAGAAGACTGAAAGGATATGCAGATTCCAGAACTCTTGCCCTGAATCAATCTAGCAACTTGAATTTGGGTTTTGAAGATCTCATCTGGAAAAGGGGACAAATGTCACAGCTCAGCATCTGTCCAAGATGGGAATCTAATAGAAAACTCGCCCTGCATTAAACTGGAATCCTCAGGGCTACAGCCTTTAAACTGGAATCCTAAAAGGCTACACCCTTTAACCTGGAATCCTAAAGGGCTATACTGTCAGTATAAGGATTAACCAAAACCAAACCTGACACTTCCTCTCCCTTCCATGATCACTCCACATGGGACTGCAAAAAATTTTTTCTTGATGCTGAGCAGAAAACAAAAGAAAACAAAAATTAGTTCCTGAGGGCTGTCAGTGTAAGTCAGCCCTCCTGCATATTTGCAGCCCAAATTTCTATCAACTAGGTGATCCTAAACTGGTAGTGCCTCTGGGTGTCTGGCATAAGCAAATGCAGACCCTCTCTGAATAAAGGTGTCCTCATCCTAGGGCTCTATGAACTTCATACAAGTAATTTTTAAGAATAAGAAGAAGAAACATAGTCAAAAATAATCAAGCATACAGGGGCACAGAAACAGCAAAGGATGTCTCAAACAGCAAAATCAGATTTCATATAGAAAATCTGATTTCAGCTGGGCACGGTGGCTCACAACTGTAATCCCAGAACTTTGGGAGGCAGAGGCGGGCAGAGAGGCGGGCAGATCACCTGAGGTTGGGAGTTTGAGGCCACCCTGACCAACATGGAGAAACCCCGTCTCTACTAAAAATACAAAATTAGCCAGGCGTGGTGGCACATGCCTGTAATCCTAGCTACTTGGGAGGCTGAGGAGAATTGCTTGAACTGGGGAGGCGGAGGTTGCGGTGAGGTGAGATCGCACCATTGCACTCCAGCCTGGGCAACAAGAGTGAAATTCCGTCTCAATAAAAAAAAAAAAATTCCAATTTCATATATGATTATGGAAAATATCACACAGACAACAAATAGTAAGTATGCTTATTAAGTCTGAAGAAATAAGAAATAAACTTGAAAATAAGAAACTATAAAAAGGGCAATGGAGTGGCCGGGCACAGTGGCTCATGCCTGTAATCCCAGTACTTTGGGAGGCCAAGGCAGGCAGATCACGACGTCAGGAGATAGAGACCATCCTGGCTAAACATGGCGAAACCCCATCTCTACTAAAAATACAAAAAATTAGCTGGGTGTGGTGGCGGGCACCTGTAGTCCCAGCTACTTGGGAGGTTGAAGCAGGAGAATCGCTTGAACCCGGGAGGCGGAGGTTGCAGTGAGCCGAGATCGCGCCACTGCACTCCAGCCTGGGCAACAGATCGAGACTCTGTCTCAAAAATAAAATAAAATAAAATAAAATAAAATAGAAAAGGGCAATGGAATACTTAAAAAAGAATGACATATAATTTATCGACATGAAAAATACCATAATCAACAAAAAACTCAATAGATGGGTTTGACAGCAAGTTACACACAGCTGAAGAGAAAATTTTTGAACTAAGAGCTAGATCAGAAGAAACTATACAAATCTCAACCAAAGAAACAAAATGATGGAAAATACAGACAGAAGAGAGGTTAAGAAATGTGGAGGACACAGTGTGAATGTCTAATACACATATTTAATCGGAGCTCCATAAGGTGAGGAGAGAGAAGCTTAGATACCATCAATATGTGAAGAGAAAATGAGAATTTCCCAGCAGTAACAAAAAACTGCAACCTACCACCTCAAGAAGTCCAACAAATCCCAATAGATTTAAGCCAAACCTAGATATATCACCATATAACTGCAGGACAGCAAAAACAAAAAGGTCTTTCAAAGCAGCAAGAGAGAAATGGAATGAGAGTGAGGCTGACTGGCAGAAGAGCTCTTACATAACTGAACCCTGTTGTGAATGCCTTAAGAAACTGATTGCTGTAGACATCAGTCAAATACTTTAGGATGAGGCTGTTTAGATAAATACTCCTGTTTTGACAAATCTGTAAGTCATTTTCACAGGCAGGGATCCAGCTAGCTCTGTCATAAATACTTAAATGTGCAAAAGGATTTTCTTCTTCTGGGGAAAAAAGAAAAAGAAGTATTACCCAAAATGACTGAGGGCCTTTTTTTTTGTGATCTGCCCGCCTGGGCCTCCCAAAGTGCTGGGATTACAAGTGTAAGCCACCGCACCTGGATGGCTTTTTTTTTTTTATTATTTTAAACTCCTACTAAATACTACATCACCACAGACAAGGCCAATCAACTTGCTTAGTTTACCCCTACTGGCAATCTAAGAGCCAAAATATGGGCCATACTTGTTACACAAATCTTGGTATTTCAATCACAGTATTCCTCTAACATGAGGCTCAGACAAGCCTGAAAAGCTACTCTTTCCCTATGTGGGAAAGAGCATGGGCACTGCAATGAGAAAGACTGGTGTTGGAAATATTAGACAAGATCCTGAACCTCAGTGGCAGTTTCCTCAAGTACAAAATAAGGACAATAGCTCCCTCATTTCATCATTCAACATGCACTGATTAAGACTCTTCTGGCCGGGCGTGGTGGCTCACACCTGTAATCCCAACACTTTGGGAGGCCGAGCTGAGTGGATCACTTGAGGTCGGGAATTTGAGACCAGCCTGGCCAACATGGGGAAACCCTGTCTCTACTAAAAAATACAAAAATTAGCCGGGTGTGGTGGCACACACCTGTAGTCCCAGCTACTTGGGAGGCTAAGGCAGGAGAATCGCTTGAACCTGGGAGGCAGAGGTTGTAGTGAGCCAAGATCATGCCACTGCACTCCAGCCTGGGTAACAGAGCGAGACTTCTTCTCAAAAAACAACAAACAAACACTCTTTTAAGTGTGAGGCACTGGGTAAGGATATATGTATCTATAAACACACACAAACACACCTACACACATGCACACACATACACACACGCTTCAGGGAAAACATGGCATGCTGGTCACTAGACCTTTATATTCCAGGTGGAATAGGTGCATCTTCTCTGATATACATGACCAGGCCATGAAGGAAGACCTAAAGATACTGTCATTAGGGATTACCCAACTATAAGGTCCACCTCAGTTGGAACCAGTCCCAGAGCTCAGTTGGAATCACCCCTCAGAGCTTCTGATCAGTTTGCTAGGCTCCAGTCTTAAGTATGAGCAAACAAGCAGGGATTATGATACTCTCAGGAAAGTCTCTAATGAGAAAGACAGAGGCAAAAACAAGCAGAAACAAATGAACAATGAGGAAGCAGATACGAGGCAGGGAGAAATTTTAAATGATCACTGATATTCTCAAAGGAAAGTGATATATTTCAATCATGATTAAAAAAACTCAAAATAATTATATATATATGTGCATATGTACGTATGTTATTACATAAACACACATGCATCTATTTCTATATATATGAAAGGAAAATAGACAAATGAAAAATCTCAATAAAAGGCTTAGAAGATAAAGATGAGGGGATTTCCTAAAGAAAAAATGTATTAAAGAGCAAAGGACAGACAAACAAATAAGAGACAACTAGACCAGAATGTCCAATAACGAAAAAAGTTCTTAAAAGACAGAACAGGAAAAAAGAAAATGCAGAGAGAAAATGAATGGACTAACTCTAGAAAATGAGCAGTTTCCAGACTGAAATAATTCACCAAGTACATGTCAAGCACCATAGTTAAAAATAAATCCAGACCAGCCAGGCACAGAGGCTCACGCCTGTAATCCCAGAACTTTGGGAGGCTGAGGCGGGTGGATCATGATGTCAGGAGTTCGAGACCAGCCTGGCCAAGATGGTGAAACCCCATCTCTACTAAAAAATACAAAATTAGCCGGGTGTGGTAGCGCATGCCTGTAATCCCAGCTACTCGGGAGGCTGAGGCAGGAGAATCTCCTGAACCTGGGTGGTGGATGTTGCAGAGAGCCAAGATCGTGCCACTGCACTCCAGCCTGGCTGACAAGAGCAAAACTCCATCTTAAAAAAAAAAAAAAGTAAACTCAAACCAGGAAACGATATTGAGAAATTGAAAAATCACTAAGAAGAAAGAGAAGATTCTATACATTTCCAGACACTGAAAATGTGTTGCATAAAAAAGAAAACAGAATTAGAATGCTTCATGCTTCTTAAGAAATATTGGGCTCGGCGCCGTGGCTCAGGCTGAGCGTGGTGGCTCACGCCTGTAACCCTAGCACTTTGGGAGGCCCAGGCAGGCGTTCAAGACCAACCTGGCCAACATGGTGAAACCCCATCTCTACTAAAAATACAAAAAATTAGCCGGGTGTGGTGGTGTGTGCCTGTAATCCCAGCTACTCAGGAGGTTGAGAGAGGAGAATCACTTGAACCTGGGAGGCGGAGGTTGCAGTGAGCCCATATCACATCACTGCACTCCAACCTGGGTGACAAGAGTGAGACTGCATCTCAAAAAAATAAAAATAAAAAAGTCCAGGCACGATGGCTCATGCCTGTAATTCCAGCACTTTGGGAGGCCAAGGTGGGTAAATCATCTGAGGTCAGGAGTTCGAGACCAGCCCGACCAACATGGAGAAACCCCGTTTCTACTAAAAATACAAAATTGGCCAGGTATGGTGGCATGTGCCTGTAATCCGAGCTACTCAAGAGGCTAAGGCAGGAGAATGGCCTGAACTTGGGGAGTAGAGGTTGCAGTGAGCTGAGATTATATCACTGCACTCCAGCCTGGGTGACAGAGTGAGACTGCATCTCACAAAAAAAAAAGGCCAGGCACGATGGCTCACGCCTGTAATCCCAGCACTTTGGGAGGCCAAGGTGGGTGAATCATCTGAGGTCAGGAGTTTGAGACCAGCCTGACCAACATGGAGAAACCCTGTTTCTACTAAAAATACAAAATTAGCCCGGTGTGGTGGCGTGTGCCTGTAATCCGAGCTACTCAGGAGGCTAAGGCAGGAGAACGGCCGGAACTTGAGGAGCAGAGGTTACAGTGAGCTGTTTGCACTCCAGCCTGGGCAACAAGAGTGAAACTCCGTCTCAAAAAAAGAAAAAAAAAGAAATACTGGAAGCTAGGCTGGGAGCGGTGGTTCACGCCTGTAATTCTAGCACTCTGGGAGGCCGAGGTAGGCAGATCACCTCAAGCCAGGAGTTCAAGACCAGTCTGGGTAACACGGTGAAACCCCGTCTCTACTAAAAACACAAAAATCAGCCAGGTGTGGTGGCACGTGCTTGTAATCCCAGCTACTTGAAAGGCTGAGGCAGGAGAATCGCTTGAACCCAGGAGGCGGAGGTTGCAGTGAGCTGAATCGCACCATTGCACTCCAGCCTGGGTGACACAGCGAGCCTCCCTCTAAAACAAAACAAAACAAAAAAAATTATCTATCAAAATTATCTATGGTGTGGATAAAATGATGGAAAGGGCAGAAATGTGAGTTGGGGACAGAAAGAGGAAAGAGAACTAAATTCCTCTTTCATAGTGGGAAATTAATACATAACGCCTAAAACTGAAGAATCAAGAATTATCAATGCCAGTATATTATTTAGAAAAATAGTGGTTAGGGGAGAGAAGGAAGGAAAAAAGAAAAAAGAAAAATGGTGGTTAAAAAACAAAATAGCCAAAAACTATTTGAAGAGTGGCCTCTGGGAAGAGGCAAATAGGGGTTGCAACAAAAAGTGGGAGACTGCTGTTTTTAGTAGCAAATCTGGAGGGATTTTTGAGTGAGTAGTTCTCACCAGGACAGCACAATACAGCTAGTCTTAAATACTGTAGCTGAGACCCACCCCAGGTGAAGTGATCAGAATCACAGGAGGTGGGTGGGACCCAGCTACAAGTGGTTCGAAAAGGGCTCTGAAAGTTTCTGATGCACAGAAATAGTTGAGAAATACAACTTTAAACTATATGCATGAGTTACTTCATAAACATTAACAAGTGGCCAGGCGCAGTGGCTCATGCCTGCAATCCCAGAAGTTTGGAAGGCCGACGTAGGTGGATCACCTGAGGTTGGGAGTTCGAGACCAGCATGATCAACATGGGGAAATCCCATCTCTACCAAAAATACAAAATTAGCCAGGCATGGTGGCACATGCCTGTAATCCCAGCTACTCGGGAGGCTGAGGCAGGAGAATGGCTTGAACCCAGGAGGCGGAGGTTGCAGTGAGCCAAGATCATGCCACTGCACTCCAGCCTGGGTGACAAAGCAAAACTCCGTCTCAAAAAAAAAAAAAAAAAAAAAAAAAATTAACGAGTAATATTTAAATGAAGAAATGTACATGAAACTGTTTAAACGAAGAAATATTTACAAAACACTTATATACTCATAAAACATCCATACCTATATAAAACATATATAGCAAAGAAAATACTCCAGAAATAATACATCAGTTACCCAGTTCTCTTTTTTCATTAAAAACTTGCAGGCCGGACATGGTGGCTCATGCCTGTAATCCCAGCACTTCGGGAGGCCGAGGTGGGCGGATCACGAGGTCAGGAGTTCAAGACCAGCCTGACCAACATGGTGAAACCTCGTCTCTACTAAAAATACAAAAATTAGCCGGGTGTGGTGGCATGTGCCTGTACTCCCAGCTACTTGGGAGGCTGAGGCAGGAGAATCGCTTGAACCCAGGAGGCGGAGGTTTCAGTGAGCCAAGATTGTGCCACAGCACTCCAGCCTGGGCAACAGAGCAAGACTCTGTCTCAAAAACAAAAAACAAAAACAAAACAAACAAAAAAACTTGCAAAGTGGTAGCTTAAGACTTTACAATGCTTAATTTCATTTCATCTAATTAATTTATTAGAGATACGGTGTTGCTCTCTCACTCAGGCTGGAATGCAGTGGCATGATCACAGCTCATGCATCCTTAAACTCCTGGGCTCAAGACATCCTCCTGCCTCAGCTTCCTGAAGTAGCTGGGACTACAGGCTTACAAAAACATGCCTGACTAATTTTTAAATTTTTAAAATAGATTTGGGGTCTTGCTATCTTGCCCAGCTTTGTCTCAAACTGCTGGTTCAAGTGATCCTCTTGCCTTGGCCTCCCAAAGTGCTGGGATTACAGGTGTGAGACACTGCACCCAGCCTACAAATGCTTTTGTGGGAAAAATAAATATGAGACACCTTTATATGCTACCAAAGAGAACTACATGCTTAAATTAAATGTAGTAAGTAATATTAATTTCTAAAAAGACTAAAATTGGTCTGTGTCATGATCTGATTTGCCTACTGCATATGGGGTTCTCTTTTCATTTCTTTTTTTGAGACAGAATCTCACTCTGTCACCCAGGCTGGAGTGCAATGGCGCGATCTTGGCTCACTGAAACCTCCATCTCCAGGGTTCAAGCGATTCTCCTGCCTCAGCCTCCCAAGTAGCTGGGACTACAGGCGCACACCACCCCTCCCAGCTAATTTTTTAATTTCCAGTAGAGATGGGATTTCACCGTGTTGGCCAGGCTGGTTTTGAACTCCTGACCCCAAGTGATCTGCCCGCTTCAGCCTCCCAAAGTGCTGGGATTACAGGCATGAGCCACTGCACGCCTGGCCTCCCTTTTCATTTCTGAAGATTGGTATGTTCTGGACCATTTATTTCTTTAGAGGAGTGACAGTGCCTGTGCCATCAAAAGCAAACAACAACAACAAAAAACTTGCTATTATTCCACAGCTGTTCTGTGCATCACAATATTAAAATCTAAAATTAAGCCATGATGCATTAATTGAGCAAATAAATTTCCAATTATACACAATGGTGTCTTTAAAAGTCGGCATCCAACATTCATCCTAAATCTAAATAGTCCTCTGGAAATAGCAGGCACATACAATAAATGGTACTCCTGAGAAGTGGTATCCAATAATGCCCAATTAAATTGGGAGAAACTAATGGATTGCTAAAGTACTCTCAATGATGCTAGATATGTTAAACAATACACTGGACCCAGTGCAAAAACACATTCTGTCACATCACCAAACTGCTGCAACAGATTCATTTTCATTGACAAAGACAGAGTACTTCTTTTGAATTCTGTGAAGACACAAAATGCCTGGACCCCTCTGGCTTTATAAGTTTAATCGGGATAGCCAATAAACCTTTTCATTCAGCAGCCTCTCACACTCTTCCATTTCCCACAAAAACAAAACAAATATACAATTTAAGAAAGTACACTGCTGGCTGGGCATGGTGGAACACGCCCGTAATCCCAACACTTTGGGAGGCCAAGGCAGGTGGATCATCTGTGGTCAGGAGTTCGAGAACAGCCTGAGCAACATGGAGAAACCCCATCTCTACTAAAAATACTAAAAATTAGCCGGGCATAGTGGCACATGCCTGTAATCCCAACTACTCGGGAGGCTGAGGCAGGAGAATCGCTTGAACCTGGGAGGCGGAGGTTGCAGTGAGCTGAGATCATGCCATTGCACTCCAACCTGGGAAACAAGAGCGAAACTCTGTCTCAAAAAAGAAAAGAAAAGAAAGTACACTTCTAACTTTCCTAAAAATCAGAAGTTGTAATTCTAAACAAAATGAGTAGGAGGAAAAATGCTGAAAAATGTACAGTGCATTGGAAGCTCTTGGAATAAAGAGTTTAAGTAAAACTAAGCATGAAAACTAAATGGAAAATGTATACTTGGGGTCAGCTCTCTTGGCTACCAGACATTTTCATTGGTCTCCTGACAGAAACCTATCAAGTTTGCTTCCCCCTCTAACTGCAGTATGAACACCCACAACAGAAACAGTTTGAAGTGGCAGATCTGTGCACCCAGAATATTTTGAACACATTTTTCACTAATGAAACATTTTGACCAGATACAAAAGACTCTAAAGACTGTGCTTTCATTTTCCTGTAAATTACTATAGTTTGAATTATACTATCCACCTTTAAAGTGTTTCACTGCTGGCATTATTTGTTTGTTTGTTTTTTTTTTTTGAGACGGAGTTTTGCTCTTGTTGCCCAGGCTGGAGAGCAATGGTACGATTTCAGCTCACCACAACCTCCACCTCCCAGGTTCAAGTGAGTCTCCTGCCTCAGCCTCCCAAGTAGCTGGGATTACAAGCATGCACCACCACGCCTGGCTAATTTTATATTTTTAGTAGAGATGGGGGTTTCTCCACGTTGGTTAGGCTGGTCTCGAACTCCTGACCTCAGGTAATCTGCCCGCCTCGGCCTCCCAAAGTGTTGAGATTACAGGCGTGAGCCACTGCACCCAGCTGACCACTGGCATTCTTTATAAAATCACTGAAAATCATCACTTCAATAGTGAAATATAAAACGAAGGATGTTCAAGTTAGATCCCTGTCACTTATTTCAGCATTCAGGGCCACCTTTTTTTTGTGATTGTCACAAATTTTCAAAAACTCAAGTGCATGTAAAACAGTATGTTAATATTCAAAGACTAAAACTATCGGCTAGAAGTTTTACTTAAACTACAGCAGCTCAGCATGAGAAGGGGAAACGTTTGAACACTAGAGAAATTCACCCTTATACCTCTACCTCTATAAAATAAAATTATTCTGGGTTATATAACAAAAATAAACCTCCCACCAGAGATCTTGGAAATCTTGAATTTTTTTTTCCTGCAGGAGGATTTATTATTTTCCACTGAGTGTCCATTCATGCGTTTTCTTCTTGTTTCTATTCATAGCACCCGATCCTGACTAGCATGCACAACCTCAAAAGAAAAGAAACACTAAATACAAACTGTGTAAAATTAAATAAAATAAAGCAAAATAAAAAGGCACACATTAAGAGTGGGTACCCTTGGGTTGGTGCCACAATGTCTACCTGTGCAATAGCTCTCATGGAACTCACCTTGTACGCAACACTATTAGACGAATCCACAATGATGAACAGGGGCTTCCTGGTGAAAGGATAGAGATCCCCGGGATGAAGGCTGGGAAAACAACAACAATGAAGAACTGTTAAACTGTGTCAGCCACATCTCAGAAATCTTATTCTTCAGTTTGGTCTGCTCATATCTCCTTTGCATCATAGCACTGACAGAAAAACAAAGACTAGCTAAGCAAAGGGGAAAAAAAAGCCTGTATTTACTAGGATAGCCAAGATAGTTTTATTTGGAAAAAAAAAAAGTTCAGAGACAATTCTTATTCAAGAATATCTAAGCTAAAGTGAAGTCTGTGTATTTAACGATGACTAAACACACAGCATGAAAACCTCAGAAGCTGGCACACAAGTACCTGTTTCATATTTAAAAGCTCCTTGTAAGAACATCTGGAAACAAGATGTAATAACAAAACCAGATTTGTATTTCAATGAGTCTTCAAAATTTCTATTTTAAAGATTTTTAATATTTCAAGCTACATCTTAATACTGCAGGTAGTAAGTAGGAAAATCTTTTTACTATCACTATTTTTTTTTTTTTTAAAGACACCGTCTTGCTCTGTGCCCCAGGCTGGAGTACAGTGGTGTGGTGCAATCACAGCTCACTGCAACCTCCATGTCCCGGGCTCAGGTGATCCTCCCACCTCAGCCTCCTTGAGTAGCTGGGACTGCAGGCATGTACCAACACAACCAGCTAACTTTTCTATTTTTAGTAGAGATGGGGTTTCTCCACGTTGCCCAGGCTGGTCTCGAACTCCTGAGCTCAAGCAATCTGCCCACCTCAGCTTCCCAAAGTGCTAGGATTATGGGCATGAGTCACTGTGCCCAGCTACTTTTTACCACATGTTTCCTCTGAACATTTGCATCAAGGGCTTGTTAAACATGCGGGGGCTTGTTAAACATGCAGTTTGACTGGCCCACAGAAGAGCTACTAAACCCAAAGGCTGAAGTCCAGTAACATGCATGTGAGAGCCAATGCGTAAGGTCAGAATCTTGGTGTGCATGCTGTCTTTCCGATGACTGAGTACACGATGTGCACATGTGGATAGATACTAATGTAAATGTAAATTTATAAATGTTTCACTGAGCAATATCATTAAACTTCATTATATTTCAAATAAAAGTTTTTCTTTCTTTTATTGACAAATAAAAATTGTATATATTCAAGGTATACAATGTGATGACTTGTTAATGCATACATGTATAGCGATTACCATGATCAAATTAATCAACACCTCCATTCCCACAGTTACCCTTTGTGTGTGTGGGCGGCGGGGAGTTGGGGGCCCCAGGGGTGGTGGGCAGAGAGGACACATAAGCTTTACTCTTTCACAAAATTTCGAGTAAACAACAGTTTTTGTTATTGTTGTTGTTGTTGTTTGAGATGGGGTCTCACTTTGTCACCAAGGCTGGAGTACAGTGGCAAGATCATAGCTAACTGCAGCCTCGATCCCCCAGGCTCAAGTGATACTCCTGCCTCAGTCTCCCAAGTAGCTGGGACCATGGGCGTGCACCTCAACGCCTGGCTCATTTTTTAAATTTTTAGTAGAGACAAGATCCTCTTATGTTGCCAAGGCTGGTCTTGAACTCCTGAACTCAAGCAATCTTCCCATCTCAGTCTCCCAAAGTGCTGAGATTACGGGAATGAGCCACCATGCTCGGTCCAACAATACAGTATTTTTATTCATTTATTTTTTATTTATTTATTTTGAGATGGAGTCTCGCTCTGTCACACAGACCGGAGTGCAGCGGTATGATCTCGGCTCACTGCAACCTCCGCCTCCCAGGTTCAGGCAATTCTCCTGCCTCAGCCTCCCAAGTAGCTGGGATTACAGGCACATGCCACCACATCCGGCTAATTTTTTGTATTTTTAGTAGAGATGGGATTTCACCATGTTGCCAGGCTGGTTTCAAACACCTGACCTCAAGTGATCCGCCCGCTTCGGCCTCCCAAAGTACTGAGATTACAGGCCTGAGCCACTGCACCCAGCCAATATAGTATTTTTAATTATCACTACCATGCTGTACTTTAAATGATATTTATCTTACAACTGAGAGGTTGCACCCTTTAACCAACATCTCCCTATTTTCCCCAATCCTCAGCTCCTCACAACTACCGTTGCACTCTGCTTCTGAGTGCAACTTTTTCAGATTCCACATATAAGTGATCATGCCATACAGGTTCAGTATTTCTAATCTGAAAATCCAAAACGAAAAATGCTCCAAAATCCAAAAGGTTTTCAGAGCCAACATGATGCCACAAGTAGAAAATTCCACACCTGACCTCACATGATGGATCATAGTCATGGAGGTACACAACACATAGTTTATCCAGGATCTCAAAGGGAAAAATAAAATTACTTTCAGGCAATGTGTATGAGGTGTATATGAAACATAAGTCAATTTCATGGGTCCCATCCCTAAGGTACCTTACTATCTATATACAAATATTCCAAAATCTGGAAAAATCCAAAACCCGAAACACTTCTGGTCCCACACATTTCAGATAAGGGATATTCCAATACGTATTAGAAACAAAGTTTTAGACCAGTCCAGTTTTCTTTATAACCAGATTGCTCTCACCTAGAAAAATTCTAGAGCCAATGAGCCAATAATAGCCCAAGCAATGAAGTTGCTATGCTTAGAAAAAGAATGAACTCCAGGCACAGTGGCTCACGCCTGTAATCCCAGCACTTTGGGAGGCCAAAGCAGGCATATCACTTGAGGTCAGGATTTCGAGACCAGCCTGGCCAACACGGTGAAACCCCATGTCTACTAAAAATACAAAAATTAGCTGGGTGTGGTGATGCATGACTGTAATCCTAGCTACTTGGGAGGCTGAGGCAGGAGAATCGCTTGAACTCGGAAGGCAGATGTTGCAGTGAGCCAAGATAGTGCCACTGCATTCCAGCCTGGGTGGCAGAGTAAAACTGTCTCAAAAAAAAAAAAAAAAGAAAGAAAAGAAAAAGAACTTTTCTAGACGAAATTCTATTTGCTTTTGTATTTTTTGCATTTAAAAAAATTTTTTTAAAGTTTTTGTAGAGACAGAGTCTCACTATGTTGCCCAGGATGGTCTCAAACTCCTGGGTTCAGGTGATCCTCCTACCTCAGCCTCCTAAAATGTTGGGATTACAGGCATGAGCCACTGCTCTTGGGCTGAAGTTCTATTTGTAATCATGTAACAACATTCATTTGTGCTATATTAAACCAACAAAACCTTGTATTAAAAAATTCAGGCCCAGAGCGGTGGCTCATGCCTGTAATTCCAGCACTTTGGGAGGCCAAGGCTAAGGTCAGGAGTTTAAGACCAGACTGGTCAACATGGCGAAACTCCATCTCTGTGAAAAATAAAAAAATTAGCCAGGCATGGTGGTGGCCACCTGTAATCCCAGCTACATGGGAGGCTGAGGTAGGAGAATCACTTGAGCCTGGGAGATGGAGGCTGCAGTGAGCCAAGATCGTGCCACTGCACTCTAGCCTGGTCATCAGAGCAAGATTCCATCTCAAATAAAAAACCTCAATACTAGAGGTTGGGAAGGGTAGGGAAATGGAGGTATAGGGAAGAGATTTGTTAAAAAATAAAAAATTACAGCTAGATAGAAGGAATATGTTCTAGTGTTCTATACCACTGTAGCATGACTATAGTTAATAACATGTTATATACTTTTTATTTTCTCTTTTTTGTTTTTTTGACATGGAGTCTCGCTCTGTCACCCAGACTGGAGCACAATCTCGGTTCACTGCAACCTTGACCTAATGGGTTCAAGTGATTCTCCTGCCTCAGCCTCCTGAGTAGGTAGGACCACAGGTGCAAGCCACCACACCCGGTTAATTTTTGTATTTTGGTAGAGACAGGGTTTCATGTTGGCCAAGCTGGTCTCAAACTCCTGACCTCAAGTGATCCACCCATCTCGGCCTCCCAAAGTGTTGGGATTACAGGTGTGAGCCACTGCTATCAGCCTATATTATAGTTTTAAATAGCTAGAAAAAATATATTAAATGTTCCCAACACAAAGAATGGATGTTTGAGATGATGAGTATGCTAATTACTCTGATCTGATCACGATACATTATAAATATAGAAACATCATTATGTACCCCAGGAATATTTACAATGATTATTTTTCAATTAAAAAAATAAAATAAAATAAAATGTGCCCGGGCACGGTGGCTCACACCTGTAATCCCTACACTTTGGGAGGCCGAGGCAGGTGGATCACAAGGTCAGGAGTTCAAGACCAGCCTGAACAACATGGTGAAACCCCATCCCTACTAAAAATACAAAAACTAGCCAGGCATGGTGGCTGGTGCCTGTAATCCCAGCTACGCAGGAGGCTGAGGCAGGAAAATCGCTTGAACCTGGGAGGCAGAGGTTGCAGTGAGCCAAGATCATGCCACTGCACTCCAGCCTGGGTGACAGAGCAAGACTCCATCTCAAAAAAAAATGTTTGGGCTGAACACAGTGGCTCACATCTTGCAATCCTAGCACTTTGGGAAGCTGAGGTGGGAGGATCACTTAAGGCCAGGAAATCAAGACTGACCCGAGTGACAGAGCAAGACTCCATCTCAAGAAAAAAATTTGTTTAAAAGTTCGTATTGATGTTACATGTATCATGTCCTGACATATTATTTATTTATGTATATATTTACTGTCTCCAACTAGAATGCAATTTTGTTCACTGACATATCCCTAGTGACTAAACAGTGTGTAACATAAAATAGATACTCAATAAAATATTTATTCAATGAATATCAACCAAAAGTTCTAATTTCCTAGGATAGACAGAGCCTGAATTATTGCTGGAATCCAAATAAGTGTTTCTGGTCTGTCCCTAAATCTTAGTCTAAGGGAATCATTCTAGTACTAGAAAAAACTCCCCATTTTACTTAATATTTTTTCTATTTATAGACAGAGGTATAATTTTTATAATAAGAGGAGACACCAGAATACATACCAGTGCATTTCCTTGTGGGACTGATTTCGTTTGTGGATGGCATCTCCATTAATAATATCCCGATTACTATTAGTAAGTACACCTCCAAAATCATAAGGACCTATAAAAACAAAGGGAAGAATCCTAGACTTCAGTTGAAGACTATCACTGACCTGATGTTCAAATACAAAGGTACTGTGTGAATCTCTCATTGATTCAAGCGAAGATAATTACACATTTAAATTATTTTAAAATTTAAAATTTTAATTTAATGGAGTATTTAAATGACTTCAGTATGTTGTCACTTTCAACATTTTAAAAAACACTTAATTATTCAGCAGTTCTTCAAACAGAATATAATGAGAAACAAAACAAGACTCTATGGCATCATTATTCTAAGTAATAAAAGGAATGGAGATCTGGGATGTTCAAAATGACCTTTACATTTCAAGCAAACTTAAAATCTCAGGTTTAACAATATTATTTTCAAAGGAAGTTGGTCAGACATGGTTGCTCATGCCTGTAATCCCCGCACTTTGGGAGGCTGAGGCAGGAGGATTGCATGAGGCCAGGAGTTCCAGACCAGCCTGGGCAATATAGTGAGACCTGTCTCTACAAAAAATTTTTAAAAATTAGCCAAGCATGGTGGTAGGTGCCTGTATTCCCAGCTACTCTGGAGGCTGAGGCAGGAGGATCACTTGAGCCAGGGAGTTTGAGGCTGCAGTGAGCTATGATGACACCACTGCACTCCAGTCTGGATGACAGAGTGAGACCCTGTCTCAGAAAAAAAAAAAAGAAGTTACAGAATAAAATAATCTTTTTTTTTTTTTAAAGAATGAAATCTTAATCTCATAAGTAAATATAATTTTAAATGAGCCACTAACTGTAAAACTTAGAAAAATATTTGAATAGAATTTGAAAATTCTCATTCACAAAAACTTCACCTTTAAGAATGTATTGCCAGGTTTCAGCGTGCAAATATCCATTATTATCACTATTGTATCAAGCACTTTAGTTCTGGTTCTGAAGTTAGCCTTTTCCCACTAAATTCATATGAATTAGCTAAACTCTTGTCCAAATGGAACAGCAACTGTGGGATGTTCAGATAATCTCTCTCAAAGGACCTATCAAAGTACGATTACCTATCATACTTTGAAAAAAGTAAAGAAGTCAGTATGTTAAGTGGAGACCCAGAAAACTTGATTTAACAGTATATGAGACATAAAGATAATTATAAATAAAAGTACTAACATTATTACAAAAAACTAGTTTAAGATTTTACATTACTTTTAATGTTGTATTATATTTCATTTCTTAAAAAAATCACTGCAATGAAAAGGCTAAAGAGACTTGTTTTCATTTTAACATTTTAAGAGAATCTGTAGGTCATGCAAGGAAGATGGCAAGGACATGCATTTTATAAAGGAATGCAAATTTCAACAAACAAATGAAGAGGAAAATGTTAAGGATGTTAAGAATTTTTTTTTTTTTTTTTTTTTGCCCAGGCAAATATTTAATTATCTTATTTACATCCAAGTTACTTATCTATTCTGACCAATTTCTGGACTCATATGTTCTGGACAGTTTTACGTTTTTATTCTGAAACAGCATCCCGATATTCTACAGATTGAATCCATACAACAAAATAAAGGACAGAAAACAAAATCATGACAAGGGCTTGAACTTTCACAGTTACGAAAGTACACTGATTTCTACAAAGACTTTCAGCCATCATGTAGCCATTGACCAGATTCCCCAATGCACTGAAAGCTCAGAAAAATTCAATGATGTGAAATAGATCATTAGGCTTGGTTATTCCATCATCCTTTTCAACTTTGAAACGTCAAACTCCTTATGTATATCTAAATGTATTTACATATTATGCTTTTGATAAATTTGATAGTGAAGCATGCATTTAATATATGAATTTTCTGATGATTTATGGGCTTTGACATATAACATTTCAGAAAATAAGACAGACTGGGGTATCTACAAAATTACCAATCAACAAATAGACCAGGTTTCAAATTTGGAAGTCTGTCTAGAAAGCCTGAGACGGTCTGTGGGCTATGGGCCATTGTCTTGTAGAAAATAAAGAGAATTCAAGCCCTGCTCACAACAGGGAGCATTCCTTTATTGTACCTTCACTATCAGAACGACCTGTGGGGAAAACGCCAGTGGCCGACAGGTAAATCAGAAGCACACTATTGGCAGGCAGCTCCTGAAATGAAAGAAAATCACA
Source organism: Pongo pygmaeus (assembly GCF_028885625.2). Taxonomy (NCBI): domain Eukaryota; kingdom Metazoa; phylum Chordata; class Mammalia; order Primates; family Hominidae; genus Pongo; species Pongo pygmaeus. The sequence goes on from NC_072386.2 coordinate 115,662,404, forward strand.
TACACAAAACAACAAACAAGGATAAACAACATGGTTTTATATAAAGTTCATGACATTTTAAAGTTGTGGAATAAATAAGAATGCACTCTTGTCTTTTCCAACAGAAGAAACGCTCTTCTTGGTTCTGACTTTAAAACTATATACACAGCAGAGATTCATTATTAATCTATAACTATTGTCAAAAGTTGCAAAGACATTCTCTGCTTCAAAAACCCCATCATTTAGAGAATATTCTCCGAAAACTTGAACGGAGAAGTAAAGATCCTGACTATATGGCTACAGGACAAAGTCCCTTCTGTGGCTTTCTCTACGTAGACTTTCGGAAGAATTCTCCTATTTCTCATAGTTCTTTCAGATGATCTAAATGTTTCACAGAGCTCCTTGAGTATATAAGAAGCCTAGGCACTCTGCTGTTGTTTTTTAGTTCTGTCTTTTTTTCTTTTTTTTTGAGACAGAGTTTCACTCTTGTTGCCCAGGCTGGAGTGCAATGGCGCGATCTCAGCTCATCGCAGCTTCCGCCTCCCGAGTTCAAGTAATTCTCCTGTCTCAGCCTCCCAAGTAGCTGGGATTACAGGCATGTGCCACCACACCCGCTAATTTTGTATTTTTTCAGTAGAGATGGGGTTTCTCCATGTTGGTCAAGCTGTTCTTGAACTCCCGACCTCAGGTGATCCACCCGGCTTGGCCTCCCAAAGTGCTGGGATTACAGGAGTGAGCCACCACGCCCAGCCAGTTCTGCATTGTTACACCTAAAATCGTTGAGTAATAAAAAACTGGAGGAAGGAGAACCACTACTATCATTAATTAATGATGGAAATAATCACAACATCATAAGCAATTTTCATTCCCAAACAGCTATTTCACAGCTTACCAGGAGTAAAAAAAAAAAAAAAAAAAGAAAACAAAACAAAAATATCTATTATCAGGATCATTATTCTAAAGGCAGTTTTTCATTTTTATATTTTACCTAAACTCTCAAGTATTTTTTCAAAAGAGTGACTCTTAGATTCTAGTTAGGGCACACTTTCACCGCATAGTAAAAAGTACTGGATCACACATACCTTAAAAGATGCTGCTAAGAAGGTATATAGTTGGCTGAAGGTTGGTTTGTAGAGCAGATACTTGTGGGGGTTTTCTCGTCTAGTAGGCTTGTCAGCTGATTCCTATATTTACACACAGAAAACATTATACATAAAAGCTGCATTTGACAAATGAATTATCAATATCTATTTTCACTAGCCCTTATCAAGGAAGTCTTATTTTCACACTCAGTCTTACTGTGATTATGCTTATCTATTTCTCCATGTCTCATCAAGTGAATTCTTTATTCAAGGTTGTAGTATCTGTTGAATAATCAGCGTTCCAACAGGAGAGAAGCAGCCAGAGGGTTACCAAACTTGCAAATGTAAAAGAGGAAATTACCTGCATTCCTGGTTTATTCATCTGGGAAGCTAAATTCATTGGCTCCCTTTCCAGAGCTTGTAACATCCGGAACATGTCAACAGTTAGTTCACTGAACTTAACCTGCAAGAAACAAAAAAAACAAAACACAATCTAGCCTTAATGCAACACACAGACTTTAAAGACTTTTATCACGTTACTAGCTGTGACTTTCACATGTACTTCAGGGCTTTGGGTACCTTTTTCTCTAATATTTCATTACAGAAATTTTTAAGCGATGGAAAGACTGGAAGAATTCTACAGTGACATCCATATGTTAATCATCTAGATCCTATAATAAGCATTTTTTATATTTGCTTTATCACATACCTCTCCAGCCATACACGTCTACTGATCAATAAACTTCCTCAGGTTTTGTTTTTTTAAGTAGTTACAGAAACACAGGGGGCCAGGCATGGTGACTCACGCCTGTAATCCCAGCACTTTGGGAGGCCGAGGCAGGTGGATCACCTGAGGTCAGGAGTTCAAGACCAGCCTGGCCAACATGGTGAAACCCTATCTCTACTAAAAATACAAAAATTAGCCGGGTGTGGTGGTGGATGCCTGTAATCCCAGCCACACGGTAGGCTGAGGCAGAAGAATTGCTTGAACCCGGGAGGTGGAGGTTGCAGTGAGCCAAAATCGCGCCATTGTATTCCAGCCTGGGCGACAGAGCAAGACTCTGTCTCAAAAAAAATAAAGCAGCAGCAGCACAGAGACTATATTAGGTTTTACAAACATGTTAACCTCCACAGACTGGTGGATGAATTCACACGTGTAGGTAGTGTGCTACGCGAGGGGCAAGTTTTTCACTAACACCACAAGGATCTCCAGCCCAAATTCTCTTTTTTTTTTTTTTTTTTTTTGAGACAGAGTCTTGCTCTGTTGCCCAGGCTGGAGTACAGTGGCACAATCTCAGCTCACTGCAACATCTGCCTCCCATGTTCAAGCGATTCTCCTGCCTCAGCCTCTGGAGTAGCTGGGATTACAGGCGTGTGCCACAACGCCTGGCTAATTTTTGTATTTTTAGTAGAGACAGGGTTTCACCATGTTGGCCAGGCTGGTCTCGAACTCCTGACCTCAAGTCATCTGCCCACCTCAGCCTCCCAAAGTGCTGGGAATACAGGCATAAGCCACAACTCCTGACTTTTCAGCCCAAATTCTATACACAGAAGTTTGATAGTAATCCTTGCTACATGAGAAAAAAGAGCTAACTTTTGATGAATTAGCTATGCTGAAATACAACTGTGATCCATATATATATATATATATATATATATATTTTTTTTTTTTTTTTTTTTTTTTTTGAGATGGAGTTTCATTCTTGTCACCCAGGCTGGAGTGCAATGGCATGATCTCGGCTCACCGCAACCTCCTCCTCCCGGGTTCAAATGATTCTCCTGCCTCAGCCTCCAGAGTAGCTGAGATTATGGGCATGTGCCACCACACCAGGCTAATTTTGTATTTTTAGTAGAGATGGGGTTTCTCCATGTTGGTCAGGCTGGTCTTGAACTCTCGACCTCAGATGATCCTCCTGCCTCATCCTCCCAAAGGGCTGGGATCACAGGCATGAGCTACCCCACCCAGCCTATGATCCATATTTTATAGTAATTTCTTCCATACATTTTGGCACTACACAATATTTAAGACTGTATCCTTTTCCAATTTCAGTAATACTTATATAGAACTTCAGGAACACACATGATAATAAAACAGATGAGAATTTTTTAAAGTACATGTTTCTATCAAATAAAAAAGAGGAATTATTAAGATGAGAATAAGTTTATGAAGATTACTAACTACACTTTCAAACATTTAACTCATTTAATATACGTGTGTGTGTGTGTGTGTGTGTATGTATATGAGTTTCGCTCTGTCACTCAGGCTGGAGTGCAATGGCACAATCTCGGCTCACTGCAACCTCCGCCTCCCAGGTCAAGTGATTCTCTTGCCTCAGCATCCTAAGTAGCTGGGATTACAGGCATGTGCCACCATGCCCGGCTAATTTTGTATTTTTAGTAGAGACAGGGTTTCATCATCTTGGTCAGGCTGGTCTCGAACTCCTGACCTCAGATGACCCACCAGCCTCAGCCTCCCAAAGTGCTGGGATTACAGGCATGAGCCACTGCGCCCAGCCAAGAGATGGGGATTAAAGAAGGGGAAGAGGTTTAAGGAGATAAGTGGGCACTAATGCCTTGTTTTCCTATAGTAAGGGTAGCATGGGGCTCCTGGCTAGGAACTGGTTGGCTGGTTGGAAGATGGCCCCTCCCACACATACACCTATGCCCAAATAAAACTGGATGCACAAAAAGATATGGCCTCAGAGGAGAACACTAGAAACAAATCTGCTCCAGAGACATAAACATGAAGGAAACTCTACCTTAGCCTTTGTTCTGAGAAGAGATCAAGAAAAGTCTCCCCCAAGAATTCATGGCCATATGCTGATTCTCATGTGGTTTGAGAATCTGAATTAACATTATTTGCGTGGCTGAAAAATCTATAAGGTTTTTCAGTTAAAGAGAACAAAGACTGATAGTGCCCCCCAAGTTTTGAGGGAAAAAGCAATGCAGATCTTCATTGGAAGAAGGCATCCTCAATTCAGGTCTTACAGAATTCTAGCTGACAGAATTACATCAAAGAAGACTCACAAACAAAAATCATAAAACGCATGAAGAAAAAAGGCACGCCTGATTCAGCAAACAGAAACAGGGTGATACAAACATCATACATAACATGCAAAAGTCTAGGTGTGGCAGCTCACACCTGTAATCCCAGAACTTTGGAAGGCCAAGGTGGGAGGATCATTTGAGGCCAGGAGCTCGAGACCAGCCAAGAGGTAGGGATTAAAGAAGGGGCAACATAGTGAGATGCACCCCCCCATCCCTGGTCTCTTAAAAAAAAAAAAAAAAGTTAGTTTCATATGCTTAAATAGAAGAAGTAATTAAAATAATGATTAAGCCAATCAAAGGAATATGTAGAAAATAACCTAATACATTCATTCATTCATTCATTCATTCATTCATTCATTTATTTGAGACGGAGTCTCGCTCTGTCACCCAGGCTGGAGTGCAGTGGCACGATCTCGGCTCACTGCAACCTCTGCCTCCTGGGTTCAAGCGATTCTCCTGCCTCAGCCTCCTGAGTAGCTGGGACTACAGGCGCACGCCACCACGCCCAGCTAATTTTTGTATTTTTAGTAGAGATGGGGTTTCACCATATTAGTCAGGCTGGTCTTGAACTCCTGACCTCGTAATCCGCCCGCCTTGGCCTCCCAAAGTGCTGGGATTACAGGCGTGAGCCACTGCACCTGACCTATACTTTTAAAAATAAAAAATACAATAAATGAAATGTAAAAACTGAGGCCAGGTGTGCTGGCTCGCGCCTGTAATCCCAGCACTTTGGGAGACTGAGGCAGGTGAAACACCTAACGTCAGGAGTTTGAGACCAGCCTGGCCAACATGGTGAAACCCCACCTCGACTAACAAATACAAAAATTAGCTGGGCGCGTAGGATGCGCCTGTAGTCCTGGCTACTGGGGAGTTTGTGGTGGGAGAATCAACTGAACCAGGGAGGCAGAAGTTGCAGTGAGCCGACATCATGCCACTGCATGCCAGCCTGGGCGACAGAGCAAGACCCTGTCTCAAAACAAAAAGAAAAGAAAGACAATGCTGGGGGATTGAATTATAAATTAATATGCAAGCAAATTATCAGATATATAATAATTATATATATTAAGATAATATGATAATTTTAAAAGTGAGAAACAAGCAATAGAACAGACCAACACACTTGTAGTTAGTATAACCAGAGAGTGTAGTTAGCAGAAAAGGACTTTAAAATAACTACTAAGTGTGATGAACAAAACAGCCATGGTAGAACACAAATGAAGAAATAGAGAATTCTGCCAGAGAATTAAAATCTACTAAAAAATAAAAAAGGGCCAGGTGCAGTGGTTCAGGCCTATAATCCCAACATTTGGGAGGCCAGGGCAGGAGGACTGCTTGAGGCCAGGAGTTTGAGATCAGCCTTGGCAATACAGCAACACCCCATCTCTATAAAACATAAACATTTTTGGAAGGCTGAGGCAGGAAGATCACTTCAGCCTGGGAGGTCAAGGCTACAGTGAGCCATGACTGTGCCACTGCACTCCCACCTGCATGACAGAGCCAGATACTGTCTCTAAAAAAAAAAAAAAAATTTTTTTTAAAGACAGGGTCTGCTTCTGTCACCCAGGCTGAAGTGTGTGGCACAATCATGGCTCACTGCAGCCTTGACCTCCCGGGCTCAAGTGATTCTTCCATCTCAGTCTCCCAAGTAGCTGGGACTAGAGGCACATGCCCAACACCCAGCTAAGGTTTGTTTTTTTAGTTCTTTCTTTTTCTTTTCTTTTCTTTTTTTTTCAGATGCAGTCTCGCTCTGTCGCCCAGGCTGGAGTGCAGTGGCATGATCTCTGCTCACTGTAAGCTCTACCGCCTGGGTTCACGCCATTCTCCTGCCTCAGCCTCCTGAGTAGCTGGGACTACAGGCGCCCGCCACCATGCCCGGCTGATTTTTTGTATTTTCAGTAGAGACGGGGTTTCACCGTGTTAGCCAGGATGGTCTCGATCTCCTGACCTTGTGATCCACCCGCCTAGGCCTCCCAAAGTTCTGGGATTACAGGCGTGAGCCACCGCGCCCGGCCCTTTAGTTTTTTCTTTTTGAGACAGAGTCTCACTCTGTCACCCAGGCTGGAGTGCAGTGGCACGAATTTGTCTCATTGCAACCTCTGCCTCCAGAGTTTAAGTGATCCTCCTGCCTCAGTCTCCCAAGTAGCTGGGATCACAAGCATAAGCCACCATGCCTGGCTTATTTTTAGAAGAGACAGGGTTTCACCATGTTGGCCAGGCTGGTCTCAAACTCCTAACCTCAAGTGATCCACCCACCTGGGCCTCCCAAAGAAATGGGATTACAGGCATGAGCCACCACCTGGCCTGATATTTGTATTTTTTGTAGAAATGGGGTTTCATGCTGCCCAGGCTAGGAAAAAAAAATTTAATCTATAAAACAAGAATCAAATGGAAAAATCAAGAGCTAAGAAAGACAATATGTGAAATATGAAACTTAATAAAAGGTTAAATAGCAGATTAAACACATCAGAAGACAAGGTTAGGGAAATGGAAAAGAAGTCAACAGAAAACAGCCTAACTAAAACCTAGAGAGGAAAAAATGATGAAAAATGCAGAAAAGAACATAACAGACACACGTGGCACTGTGAAAGGGTCTACAAACATGTAACTGAGTCCTAGAAGTGGAGCAGAGAAAGAACAGAAGGGAAACAATATTCAGAGACATGATAACCATATTTCAAAATAGATGAAAGACATAAACCCATAGATTCAAGAAACTCTGTGAACCTCAAGCAGGATAAATAAAGAAAACTGCACCTGAATATAACATAGTAAAACTGCAAAGAATCAAAGAAAGTGAGAAAATCTTAAAAACACACAGAGGAAAGAAACATTTCCTTAAGTGGATATAATATGTGACCAATAAATCTAACAGACAATTTCTCAACAGAAATGAGAGAAGAAGATAACAAAATTAAATCTTCAAAGTGCTGAAAAAAATAATTATCAAACTCAAGTTGGAGATGTGCAATATACTGTCGGTAAGAGTTAAAAAGAAATTAGAAAATACATTCAACCGAAAGAAAATAAAAAATATAAAATATTACAGAAGGAGCAGGTTTGGAAAAAATATAAAATATCAAAATATGTAGAATAAAATTAAAGTAATGCTTAAAGAGAATTTTACAGCTTTGGATTTTTATTTATTTATTTAGAGATGGAGTCTTTTCCTGTTGCCCAGGCTGCAATGCAGTGGCGCAGTCTCGGCTCACTGCAACCTCCGCCTCCTGGGTCCAAGCAATTCTCCTGCCTCAGCCTCCCATGTAGCTGGAATTATAGGCACATGCCACCATGCCCGACTAATTTTTGTATTTTTAGTAGAGATCAGATTTTGCCATTTTGGCCAGGCTGGTCTAGAACTCCTGACCCTCAGGCAATCCACCCCACTTTGCCTCCCAAGTGCATGAACCACCGTGCCCAAAGGCATGAGTCACCACACCCAGCTCAGGGATTTTTATATTAGAAGAGGAAAAAGGGCGTAGTGGCTCACAACTGTAATCCCAACACTTTTGGAGGCCAATCCAGGGGCAGATCACCTGAGGCTAGGAGTTTGAGACCAGCCTGGCCAACATGGCGAAACCCTGTCTCTACTAAAAATACAAAAATTAGCTGGGTCACTGTGGTGGCACATGCCTGTAATCCCAGCTACTCGGGAGGCTGAGGCAGGAAAATCACTAGAACCCAGGAGCCAGAGGTGGCAGTGAGTCAAGATCACACCACCGCACTCCAGCCTGAGGGACAGAGTGAGACTCTGTCTCAAAAATAAAAGTAAAGTCAGTTAGCCAGGTGAGGTGGCATGCCTGTAATCCCAGCACTTTGGGAGGCCGAGGTGGGCAGAACACGAGGTCAGGAGATCAAGACCATTCTGGTTAACAGGGTGAAACCCTGTCTCTACTAAAAACACAAAAAATTAGCCGGGCGTGGTGGCACGCACCTGTAGTCCCATCTACTAGGAAGGCTGAGGCAGGAGAATCGCTTGAACCCAGGAGGCAGAAGTTGCAGTGAGCTGAGGTTGCACCACTGCACTCCAGCCTAGGAGACAGAGCAAGACTCTGTCTCAATAAATAAATAAATAAATAAATAAATAAATAAATAAAGTCAGTTATCTAAGCAAATTAAATTCAAAATAGGAAGAAGGAAATAAAAATAAGAATCAGAATCAATAAAAGACAAAAAATTAGAAAAAATCAATATTTCATTTATTACAATATATCGAGGCCTATTAAAATGCCGTAATAATGAAGTCAGAAGTATCAGCATAATAGACATACAGACCAAAGGAACAGAATCAGACTCAAATATATTTGAATATCAGATTTATGATAAAAGTGACACTGCAGTGTGGCAGGGAAAAGATGGTCTTTTTAGTAAATGGTGCTAGGTCTACTGGAAATCCAGAAAGAAAATCTGACCCATCCTTCACACTAAAATAAATCCCAAAGAGATCATAGATCTAAATATGAAAGGTAAGGTAAGCAATGATTTCTCAAAATAAGACACAAAAAAGCTCGTACCAGAAAGGAAAAAAAATATAAATCAGACTACATTAAAATTAAGGACTTCTGTTCACTGGAATCTCAGTATCTGGAACAGGGGCGTCTGGCATAGAGCAGACACTAATAAATATTTTAACAGATGTTTAAAAAAAAGGAGAGAAAGAGACAGGAGATATCAGAAGAGAGTAAAAGGCAAGACAAGAGTAGGAGAAGATAGTTCAATACATAAATCTGACAAAGGACTTCCATGTAGAATATATTCGGAACTCTTACAGATCAATAAGAAAATATTGGAAATGCTTGGTCATAGAGTGTGCACATATGGAGCTGTACTAGATAATGCCTGCCACTTTTCTAAGGTAAATCTATCAATTTCTATTTCTACATAGTATGAAATATTCAGTTCTTATACTAGTTGCCAGAATACGATATTATCAGTTTCTCGGTCTCTTTTGTTTTTAGATATCTAGGTCGGTGATATCTCATTTGGTTTTAATTTATATTTTTCTGATTAGAAAAAATTTCTTTGAATTAAAAAAAAAGTGAGAAAAATACCGAGCCTTAATATAGTATAACTATACAAACCATAAATGTTTCAGAATTTTTCCATTTAGTATATTCATACTATAATTTCAAAAATGTTGTAGATATTTGCAAAATAATGGTCATAAATGCCAAAAATGGAGAAATACCAGAAAAATTTAACAATAACAAAAGTGATTGATAGATGCTAGGATAGGATCCAAAATTAAACTTGTATAAAAAACACATCTAGAAAAATGTATTCACTGGTGTAATTTCTAGTAAATTTCATTTCTAGTACATTAAATCTCATCACCATGGGGCCACTCTGTCATGAAAAAACATTTGAAATTCACTTTTGACAAATTTATGCAAAAACAACTCCTGGCCAAGTGCGGTGGCTCACACCTGTAATCCCAACACCTTGGAAGGCTGAGGCAGGAGGATCACTTGAGGTCAGGAGTTCAAGACCAGCCTGGCCAACATGATGATATCGTTTCTACTAAATATACAAAAATTAGCCAGGTGTGGTGGTATGTGCCTGTAATCCCAGCTACTTGGGAGGCTGAGAGGCAGGAGAATAGCTTGAACCTGGGAGATGGAGGTTGCAGTGAGCCAAAATCGTGCCACTGCACTCCCACCTGGGTGACAAAGCAAGACTCCGTCTCAAAAAAAAAACCACAAAAAACAAAAAACACCAACTCCTCGCCCCTTTTTGCTCGATTGGAAAGTAGTACATATACATTTTGGAAACTTTATTATTATTAATAATTTTTGAGACAGAGTCTCGCTCTGTTGCCCAGGCTGGAGTACAGTGGCGTGATCTTGGCTCACTCCAACCTCCGCCTCCCAGGTTCAAGTGATTCTCTTGCCTCAGCCTCCCAAGTAGCTGGGATTACAGGTGCATGCCACCATGGCTGGCTAATTTTTGCATTTTGTAGTAGAGATGGGGCTTCGCCATGTTGGCCAGGCTGGTCTCGAACTCCTGACCTCAAGAGATCTAACCACCTGGGCTTCCGAAAGTGCTGAGATTCCAGGTGTGAGCCACTGTGCCAGGCCAGAAATTTTGGAAACTTTAGAATGTTGTAAAAAAATACAATAAAAATCCCCTATAATTTGGTTATTCGGAGATAAAACTTAGATATTTGTAAAATTTCTTCCTAGTCTTTTTCCTATGTGCATACACATAGACATTCTAACATACATGAAATAATTCTGCTTCCTGGCTCCATGGCAAGTTTATTTTCACTTACTGTATCATGAGTATCTTCCTATGTTATTAAAAATTCTAAGCTATTTAAATATCTGTAATATATTCCATATATGCACACAGCATAATTTAATCAGCAATTTCCTCACAAGAGGATGTTAAGATATTTATAAGAAAATAATTCTGTGATCATCAATAGCACTATTTTTCACAGTGAATTTTAAGCATAATTCCTTCACAATTATTTACCTGATTATTACAATTACCAATAATGAGTGCATCAGCCAGAGACAACTGTCCCACAATCATGCCCTGTTCCAGCAATGGGGCTCCTGTTTCAGCAAGGCGATTCGATGTGATAACAATGGTATTATCATCATTTAATACCATTACAGGATCCGCCTAAAGAAAAAAGCAGTAAGAACTTAACGAATGGCCAAGACTAAATATCAATAGAGTAAGTTATTCCTTCTTCTTGACATATACACACAATAAAAACATAAACTACATGGTCATTTATTTATCAATAATTATGATTTTTCTTATCAAAAACTGACCTCAATGAAAGCTGCTACTTCTTGAAGCACCAAGTTCCATTCCACTTGATCTTCAGTATTAAATCGGTGAGTATAATCTTCAATTTCATCTGACAATTCCTGATTTTAAAAACATCATAAAAAAGGTTATTAAAAAACCCATAAAAACACACAGCCATATAGAACCATATTCCTGACAGAAACCAACATACTTACAAAATTTGATTATTAGCAATACACAGTCCTGATTATAACCAAAAACAAAAATGAAAACTAAATAAATGTTCTTCAAAAGTCACAAACTTCAGAATAATAGCCATCAAATAAAGTCTTTACAGAGATCTATTTCCTATCAGTACTACATCAGCAATGAATTCATTAATGAAAGAATCAGAAAAGAGAAATTCAAAAATTTTAACATTAAAAAAACATGAGGCTGGATGCAGTATCTCACACCTGTAATCCCAGCCCTTTGGGAGGTCGAGGTGGGAGGATCATTTGAGGCCAAGATTTCGAGGCCAGCCTAGGCAACATAGTGAGACCCTACCACTACAAAAAATTATGTATTTCTAAAAATACTTCCTGACTTTATTTGGATTTGTATTATACGGTTTTTGGAAATATTTTTAATGGTAACTGGGTATAAAGGAAGGTAGAAAAGGAGAACAGAGAGCTACTTCTGGGGGCCTTGACAAAACTGGCATGTTGAGCTGGGCACAGTGGCTCACGCCTGTAATCCCAGCACTTCGGGAGGCCGAGGCTGGCGGATTGCTTGAACCCATGAGTTTGAGACCAGCCTGGGCAACATGGTGAAACCCTGTCTCTACAAAAAACACAAAAATTAGCTAGGAGTGGTGGCTTCAGCCTATGATTCCAGCTACTCAGGAGGCTAAGGAGGATTGCTTGAGCCTGGGAGGCAGAGGTTGCAGTGAGACAAGATCATGCCACTGTATGACAGTGTATGACCCAGTGTATCACCCACTGTATGACCCAGTGTATGACAGCTGGGTGACAGAGCGAGACCTTGTCTCAAAAAAAAAAAAAAAGAAAAAAAAAAAAACCCACAAAACCCAAAAAACCAACTGGCATGTTATACTTGATACAAAATTAAGTATGCCATTGAAACTATTGAGTACAGAGTGCAATCAGAATTTAATATGCAATGATTACAGGTATTAAGTGGGTCTGAAGACAGTTAACTCTTAATCACCTGAGTTAATGAAGGAGAGACGATGTAGACACTCTAAAGTGGTGGGAAAACGAAAATCATTTGCAATGCCTTTGTAAAGCATTATGTACTTTTTCTTGACATAACATTTCAATTATTTTCTCTTAAACTAAGAATTTCTGTTTGTTTGCATTCCCAGCCATCCATTGATGGGCTTTGAAATGTAAAACATGCAGAAAGGACAAAAGCAAGGAATCAAGACAATTATCTCAGATTAGTGTATTTGTAACATGAAAAGAGTTGGAAAAATTTTTACTATACTTTGAATATTGTAATTATTTTGATATATCAAAATTATTTTAACCTAAAATCTGTTTTTAAAAAATAAGATCATCCATATACAACTAGAGATTAGAATTTGAACTTTTTAAAAGTGCATTTACCTTTACCAGATCCTTTACAACATCCATTTTGTTGAGAAGAAGACAAACTACTATAAATCTTGCATAATAACGTAACTTCTTAACTACCAATTCAGGTCTATGGAAGATAAATGAAAAATTACTCATTAGATTAAAAAAGAATGCTTTTTGATTTTTTTAATTTTCTGATAGCTTTTAAAACTCCCTCCTTTTTTGCACAATTATAAACATTTCCACATATAACCATATAGTCTGTTTAAAATATTTCTTACTGATTTATTAAGTTGTTTACTCATATATTCATTCATTCAACAAGTATTTATTGAGAACTTAGGTGCATCAGATACTATGTTAATTGCTAAAAGTATAATTGTAAAAAACTAGAGATATTCCCTTCTTCAAAGATCTTACAGACAGAAAAGAACTTAAAATATACAGGAGAGAGATAAATGCTTAAAACACAACAGAATAATATAATGATAGGAGAAATAAAGAATGCTATTTGTGCCTACAGGACTAGATCTTGGGTGAGAAAAGGCTTCCTAAAGAAAGTAGTAAATGTTTAAGTTAAGAATACAAGGAAGCGTGGAAGACTACACGCAGGAAAATATGAGGTGAAAAGGATTCCAGGAAGAACATTGTCTTAAAATCTCATTTTTCTGCTATTAGTATAATCAAGTCAGCTTTTTCATGCTTATTGTTTGTATATCTTTTTTCATCCTTCTTTCAATTATCTGTGGCTTTTAATTCAAATTCACATGTTTTGTGGGCAGTACATACTTAGGTCCTGATTTTCTGTCCACTTTGACTATCTCTGTGCCTTTTACTTGATGTATTTAGACCGATTACATTTAATGTCATTATTGCTTTGGCTAGGTTTATATCTACCACCTTGCTATTTGTTCCCTACTTGCTCCTTCTCTTGCTGTGTTCCTCTGTTGTTCCTGTTGTGCTTTCTCTTTGGTTAATCAAATATTTTTTAGTGTTCCATTTTATATCATCTTTTGGCTTCCTAGTTATACTACTTCTTTGTTATTGTTCTTTAAGTGATTGCTAGGAGTAACAACATGCATCCTTTAACTTATCAAATGCCCCTTACAATATATTTTATCTGTTCACACATAACACTTTACACTTACCAATTATCAATTCAAACCTGACATTTCCTCCTGCTTTCCATATCCTACATCACAAATAATAGCCTTACAACAGTGTATTTTTTTGTGTGTATGTTCAACATTTTCCATAATAAAATTTTAAAAAAATTCTTTCGACCCATGAGTTACTTAGAAATGTGTCTTCTGCTTGACAAACTTATTTTTTTTGTTTAAGAGATGGAGTCTTGCTATGTTGCCCAGACTGGACTTGAACTCCTGGGTTCAAGGAATCCTCTTGCCTCAGCCTTCTGAGTAGCTGGGCTACACATGCAGCTACTGATTTTTTTAAATTATGTTTTATTTTTGTTTTTAATGAAATCGTACCATGGTTAGACAACATACACTTTATTGAACCTTTTATTAAACTTGTATTGTGGCAAGTATCAGTTAATTTCACAAATTTTCATGTAAGTTTGAAAATAACATATATATATACTGTTGCACACAATTTTAGGTACACTGGAACAAACTTGTTACTCAAATCTTATGATTTCTTGTCTTGATATATAAATTATTAAATATCATATATCAAAAATTCCCATGTACATCAGATCATTAATTTCCCTACTTTAAAAAAATACTTTGCTTTATTATAACGCTACGTTATTAGGTATATATAAGTTTATGATTTTTATATTTTCCTGAATCGTTCCTTTCATCAGAGTAAACCTCTATTCTCAATAATACTTTCTACCTTTAAATATACACACAGTATACACATAAGAAATGCATATACACGTACACATTTCTTCCCCTTAGTAGCTGTCTCATTATCTTTCTCTGTCTACCTTACATCTTTGAAGGATTTATTTATTTAAAAGAGATAGTCTTGCCCTATTTCCCAGGCTGAAGTGCAGTGGCACCATCATAAATCACTGCAGCCTCAAACTCCTGGGCTCAAGCAATCCTCTCACCTCAGCTTCCGGAGTAACTAGGATTGCAGGCATGTGCCACCACGCCTGGGTAATTTTTTTATTTTTATTTTTTGTAGAAACCGGGTCTTGCTATGTTTCCCAGGCTGGTCTTGAACTCCTGGCCTCAAGCAATCTTCCCATCTTAGCCACCCAAAGTGTTGGGATAACAGGTGTGAGCCACCGCTCTTGGCCTTGAAGAGTCTCTTAATAAAACAGTATATTACTGGGTTTTTCTAAGAGGCATACTGATAATCTTTGTCTTTTAACAAGGAAGTTTAGATCACTTTTACTTGCCATGATTTGGATTTGTTTCTATTTTATTATTTTGTGCTACTTATACTTTTTGGAGTTTATTTTCCCTTCCTGCCTTTCATTGTAATGATCATCATTTTGTTACTCATTTTCCCCCTCTACCTCTTCTGAAGTTACACATTCTAATTATAGTTTTCTTAAAATATTAACAAGTAAACTTTATGTTTATTCTGAAGAATAAATGGATATTAGAATGGTTTAATTCTTTATCCCCTTTCTTCTTTCATATTATTGTTATCTAGATTTGGCTCCATTTTATTTTAATAATGTCAATCAGCCATTGTTATGATGATTACTGCCCCATCAAATCGATGTTTTAGAATACAAGGGGATAATTTTTTCTTACCAATCCTTCTTGTATATCATACCTTCCCCTTCTGGTTTCAATATTCTTCTTCCTTGCTCTTTTATGTCACCCAAACCAATCACCCCACCCTCCAAGGTCACCACAGCAACGGGAAAATGAACTAGGGACTTCCTTACTTTCTTGACAACTAAGTTTTCCATTTAAAAGGATGATTGTCCTATTTTATCCAGCATTTCTAGGTGTTTAGTATTTCAGGTTATCTAGCCTATCATAGTGTCAAAAGTGGAATTCAAAACAAAGAAAATTAGTAGAAGGATGATGTCAATTCAAACTTGAAATATGAATGACTTAATTCTGTTACTTTTTTGATTAAAAAAATAGGTTCTATGAATCTATATCATGGATTATACAACCAGTAAACTTTCTACAAAGGGCCAGATGGTAAATATTTTAAGCTTTGCAGGCCACATTTGGTGCCTGTAGCATATTCATCTTTTCCCTTTTTACAACCCTTTGAAAATGTAAAAAAAAAAAAAAAATTCTAAACTGCCACACAGTACAAAAACAGGCCATGGGCCCAATCTGGCATGCAAACAGGCCATAGTTAGCTGATCCTTATATTCAATAAGCATACAGAAGTGGGTGGGTGCTTTCTATTTTGGAAGCCACTGTGATGAACTGCAGCAAAGCACAGATGAAATGCGTCAGTGCTGTCCACTCACACATGAGAGGCCACCTCAATCAAGCCCAATAACCTGAACCACAACCCCTAGCCTACCAACTGACTCCGTATCAAACTGTAGAAAAAGGAGTGTGACTCACTGGAAGGGTCCACATCAAGCCCTCTTTACCATCAGCACCATTACGAAGTGCCAAAGCCTTCAATTTTACATTCATATTTCCCACTGAAAAAAACTTAAGACTGTCACCACTTATGTTGACATCAACATAACTGGAGTTTATTTTCCTTTTCTGCCTTCTATTGTAATAATCATAATTTTATTATTCACTTTCCCCCTCTACCTCTTCTGAAGTTACACATTCTCCTCATATTCTTTAAAATTATTTTTCTTAAAATAATAACAAGCAAACTTTACTTACTCTATGTTTCTTCTGAACAATAAATGACATGTTGACATGTTGTCAACGTCAACATAAGTGGTGACAGTATTAAGTTTTGTCCAGTGGGAAATATGAATGTAAAATTGAAGGCTTTTTATGAAGGTTTTTTTTTTTTTTTTTTGAGACAGAGTCTCACTCTGTCACCCAGACTGAGTGCAGTGGCGCCATCTTGGCTCACTGCAACCTCCACCTCCCCGGTTCAAGAGATTCTCATGCCTCAGCCTCCCGAGTAGCTCGGACTACAGGCACATGCCACCACGCCCGGCTAATTTTTTGTATTTTTAGTAGAGACGGGGTTTCACCATGTTAGCCAGGATGGTCTCGATCTCCCGACCTCATGAGCCACCTGCCTTGGCTTCCCAAAGTGCTGGATTATAGGTGTGAGCCGCTGCACCCGGCCATTTTTTTTAAGCTCTTAACAAACTTATGGACTCCAGAATTCCAGCGTTGTCCAACCTGTTAGGCTCCCTACTTACAAGACACTGACTCTTTAACTACACACTTGCCTAGGAAACTCTGTTCTTCCAGGTGGCTCACTGTAACATCTCCACAAAACCTCTTGGGTATTCAGAATCTTCACCTTCTCCAAATCCAACCAGGTTCAGCTTTGGCCATTTGCAACAGAATTGGGGTGTGCAGCTCCTAGGAGGAGTGGCTGTATGTAATATCTCCTCTCCTAAGCAGGATGGACCCATGGAATGAGATGTTCTGGGAGTGGTCTATGCTTAGTGACAGACACTAACCTTGAGATTGCTGGAACAAACTGCTTCTTCCTCCTGGTCTCAACATAATCCTTAGCTGTCGAGACAGTGCAGAGAGAATTTGTTCCTTTTGAGGAGTGAAGATTTTTGCCTTTTAAATGAACTGTGAAATTGTGGAATACTTCCTTACTTGGTTTTCTCTCCTGGCTCTTGATTTTAGCAGCTGTTGCTGATTGCAATCTTGACTAGCACTCTTACCCTGTGTAAACTAAGAAACAACCTACAAACTGAACAAAGCCCCTCCTAACCACACACAGCAAGGTCAAGGTTTTGCACACCAGATTGTCCTTTGATTCTAATTTACTGGCACAAAGCAAGAGTTTTTGTCATCCTGATTCCAAATAATCCTACTTCTAAATAATATGCTCTGATCTAGGAAACTGCACAGGAAAACAATTCAAATTTGATGTTTGTTATTAAGGCATAAAATTATGGCAATAAATCAAACTGTTGGGTATTAAGATTAAAGCCAATTTCCCTTTTGTCAAATTAGAAAATGCAGAAAAGTAAATTATATAAAGTGTTTTGCTATTACTTAAAATAGTTCTCTGCTAATATGTATTTTTAATGCCGATAAAATGTTACACAGCTCTTTCGCATTTTTTAAGATATAATTTATCTCGCCAAGAATTAAGACAAATAGTATAGCAAGAATTTTTTTTTTTTTTTTTTTTTTTCTTTTTTATATAATGGTTTATTTTCTTTTGGGTAGATACCTAGTAGTGGGATTGCTAGATCAAATGCCAGTCCTATTTTTAGTTCTTTGAAAAATCATCATACTGTTTTTCATAGAGCTTGTACTAATCTACATTAGTACCAACAGTGTATCAGCATTCCCTTTTCTATGCATCCTGCCAACATCTGTTATTTTTCATCTTTTTCATAGTAGCCATTTTGGCTGATGTGAGACAGTATCTTATTGTGGTTTTGATTTACATTTCTCTGATGATTAAGTATGTTGAGCATTTTTTCATATGCTTCTTGGCCATCTGTATGTCTTCTTCTGAAAAATGTCTATTCATGTCCTCTGCCCACTTTTTAATAGAGTTTTTAGTTGTTGTGGATGATGTTGCCAAAGAAATCTTAAGCAAAAAGAACAAATCTGGAGGCATCACATTTCCTGACTTCGAATTATAGTTCAAAGCTATAGTAACCAAAACATTATGGTACTTGTGAATACAGCTAACTGATGCTTGACAAAGATGGCAAAAACATACACCAAGGAAAGGACACTCTTTCCAATAAATTGTGCTGAGAAAATTGAATTGTCATATGCAGAAGAATGAAACTGAACCCCTATCTGTCATCATATACAATAATCAACTCTAGATAAATTAAAGACTTAGCCAAAAATACTAAAGGAAATATATCTGTAGTGAAAATATGTGAAGCAAACTATAGGACAACCTAAGGGAAAAGTAACTGATGGAACTTCTGATGTAAGGGGATGACAAAAAGATATGAAAAATGTACACTCCAGCATCTGCACCCCTTACATGTGCCATGCAAACGCCCCTAGACAAGTCTGAACAAGACATGCAAGGAAATTAAGGAGATTTACAAGAGTAGGGCTTTCCCCAAAATGTCACTGTTTAGTTGGAAAGCTTACAACAGTCAACCACAAAGTGTTCTCGAGAGAAACATGTCAAAACTGTTTTCTTCTATTGCTAAGAGAATATAATCTTTTCACCATATAAAAACTGTGAGTTCTGTTGCTGGGGTAGAGAGAATATCCAGACCTTCTGTGCCTGAACTTTCTCATCCAACAATTCCCAGAATACTAGCAAGAAAGATTCTCCAGAAGATCTCTGATTTCTTCCACAATTCCATACTCATCTGGAAGTAATCAAATCACAATCCAGGCTGGGTGTAGTGGCTCACGCCTGTAATCCCAGCACTTTGGGAGGCCAAGGAGGGTGGATCACTTGAGTTCAAGAGTTTGAGACCAGCCTGGCCAACATGGTGAAACCCCATCTCTACTAAAAAATACAAAAAAATTAGCCGGGGGTGGTGGCACAAGCCTGTAATTCCACCTACTTGGGATGCTGAAGCAGTATAATTGCTTGAACCCAGGAAGTGGAGGTGGAGGTTGCAGTGAGTTGAGATTGCACCACTGCACTCCAGCCTGGGCAACAGAGCGAGACTCCATCTCAAAAAAAAAAAAAAAAAAAAAGAGAGAATTCAAACAGCATTAGCAGGCTATTCCCTGGTCCTACATGACAGTTGTCACCAGGCTTTTGAAGAGATATGAATTAAGATTACACAGGCTAAAGAATAAATGTTATTAGCTAAACCTTGTTTTGGAGTCATTTCTTTTCTATTAAATCTGTGTGAAGCCAATCTCTTGTAAAACAATAACCCAACCCTCCTTTGGCATTGTGACATCTGTTAAACATCTTTGATATTTATTGCTTAGGTAACATATACTTCTCTATGCTTTCGAAGGTCTACTACATAGTAGGCACTCAATAAAGCCTGGTAAATGAGTACAAGTTATAAACAAATGTATGCTTTTCCGCACAATTTCTATGCAGACTAAAGACTGAATGTTTTATCCTCATCTTCCTAAAAACATAGCAGATACATACCTGTCCTCTTTATTGACTTGAGAATAATATGATCTCTGTCTGATTGCAGAATAGAAGGAAAAAGCCTCATTCAGATAGCTGGTTTCAGATGTGCGTAAGCTATGAGAAAAAAAATATTTTTAAATATGACAGTGTCAGAGACTCTTCACCATGGTAAATACTTGTTCTAGATACCACTGTATTCCTCTGTGGCACCGGGTGCGGGGGTGGTGGGAATGACTGTCCTAAATTTGAATCGGCAAGACAATAATCATATCACCCTTAAAATGTATAAGAAATAATGAAATTTTTTGAAAAACCTCCACACTGCATCCAAGCCTTTTTTGATGCCAACCCATATTACTCATTATCCTCATTCTTTGAAGGGACTCTCCAAACAGCATTCCATCCAGTGAAATCCTCTCCCAGGACTAGGCCACTTCCTCAAATCCATACAGTCCTTTGGCTCATTTCTTTAATTTCTGTCCTCACAGAACTGAGGAATGCACTAATCCATACAAATCTTCAGGGGATGTTAATGAATTATGTTTTACAAGGGACTTTTTAAGAAAATATTTCTACCTGAGAAAACATTTCTAGTTTTACAAGGGACTTTTTAAGAAAATATTCTACCCAAGAGAGTGATTTTAATGGTGGGAATTTGGAGCGGTATGCCAAAATGTAGGAAATGGAAGAAGTTTTATTGACTTTTTTTTTCTTTTTTTCTAATTTTTTATTTTTTGAGACAGAGTTTCACGCTTGTTGCCCAGGCTGGAGTGCCAATGGCATGATCTCGGCTCACTGCAACCTCTGCCTCCCAGGTTCAAGCAATTTTCCTGCCTCAGCCTCCCGAGTAGCTGGGATTACAGGCACCTGCCACCACACTTGGATAATTTTTTTATCTGTTTAGTAGAGACGGGGTTTCACTAGGCTGGTCTCAAACTCCTGACCTCAGGTGATCCACCCACCTTGGCCTCCCAAAGTCTTAGGATTACAGGCGTGAGCCACCACGCCCAGCCATTTTATTGCCTTTTAGATTACAAATGGTCCAAGCCTTTTTTATTGTATACCTGATTATCACTTCAGGATGATGAGATTTAGATTCCTAAAAGGACCCTTCTTGTTCTCTGAACTCAGGGATGGGACTATATAGATGTTAGTGCTCTAAGGATATAATAAAAAATATCTTTCAAACATATCCTGCAAGTATGAGTTTTTTAAAGTATCCTTCTGAAAACCATTCATTCATACATACAAGTTATAATATAATGCTACACATTATTAAGACAAGTGAAGCTGCAAGAACAATAAATCCTTTAGTATTAATCATTTATCTAAAACCAAGATCAAATTTTTAAGTTATAAATGAGTCTGACCAAATGAAGTGTTTGGGAGGCAAGTCTTTAAAACAAATAGTACTTTGACTATGGAAGGTTATTGCACAACATTGTCTTGATCAATCTGGTCCGAACTACTAGGGTTTCATTTGTAACTCAAGATTTTCATGCCTAGCAATGAGTATATTATGTATGTATACTTCTGTATGCTATGTTTTAATCAGACAACACTTTACTCTTTCCATGTGTAATTTACTTACTAATAATGATAGTATAGCTGCCCAATCTTGGAAGCAATTTCTCCTATTTGCCAGCGCTTCAAGCCATACCGATTATCCAAGACTTGTCTGTTTTATATAGGATACAAGAAAATAGAAATAAGAGTCTATAAATTCCAAAACTAATCAAATCTGTAAATTCAATAGGACAAAATACCAACCAATTCAGCAAAGCTAATGAATTTTTCATTAGATTTCAATGTAGTCATTCCATTAAATTTAAAAAGCATTTATTAAATGTCTATTTAGAAGTTGAAATATAAAAAGAAACTACTTTGGCCAATAAACATGTATTTTAGAATGAAACCATAAATCATCCTACCTATACTCTAGCTGATCTGAACCATTCCACATATAATATTGCCTTTAAAAATCAGACAAGAACATTACTTTTTTCCTTTTTTGAGACAGAGTGTGTCTCTGTTGCCCAGGCTGGAGTACAGTGGCATGATCTGGGCTCACTGCCACCTCCGCCTCTCGAGTTCAAGCGATTCTGCTGCCTCAGTCTCCTGAATAGCTGGGATTACAGGTGTGCACCACCATGCCCGACTAATTTTTATATTTTTAGTAGAGACAGGGTTTCGCCATATTAGCCAGGCTGGTCTTGAACTCCTGACCTCAAGTTACCCACCCACCTCAGACTCCTAAAGTGCTGGGATTACAGACAGGAGCCACTGCACCCACCCTTATTTTATTATTTATTTTTATTTATTTATTTTTTTTTTTTGAGACAGGGTCTCTTTCTGTTGCCCAAGCCAGAGTGCAGTGATGCAATCTCAGCTCACTGCAACCTCCCCGCCTTCAGGGTTCAAGTGAGTCTCGTGCCACAGCCTCCTGAGTAGCTGGGATTACAGCTGCGCACCACCACACCTGGCTAATTTTTTGTGTATTTTGTAGAGATAGGGTTTAGCCATGCTGCCAAGGCTGGTCTCAAACTCCTGAGCTCAAGCAATCCTCCCACCTCGGCCTCCCAAAGTGCTGGGATTACAGGCATGAGCCACCATGCCTGGCCATACATTTTAAAATCTTAAATAAATAGGAAAGAAATAAATTTGTTTTCATTTGGGTTATAAAGATGAAATATGTTATTTTAAAAGCACCAAGATTTACCTTTGCTTTGTTGGTGAAAAAAAAGAAAAAGCACCAAGACAAAAAGCACTGAAGTAGTGAAGATAAAAACTGTGACTAATACAAAACAGGCCTTCACTCTCCTTTAACTATAAAATTCATTTACCGATGCTGCTGCTGGAACTTCCAGAGTTTGGTGTAAACATCAAAAGTTCTTCCAAAATAGGACTGCCACTGCTTCTGTCCATATTGTGGCAAATCTCTGAAATAGTAAATGAGCATGTATTAATATTAAACTTCTTATGCTATTTGGAAATTAAGTCTTGTGATGGTACAAACCAGACAGATGAAAAATGCTTGCAATCAGGCTTTCTTTTTTTAAAAAGTTACACTTTTTGGAGCAGAAATAATTCTATAACTAGGGTCCAGGACATGCTCTTTTCCTATTCTCCTCCCTACTTCTGACAGGTCGTTCTTAGTGTTCTTTGCAGATGCCTCTCCCATGAGGTTTCTGGTACTCTCTTCCCTCTCCCTGGGTGATCTTATTCACACTCACTTATATACTGACAACTTCCAAATGTTTATCTTCAGCTAAGAACTCAGCTGAATGTTTGAAAAACACTGCTTTAGAAAATATACCTAGAAATCGATATGTAGATGGTATTACTGTTCTGCACTATTCTATCCTCTCCCTATAAGATAAATATACATCCTTGTCCTTGAACCTGGTGACTTATAGTACAGTCTTTGAGAGGCAAATACTCCCTACCATACAAACATTGGGCCTGGCCGTATTAACTTACTTTGGCCAATGAAATATAATTGTAAGTTATTTACATCATATCTTAGGAGAAGATTAAGAGCACTGAGTGTTTCAGCATTTTCAATTTTCCCTCTGACCTAAGACAAAGATAGGGCTGTTCTTCAGCCTGGAACACTGA
Organism: Pongo pygmaeus; assembly: GCF_028885625.2. Lineage (NCBI taxonomy): Eukaryota > Metazoa > Chordata > Mammalia > Primates > Hominidae > Pongo > Pongo pygmaeus. Next base: position 115,685,628 of record NC_072386.2, read on the forward strand.
GTAAGACACATTTAACAGAGCCCCAAAACCACAGACAACTTGTAGCTAATGTGGGAGCTAGAAACACATCTTTACTGTAGGAAGGCACTACAATTTGAGGGTTGTTAAGCAGCCTTACTTAGGAAAAGCTAGTCTAGAAACTGGTAACAGGAGTAGGTTATTGCCATAACAAACATGTAACATATGTGACACCTGCAATTGGGACTGAGTAGCAAGTAACTGTTACCAAAGGCTGGAAACAATGATGACCTATATAATGCAATGGTAACACTGCATTTGCCTGAGAAAACTGAGAAAGCAGATACTACAATTAATGAACTTGTTGATTTATACAAAGAGGTTGGGAAACAGTATGTTGCTAGCCCTGGATGCTATTAGCTACACTTAAAATACTACGAGAAAAAGATGAATTCAGAAAAGAATTAGCTGCAAGCGGAGTTGAAAAGAAAAAGAAAATCCACAAATTCAAGAACTTACAAGATTGAAAGATACAACAATTACTAATGCGTAACTGTAAAAGATATAATTGAGAAATGCTATCCATAAATGCCTATTAAAATTCAGCCTCATCTTCAAGGGCAAAACTTCTTCATTAAAGTCTGTGAATAGATGAAGATGGCCCCAAGTACCTTTATTCAGTGGGACAAAACAGATTCGGGAAAGGAATTTAAGAATTTGGCTGTCTTGTAGAAACCTGATAAACTCAAGGTATCTCTAATAAAGTCTAGAAGACAGACGTGTCTCAAAGAATTTAGGGTATGGCTATTGGTACATGGAGATAATTTGAATCAAATTATAAAGAGTCAACTACATTTCACAAGATTTGTACTATTGAAGTCACTTTTTTTTTTTTTGAGACGGAGTCTCGCTCTGCCGCCCAGGCTGGACTGCAGTGGCGCGATCTTGGCTCACTGCAAGCTCCTCCTCCTGGGTTCATGACATTCTCCTGCCTCAGCCTCTCGAGTAGCTGGGGCTACAGGTGCCTACCACCGTTCCCAGCTAATTTTTTGTATTTTTAGTAGAGACAGGGTTTCACTGTGGTCTCGATCTCCTGACCTCGTGATCCGCCTGCCTCGGCCTCCCAAAGTGCTGGGATTACAGGTGTAAGCCACCGCACCCGGACACTTTTTTAAAAAAAAAAAGGAGCAATAAATTCATTGAATTTAGTGGTAAATGAATAAATCTAGAGATCAATTTGGGGAATTCATTTTTTTTCTAATTTTGTCAATAGCATTTCTTTCCATTTATGGTACAAACATTGTCATTAAATACATTTACAACTCTTTCCATAAAGGTTCTATATTTCCTGGTTCATATTACTGTAAGGTCTCATATTTTCATTGTTTTTGTGAAAGGTATCTCTATTTTTTAAGTTATATCTTTTAATTTTTTTATGATGGAAAATTTCAAACATATACAAAAGTAGAGAGAACAGTACAATGACCCCTAGGTACCACCAGCAGATTCACGGATTATCAATTTAGAGCCAGTCTCTTCTAATTAGGGTTGCCAGGTAAAATACATGTTTTTGTTTCTGGGCCCCCTACTCCTTTCTCTAAGTTTATCTGTCCACCTTTGTTGTGCTAGTTCAACTCTGTCTCAATCAGTACCCCTATGACCACCACTAGCACTATTTTCAATTAAGAAGTACAGACTGTATTTATATTGATCCCTATAACTAAAATGTCTACAGAAATATTTAAAACAGAGAAAACACTCAAATGTTTAATAGTAAAATGAATATATGTTTTTTTTTTTTTTTTTGAGATAGAGTCTCTATCTGTTGCCAGGCTGGAGTGCAGTGGCGCGATCTCAGCTAACTGCAACCTCCACCTCCCGGGTTCAAGTGATTCTCCTGCCTCAGCCTTCTGAGTAGCTGGGACTGCAAGCACATACCACCATGCCTGGCTAATTTTTGTATTTTTAGTAGAGACAGGGTTTCGCCATGTTGGTCAGGCTGGTCTTGAACTCTTGACCTCAGGTGATCCACCCGCCTCGGCCTCCTAAAGTGCTGGGATTACAGGCATGAGCCACCATGCCTGGCCTCTGGGTAGCTTTCCTTTTGCACCATCAGGATATCTTGCTATTGGTGTCACCCACCTTGCTGTTAGGCAAGGTATATTGTGAAGACACTCAATGGAAGGAGAAAACCTGATTACTAATAGTATGCTTTTTTTTTTTTTTTGAGATGGAGTCTCACTCTGTTGCCCAGGCTGGAGTGCAGTGGCGCGATCTCAGTTTACTTCAACTTCCGCCTCCTGGGTTCAAGCGATTCTCCTACCTCAGCCTCCAAAGTAGCTGGGATTACAGGCGCCCATCACCACGCCCAGTTAATTTTTGTATTTTTTTAAGTAGAGAAGGGGTTTCCCCATGTTGGCCAGGCTGGTCTTGAACTCCTGACCTCAGGTGATCCACCCACCTTGGCCTCCCAAAGTATTGGGATTACAGGTGTGAGCCACTGCGCCCAGCCTATTAATATTATTCTATCAAGTGCTAAGAATTATGAAGGCCATATAAAGTAATGTGAAAAGTGATCTCTTCAATTAATAGGATTATTGGTTGTAATAGACAGAAAATATGATCACACATGTAGAAAAAACTGCAAATAAGTACTAAATTACATGACACTGAATAAAAGTAATAAGGAGTTTAGAAAAGGGACACATTGGCTACTCAGGAGGCTGAGGCGGAAAGATTGCTTGAGACCGGGGTTTAAGTTTAGCCTGGGCAACACAAGACTCCATCTCCAAAAAAAAAAAAAAATTAATTAATTAAAATGAAAATGGAAGGCTTGAGTAGCCAGGAAATGCTTCACAAAGAGAAAGATTTGGATAGGCAAAAGAGAAAGAAGAGATTAAGAGATTATCAGAGACAGAGATAAATAAAATATATAAGAGAAGCAACGACAATTATAAGTTAATAACACTTTGTAGCACAAGTAGCAAAACAGCCTGAATTAAATAAATGATGTATTATGGGAACTAGTAGAAAATAAGGTATAACAAAAAAAGAAAAAAAAGGTACAACAGGTAGGCTAGAGTCAGTTTATACAGTTCAAGAGCGTGAAGTCTTTCTGGTCTTTTTATGTAGGTTTATTTCCCGCATTTAAAAAGTAAAGATGATAACTGCTAATGGGTACAGGGTCCTTTTAGGGGATAATGAATGTTCTAAAATTGACTGTAGTGATGGGTGCACATAACCTGTGAGGATACTAAAAACCACTGAGTTGTATACTTCCAAAAGGTAACTTGTAAGATATCTGAATATCCCAATAAAGATGTTATTTTTAAAAAGAGTAATATAATTAAAAAAGCAATACATGATGAACTGAGCATATAATTTTATCTTCTCTCTCGAGGCTCCATACAGAAATAAAAAGAGAGGGAGCCAATCAGTAGATGAGAGATTTCAAGAAACTTCTGAAAGAACAACACTTGATGAAGAAATATCATTATTATATGAAGAAATATCAATATTATTACTTCCCACCAATCAAAATCCTGGCAGGAAATAGATGACACACAAGTGGGTCACTGGGAAGAGTTTGATAAAGAGGCTACAAAGATGTGAACAGAGTCAAGGGAAACCAACAAGAAACACTTTAAGGATCTGTGGCTAAGTTACTATCCTTTAGGCCTGGTGCAGCAGAGGGAGGGGGCAGTTCCCAAAACTTAAGGGAGGGAGCTGGCAAAATACACATCTGTGCTCACTCTACTCCTGCCCTCCAACCTCCTGCTGACCCTTTCCACTGGTGGAGCCCAACTGGAAGACAGAGGGCAAAGATATCAGTTGGAGAAGCCTATAAATGTTAGTCTCCCAGGGTAGGAAAAGAGGCAAAAGGCAAAAAGTAGATCTGGAAGGGCAAACTGAAAATGCCCAGCCTAGTGCCTTCCATATAACAGAGTGAAGAAAGCTGGAACCTAGAAAACATGAGAAAGGAACTACATGTGAAAGGACTCAACCCAGAGAGGTTACAAAGAAAAACAGGGCAGGGTACAGCAGCTCACGTCTGTAGTCCCAGCACTTTGGGAGGCCTAGGCAAGCAGATAGCTTGAGCCCAGGAGTTCAAGACCAGCCTGGACAACATGGCAAAACACAGTCTCTACAAACAAAAATAAAAAATAAAAAATAAATTTGTCAGGCGTAGTGGCACACACCTGTAGTCCCAGCTACTCAGGAGGCTGAGATGGGAGGATTCATTGAGCCCAAAGATCAAGTCTGCAGTGAGCTGTGATCATGCCACTGTACTCTAGCATGGCTAACATAGCAAGACCCTGTCTCAAAACAAACAAACAAACCCAGAAAACAAATAGTGTAAAAAAGAGTGATCCATTTGAATGTGAACTTAAGGATGAATTCATTTGAGATATACACTGGAACTACAGAGAAGGAAAGATCATTTCTCAACTCCTGGCTTTGCTATGTATAATATTTACATAGTTATATGTCAAAATGTTGTTTATTATCTGTTTTCAACTTTTAGAGTCCACGTATAGATGAAACACAAAATATTTAACTATGATTATAGAATGGTAAGCACATTTTATGTTCTGTGAAATAAAAACATGAAGTTATAACTGACCAAAACTAAGCATGAGAAAAGAAGAGAAGCTGGGTGTGGTGGCTCAATGCTTGCAATCCCAGCACTTTGGGAGGCTGAGAAGGGAGGAGTGCTTGAACCCAGGAGTTCAAGACCAGCCAGGGCAACAAAGTGAGATCCCTGTCTCTAGCAAAAATGAAACAATTAGCCAGGTGTGGTGGCATGCACCTGTGGTCCCAGTTACTCGGAGTCTGAGGCAGGAGAATCGTTAGAGTCCAGGAGGTCAGGGCTGCAGTGAGCTGTGATCATACCACTGCACTCCAGCCTGGGCAACAGAGTGAGACTCTATCTTAAAAAAAAAAGAAAGAAAGAGAAACAAAGAAAACATAGAAAAGATGATGGAACTAGTGGGAATGAAAATTTACCTTACAAAATGGAATCAAAGGGATACCATCAATATGGTGTATGGATGGGTTAAAGGACTGGGTTTTGAAGTCAGACTGGCTTGGTACCACTAATTGTCTACACAATGTTACACAGAGTAAACTTTACGCCTTAGTTCTTCATTTATAAAATGGAAATAATAATAACAGAGCCTAGAGCATAGGTTTGATGACAAGAGTTACTGAGTTAATACAGGCAAGGACCTAAGAACAATATACAGCACCTAGTGAAAACACAAAAAAGTTAGATAATACTATCATCTATGATCAGCATTTAAAACGTGTGCTGCCGGTAGTTGACAATATGATTAATAAAATGAATAATGGGCCAGGCACAGTGACTCAAGCCTGCAATCCTAGCACTTTGGGAGGCCAAGGCAGGAGGATCATTTGAGGCCAGGAGTTCGAGACCAGCATGGGCAACAAAGTGAGACCTTGTCTCTACAAAAAAATTTAAAAATTAGCCAACCAGCAGCCCTTGGGGCTGCTCTGCCTACAGAGTAGCCATTCTTTTCTTTCTTTACTTCTCTAATAAACTTGTTTTTACTTTAAAAAGAAATTAGCCAGGGGCATGCTTATAGTCCCAGCTACTCTGGGGGCTGAGGCGGGCTGACTGCTTCAGCCCAGGAGGTTAAGGCTGCAATGAGCCATCATTGCACCACTGCACTCCAGCCTGGGCAACAAAGGGAGCCCCTGTCTTAAAGATAAATAAATAAAATAAAATGAATAATGGGAAAACCGAGAATAGTGGTAACGTAAATTCAGAGGGTATGGTGGGGATTAGACAGTATGTGTGGATTACTTGAAAGAGGCCTAGCATAAAGTAAGCACTAATAAATGTTAGTTGCTATTAGTATTCTTATTCCTGCTACTATTTCTACGGGGCAGGGAAAAGAGTAGCTTTTAGGTAAATGAAATCTTCATTTATTGTGGCAGGATATCAAAGGAGAATGCATAAATTAATAAACCAAGAAAGAGTGATAAAAGCATATTTGAGAAATGAAAATAAACACCAGGAAAACTAAAATCAGAAAGAGTCAAAAGTGATTGCCTCTGAAAAATGAGGACTCTAGGTGAGAGGGATGTTTTAGACAATACTACTTCATAGTGTAAGCCCTTTTATATTATTTCACCTTGTAAAACTCATGTTTTTTTAATTATGAGGTTATATTTTAATTCATTTTTTGAATTGGTAATTTATACACATAGTATAAAATTCAAAGAGCACAAAAGGTATGTATAGAGTAAGTCTCCTTCACTTCTATTCCAAATAACGTAGGGCTTCATTCTGAGAAAGTCCTTCTTTATTTACTTACAAGCATATAACTGTGCATGTATGCATACAGATATGTTGTTTTGAAAAAGAAGTTTTAAATAAATACACTAAGAAAAAAGTAGCCGGGCATGATGGCTCATGCCTGTAGTCCCAACACTTGGGGAGGCTAAGGGGGGAAGAGCACTTGAACCCAGAAGTTCAAGACCACACTGGGAAACATGGAGAGACCTTATCTTTTCAAAACATTAAAAAAAAAATTATCCAGGCAGGCCAGGCGCAGTGGCTCACACCTGTAATCCCAGCACTTTGGGAGGCCAAGGTGGGCTGATCACCTGAGGTCAGGAGTTCGAGACCATCCTGGCCAACATGGTGAAACCCTGTCTCTACTAAAAAGACAAAAATTAGCCAGACGTGGTGGCAGGCACCCATAATCCCAGCTACTTGGGAGGCTGAGGCAGGAGAATCGCTTGAAACTGGGAGGCAAAAGTTGCAGTGAGCTAAGACCGCACCACTGCACTCCAGGCCTGGGCAACAAGAGCAAAACTTTGTCCATTTAAATAAAAAAAAAAAAAAATTAGCCAGGCCTGGTAGGACTACATGCCTATGGTCACAGCTCCTTGGGAGGCTGAACTGAGAGTATCATTTGAGCCAAGGAGGTCAAGACCAGCCTGGGCAATATAGTAAGACTCCATCCCTACAAAAAAAAAAAAGAAAAGAAAAGAAAAGAAAGAAGAAAAAAAAGTACAAGATGAAAAAGAACAATCCCATGACCTAACCAATTCCATTTAATATTTTAGTGTATTTCTTGCCAGACTGTTTCCTGGTCATATTTGTCTTGTCACCTTAAATAAGGAAATTGTATTTCTGTTTCATTGGCTGTCTAAGACTATTAGTGATCTAACTGCCTGAAGGGAAGGGTTTTATAGAAGAATTTCTTGGCTGGGTGCAGTGGCTCAAGCCTGTAATATCAGCACTTTGGGAGGCCAAGGCAGGCGGATCATTTGAGGTCAGGAGTTTGAGACCAGCCTGACCAACATGGTGAAAACCCGTTCTCTACTAAACATACAAAACATTAGCTAGGTCTGGTGGCGAACGTCTATAATCCCAGCTACTTGGGAGGCTGAGGCAGGAGAATTGCTTGAACCTGGGAGGCGGAGGTTGCAGTGAGCCGAGATTGTGCCACTGCACTCCAGCCTGGGCGACAGGAGTGAAACTCCATCTTGGGAAAAAAAAAAAGAATTACTTGTGCTCATTTTTGGGGCCATCAAAATAAGAAGTAACAGGTGAGTGCAGTGGCTCATGCCTGTAATCCCAGCACTTTGAGGGGCCAAGGCGGGCAGATCACTTGAGCCCGGAGTTCAAGACCAGCCTGGGCAACATGGCAAAACCGTGTCTCTACAAAAAAATACACAAATTAGCCAGGCATGGTGGCACAGGCCTGTAGTGCTAGCTACTCGGGAAGCTGAGGTGGGAGGATCAATTGAGCCCAGGAGGTCAAAGCTGCAGTGAGCCAAGATTGCGCCACTGCAGTCCAACAAGACTCTACCTCAAAAAAAGAAAAGAAATAATTCAAATGAAACTATTTCCTTTTAAAGCATCATTGAGAAAGCCACGAAACAAGGCCTATCAGTGTGGCTAGCTCAACCTGCTATGTTTTGTTAAAATGTTTTTCTTGAGATAAACTGGTCGCAGTGCACATCGGTAGTTCACCAAGCCTGTAATACCATGACATCTAATTTATGATTTCCTTTGAGCTGCTATTTCTTGGCCAGCAGCTGTGTGTCTCCAAATAATTTTTCCCCCAAACTAGCATGTTTTCTGAATATGTCCTCTGGATCTGCTTACCTAGATGTTTTCCAAATGCTGTAAAATGTTTTTTAAAATTTCATCTTTACTTTTTCTATTGCAACTTTTCTGATTTCTCCATCAAAAATATTGGTAATTATTCAGTTGTATCATCTTCATTCTCTTGACTTCATATTTATCATTTTCTCAGGATACTGAGAGATCATCTCCAGTTCTTCCTGAATGTCACTAGCTCAATGTTTTGAAGTATCAGTAGGATCAGTCTGCGGTCACATCACCCTGAGGCGCAGCATCTTGTCTAAGTATCAGTTCTACTCTATTGTCTTTGATGTGCATTTTAATCCTGATAACTGCATTTTTGCTTTCCTGAACATCTTTCTTGCTTTATTTAACCTTAGCCTGTTATCTCCTTATAGTTCTATGCTCTTTCACAGAAGCCATGATCTGTGGCATTTTATTACAGAAGACAATCTTCTGAAAGTTTTTTTATACCTGGCCAACTGATCTTTACTCATTGGTTTCATAGCTCTCAGTATGTATACTGTGACAGTGACAGTATTTCTTCCCCCTCTTACATTCTGCTTAATTTTTAGAAGTAGCAATCTGGGGCTGGGCGCGGTGGCTCATGCCTGTAATCCCAGCACTTTGGGAGGCCAAGGTGGGTGGATCACGAGGTCAAGACAGCAGACCATTCTGGCCAACATGGTGAAACTCCGTCTCTACTAAAAATACAAAAAAGTTAGCTAGGTGTGGTGGCACGCATCTGTAGTCTCAGCTACTCGGGAGGCTGAGGCCGGAGAATCGCTTGAACCTGGGAGGTAGAGGTTGCAGTGAGATCACACCACTGCACTCCAGCCTGGCAACAGAGCGAGACTCCGTCTCAAAAAAAAAAAAAAAAAGAAAGAAAGAAAGAAAGAAAATAAAGAAATAGCAATCTGGGTATCTCATAAAGCAGTAAAAATGCAGAAGGGCAGGTGCTGATTTCACCACTGGAGACTTTATCGATTAACTTTTGCTGCATAACAAGCCACTTCAAAACTCAGAAGCTTAAAACAAAAACCATGTAGTCGCTAATCATTTTGTGGGTAGGCAATTAGATGTGAGTTCAGTTGGACAGTTCTGCCAGTCTCAGTCAGATCTCACTCAGGCAACTCAGACAGCTAGTGGTCTGTGGCCTTTCTCAAATGTCGAGGACCAGCTTGGGTTTATTTATATGTGGCTTGGTTACAAGGTTTTAAGAGTTGCAGATGAGAAGACAAGCTCTAATGTGCATTTTTCAAGTATTTGGATTATGTTTGCAACTGTCCCACTGGCCAAAGCAAATCTATTAGCCCAACCCAGAGGCAGTATGGCAGGGAACTAGTAATAACCATGGATTCAGGGAAGGGAATCATTTTACAAACAATCTATCACAGAGACCTTATGTTTCTTTCCTTTTCAATTATGAAAATAATAAAAGTCTCTTAGAAAGCAAAAATACTATAAAGTATATAAAGCAAAAAGTAAAAACAATGCTCTCTTGCTTCCCCTTTCAACTTTATTCTCCACAAACAATCACCAATAAGAATGATTTTGGCAGGGCACTGTGGCTCACACCTATAATCCCAGCATTTTGGGAGGCTGAGGTGGGAGGATCACTTGAGTCCAGGAGTTCAAGACCAACCTGGGTAACACAGGGAGAGCCCGTCTCTATAAGAAAATACAATAAATTAGCCAAGTGTGGTGGCAGGTGGCAGGTGCCTGTGGTCCCATCTACTTGGGTGGCTGAGGTGGGAGAATTGCTTGAACCCCGGAGGTCAAGGCTGCGGTAAGCCATAATTGTGCCACTGCACTCCAGCCTGGCTGAGTGAGACTCTGTCTCAAAAAACAAACAAAAAAGAATGATTTCTTTCTCTGTGCACATTTAAGTATATACATGAGATTTTCCATTATTTTACACCAATGGGATCAAACTACATATAATGTTCTGCAATGTGTATTTAATTTAAGAATATTTCAGGTTTCTTTAATACATAGAGAATTATATCAATATTTACTGTAGTATATAATAAACCAACTTATTTAAACAATATCTTCCTGATGAACATTTATATTCTTTCCAGTTTTTCCCTGTTTTGTTTGTTTATTTATTTATTTATTTAGAGACAGAGTCTCACTCTGTTGCCCAGGTTGGAGTGCAGTGGCACAATCTTGGCTCACTGCAACCTCTGCCTCCTGGGTTCAAACGATTCTCCTGCCTCAGCCTCCTGAGTAGACGGGATTACAGGTGCACACCACCATGTCCAATTAATTTTTTTTTGTATTTTTAATAGAGACGGGGTTTCACCATATTGGCCAGGCTGGTCTTGAACTACTGACCTAAAGTGATCTGCCATCTTGGCCTCTCAAAGTGCTGGGATTACAGGTGTGAGCCACCGCACCCAGCCTCCCTGTTCTAAAAATGCTGTAATAAATAACTTCATACTAATAAATTTGAATAGCTACACAATATGAATGAAAGGTCAATTACTGTAGGTGGAAGTGAAGAGTGAAAAAACATCTGCATTTTTGTACCAGATGTTAAGTTAATGGCTAAGAAAGCAAAATGTTTTCCTACCTGAAATTTTCAGGCACAACAGCAAGAATAAGCAAGTTTAAAACTGCATTTTAAAAATCCATTTCCATTTTCCTTATAAGCTGAAATTCATTTCAGATTACAGAAACAGGTTAACTGTAGATATTAGTTTCTCATATTTATTGTAAGTTTTCATCTTTTTTATGTCTCCATGGATCTCTAATGAGAGGTTACATTAGGAAGACCTAATCAGATATTTTTAAATGTAAGTTGATGCTAGAAACTTTAAGACTCTTATGAAGCTGCTGCTGTCAGGAAGATTGTATCATTATGTACAAGCATTTGTCAGCAACACCAACTTTGTGACAACTGACAATTATTGTGTTTCATTAAGGATACTATCTAAAGTCTTTAGGCAATTTTTCAAGTAAGCACTTACCTGCAAGTTCCTTTGAATTTCCAAAACTGATAAAATTAATAAATCTCAGTAATACATCCTGTTAAGGGAGAAAACAGAACTAGAAGCCAGTGTTTTATTTCAGGTACCAAGTAAAAAGGATTATAAAGGAAGGGAACTTTGTATGCAGGCTGAAAGTACATAAAAAGTGATCTAAAATGCTATACTAGGGCTCCTAACAGTAAGCTGTAATATATAAATATTTTCCGATTTAAAGCTATGAACAATGTTGGCTAACTTCTATACTATTTTCCTCAAAAGAATTTAGAACATCTACTATTCCAGTCTAAATCAGTTATAAAGACACCAGTTTCTTTTTCAAAATAGGGTTTAAATTTTTTAAAATTTTTCCATAGGAAAACTTCTATGATCATCCTTTTTCTAATGAGACATATCACAGAAGTTAATATACGAACCACTATATGATCAGCATCTAAAATTAACTAAGGTACTCTATTAAAGAGTTTCAAAAAAAACTCCTCTACTACTCAGAGCTTCACTCTGATTTTAAACTCTGAATATATCATTTGGTCATTATTACTGTCAGCAAAAACGGAAAATTAATGGTCCATAGAATTAAATTAAATAGGGCTCTGAATTACCTCATAATTTAAATGACCTTATATTTCACATTTTGCAAAGGCACCTATGTTATAAATTAGCTAATCATATTCTTTTTTCCAAGATTTTGGAGGAAAGTAAAAGTATGACACTAATCTCTCTTTATTGAAATCCTCAGTTCTATCAATAGAACTCAGGAGACTATGGTAGGAAGAAATGCAGTGCAAATAATTAAATCTGATTATCAGGGATGTTTCAAATGTAACATTGAGATATCAAAACTCAGGAAATCTCTGTAAATTTCCTGTAAATCCCCCATCTTTACTAAACTGAATTAGCTAAGATCATTGATCCCTACGTACACCTAAAATCCAAGTCCAAGGGGCATCTTTCAGTCCTTCTTTATCAGTCCTCTCCATGGCATTGCACTGTTCACCACTTTCTCACTATCTTGTAACTCTTTTTTCTGTCCTTACAATCTCTTCCATTAACTTCTCTTTCCTTAGTCCAGTCCCTAAATGCAGGGATTCCACCGGAGTATGCGTGTGTGTATATATATATATATATATATACACACACACACACATACACATATATATACAAAAAGAAACACACATACAGGAAGTTACTTAGGAATCATGGCTAGTAAGCTGTAGAGCTATGATTCAAATTCAAACCTTCTACCTCCTAATCCAATGCTCTTTTCTACCATATGGAATAACCACCTAGATTCTGTACGCAAGTAAAGTTCTTAGTTCTTTTCTGGGACCACATTCTGCTCCCTGGCTTTTTTTTTTTTTAGACAGAGTCTCACTTCACCCAGGCTGGAGTGCAGTGGCATGATCTTGGCTCACTGCAACACCCGCCTCCCAGGTTCAAGCGATTCTCATGCCTCAGCTTCCTGAGTAGCTGGGATTACGGGCATTTGCCACCATGCCCAGCTAATTGCTTTGTATTTTTAGTAGAGATGAGGTTTCACCATGTTGGCCAGGCTGGTCTTGAACTCCTGACGTCAAGTGATCCACCTGCCCTGGCTTCCCAAAGTGCTGGGACTACAGGCGTGAGCCACGGTGCGTGGCCTGCTCCCTGGCTCTTAGGATGCTGGTGACCTCCAACAAAGCTGTGGTCAAAGGCAAAGGAATAAGCCAACTTCTCTGAATCAGGTTTTCAGTCAAAGAGCACACTGCCCCACTCACACATTCTTGTTTAAACAGAGAGGACTATATTACTGGGACAACTTTGTTCCAATCCATGTTTCTGTGTTCATGTGTATACGAGACCAAACTGCATTTGAGACTTGCAAAGCCCAATTGAGCATTTCCTTGTTTAGCACCAGTATCTGCTTTTACCCATTGGTAGACCCAGTGGTTTGTTGTTGTTGTTGTTTGTTTTTAAAGACATGGTCTCACTCTATTCCTCCAGGCTGGTGTGCAATGACATGATCATAGCTCATTGCAGCCTCAAAATCCTGGGCTCAAGCAATTCTCCTGCCTCAGCCTCCTGAGTAGCTGGGACTACAGGTGCATAGCACCACACGCAGCTAATATTTTTGTTTGAGACAGGGTCTCACTCTGTTGTCCAAGCTGGAGCACAGTGGTGTGATCTCCACTCACTGCAACCTCTCCCTCTCAGGTTCAAGCGATTCTCACGCCTTAGCCTCTCAAGTAGCTGGGATTATGATGGTGGTGGCAGCCCATCTGGAGCAGCTGCTGCAGGGATGCCGACTGCAGTGGGGAAGTTGTGGCCAGGGCTGCATGCTCCACAGAATAGGTGGAGGCCAGGAACAGGTGGAAGCCAGGCCACCTACTGAGTTGGAGGGGTGGGAGCCCAGTGCTCCTGGGCACAGCTGCAGCTACCCAGCTGCAGCTTTGAACCCATGCTTCCCTGCGTTCTCAGGGTCTTAAGAAGCCCCCTGCCCCCACATGCTTGAAAGTACCTGCTCCTGCTCCCTGGCCTCTCCCAGCTCCTGGCACCCACTCTGGGATGGAGCAAAGTTGTGGCCAAGCCTGGGAGCTGTCACAACTGACTGGGTGTGCTCATGACGGCACTGACACACAAGCCCCCTGCTGCCTCGGCCCCCTCCAAACTTTGGGTACTGACAAGCATGGGAGGCAGGCCTGGGGGGATGAGGCTACCAGTTCTGGTTGAAGTCCATGGCCCAGAGTGAGAACTCAGGGTGCTTTTTCCAGGCCCATCCATGGCCTCCCATGGACCAATCAGCACACACTTCCACCATTCTGAGCACAGAATAACCCCAGACAGCCAGACTCGTACCCTCTGTGGGATGACATGCCTACAGAAAGGAGCTACCCACTCCTTTCTGCTGAGAGCTGGACATTTGCTGGGATGATCCACCTGCAGGAAGGAGCAACCTACTACAGGTTTCCTCTCTGCTAAGAGCTGGACACTTGCCTGGACAACCTGCTTGCAGAAAGGAGCTACCTACTAGGGGTCTCCTGAGAGCTCTTCTGTCACTGAATGAAGCTCCTCTCCACCTTGTTCACCCTCCAGTTGTCCACATATCTCATTCTTCCTGGGCGCAGGACAAGAACTCAGGACCTGGCAAATTCTGGGACTCAAAAAAATGGTAACACAAACAGGGCTGAAACATGCCCCCTTGCTCGACACGTTGTAGGCAACAAGAAGGAAAGAGCTGAGGTCCTTTGGGAGTTCAGACCTATGGGCTCCCTGAGCCAGGGTTGTGACATCCTCTTTGGGGCTCTGTGGTTCCTGGCATCTCCAAGCTTCTGGGCACCACCACCATGTTCCCCTCGTCCAGATGTGGGTGCCTGCAGTGGAAGCTGCTTGAGGCACATCTAATCCAGCTGCAGACTTGCATGGCGCCAGTGCCTGGAGATGCCTGCCCCACCACGGCAGCTAGCTTGCTTGGCTGTGCGCAGTGGCCAGACCCCATGCCCATTCGCTAATAGACCCCTCGCTGCTCCACACCTGGCCTACCCTTGGCAGGTGTGGGATCTGGGCCAGTAGCATGAGTCAAGCACAACCTGCCAGGCTGAGTAGTGGGAACAAGCCCAGTGAGCCCAAGCAAAACTCAGGCAAAGGTGCCACTAGCCACAGAGGTTTCTGGCTGGAAAAAAAAACACCCTAAGGATCCTGTGACATTTTTAGACATGCATCACCATGCCTGACTAATTTTTGTGTTTTTAGTAGAGATGGGGTTTCGCCATGTTGGCCAGGATGATCTCAAACTCCTGGCCTCAAGTGATCTGCCTACCTCAGCCTCCCAAAGTGCTGGGATTATAGGCATGAGCCACTGCACCTGGTCAGCTAATTTTTAAAATTTTCTATAGAGATGAGGTCTCACTGTGTTGCTCAGGCTGGTCTTGAACTACTGGCTTCAAGCAATCCTCTCGCCTCAACCTCTTGAGCAGCTGGACTACAGGCATGCCCTACCACACCCAGCTATATTTTTTATTTTGTAGACGGGGTCTCACTTTGTTGCCCAGGCTGGTCTTAAATTCCTGAGCTCAGGCAATCCTCTGGCCTTGGCCTCCCAAAGTGCTGGAATTACAGGCATGAGTCGCTGTGCCTGGCCTGCCTCTATTCTTAGAGTCAAACATTTGTCTGTGTTTGGAATTCTTACTCCTAAATTGAGGAAAAACTTCTCAGAAGTAGCACTTCTGAAATTACAATCTATCACATTAACATAGGCTATGACTTTATCTGGCAAAGCTTTGTTTTTCTCATCTGTAGAACCAAGATAATAGACACTGATGACATTGTTTTGAGGATTTAATGAATTCTTCGGGGTTCTTAACATATCTTTTTAATTTTCTCTCTATACGCCTCCTGAAGAATCTTAAAAACTAACCACTATTGAATGTGGTTAAAAGTCAACACTTTTACACTGCTGGTGGGAATGTAAACTAGTACAACCACTATGGAAAACAGTGTGGAGATTCCTTAAATGACTAAAAGTAAAACTACCATTTGATCCAGCAATCCCACTACTGGGTATCTACCCAGAGAAAAAGAAGTTATTTATATAAAAAAGATACATGCACACACATGGTTATAATGGCACAATTTGCAATTGCAAAAATATGGAACCAGCCCAAGTGCCCATCAATCAACAAGTGGATAAAGAAATTGTGATATATATATATATATATACACACACACACACACACACATCTATACATATATATACACATATATGAGATAGGCCATAAAAGGAATGAAATAATGGCATTTGCAGCAACCTGGAAGGAATTGGAGACCATTATTCTAAGTTAAGTAACTCACGAATGGAAAACCAAACATCATGTGTTCTCAGTCATAGGTGGAAGCTAAGGTATGAGGATACAAAGACAAGAATGACACATGGATTTTGGGGACTCTCGCGAAAGGGTAGGAGGGGTGTGAGGAACAAGACTACACATTGGGTACAGTGTATACTGCTTGGGTGATGGGTGCACCAAAATCTCACAAATCACCACTAAAGAACTTATTCATGTAACCAAACACACCTGTTCCCCAAAAACCTACTGAAATTAAAAAAAAAACAAACAAAAACTAACTACAACTACCTCTCCCCTAACCAATTCCCGATCCAGCTTCTACCAGCAACTTTAAAGGGGAAGATGCTCTATGTTTCTAGTAAGACCTGACAAGATATTAGAGGGAGCTAACATATAAGACCTGGTTATACTGACTTTGATAGAATATATTATATTATAATAGAATATATTCATCTATTTTATTGTTTAATATTTTAGTATAGCATTTAAATAGCTAATTTTCTAGATTCTGGGGAAAAGGTGACAGCATAGTATTGAATCTATTCAGATACCTTCCCAACACAGGCAGAACAAACAGAAAATAAAGCAAAACCCACTGGTAACATTTCAATAAAACCAAGGGTTATAGGCTGAATTGTTATTCCCAAAACTCGTACATTGAAGCTCTAACTCCCAGTATCTCAAAATTTCACTGTATCTGGAGATAGGGCCTTTAAAGAGGTAATTAAAAAGAAGCCTTTAGGGAAGGTTTTAATACAATATGAGTTGCGTCCTTAGAAGAAGACATTAGGACATACAAAGAGGCGCCAGGGCACAAATGCATGCAAAGATGACCATGTGAGGGCACAGGAAGGAAGCATCCATCTGCAATCCAAGGACAGAGGGCTCAGAACAAACTGAACCTGCTGACACCTTGATCTTGGACTTCCGGCCTCCAGAACTGTGAGAAAATGCATTTCTGTTGTTTAAGCTACTCAGTCTATGGCACCTCGTTATGGCAGCCATAGCAAACTGATACAGTAATATGGTAACCATCAAATCCCAGGTGGCTGGAGACAAATTACCAACAGCCAAAAGACCTGCAAGCTATTAGCATCTATGCTGGAGGAGACAAAGAAAGCAAAACTGGGAACATCTTATGGACCAGTGAAGAAGACAACCCGAAAATAGCCAATATGGATTCACCAGAAAGCACAGTCGGCCATTATGAGAACAGAAACTAAAACTGGGAGGAATTTTGCCTGAGCAACAGCCACACATGGCTACTAAGCACTTGAGTGTAGTTAATCTTAACCGAAATGTATGTTAAGTATAAAATACTGTGTTTCAAAGACTTAGTATAAAAAACAATGTAAAATATCACTAATTTTTCTCTATTGATTTATGATGAAGTAGAATATTTTTGATTTATCGGATCAAATATTATTAAAATTAATTTCACTTGTTTCTTTTTAGTTTTTAATGTGGCTAGAAAATTTAAAATAACATTTGTGGCTTATATTAAATTTCTATTGGTCAATGATTTTCTTTTCCTTTTTTTTTTTTTTTTTTTTTTGAGATGGAATTTCACTCTTGTTGCCCAGGCTAGAATGCAATGGCGTGATCTCGGCTCACGGTAACCTCTGCTGCTCAGGTTCAAGCAATTCTCCTGCCTCAGATTCTCAAGTAGCTGGGATTACAGGCGTGCGCCACCATGCCCAGCTAATTTTGTATTTTTAGTAGAGATGGGGTTTCACCATGTTGGTCAGGCTGGGCTCGAATTCCTAACCTCAAGTGATCCACCCACCTCAGCCTCCCAAAGTGCTGGGATTACAGGCAAGAGCCACTATGCCCAGCCTAGTGAATCAATGATTTTCAAGAGCAGGTGATCAAGATACCTACTGTACTCTGGTGGCAGTCTACCTCAAAGGCAAGTCCAATTCTTTTGGTGGTAAGCCATATAAAATGACAGCCTATATCACAAGCTTGTACAGACAGTTTAGGGTATAATCTCTAAAATAACATGGTTATTTATTTCAATAACAATAAACTTGCCATTACCAGTTTGCAGAACTAGCCTCTAAGAGAATATTAATTTTCTGAAGAAGGAGAAGGGGAAGAGGGAGGAAAGAAGAAAAGAGAAGAAGAAGAAGAAAAGGGCAGGGGAGGGGAAGAAGGGGTCAATGGAACAAACTGTTAATTTCTCAGTTGTCCTCTTTAGGAAAAAGGGAATCCTAAAAACAGGCTTCTAAAGGAAGCATTATAGAAACTTTCTTTCTTAAGTTGAATACTGGGAGCACATTTATTTATTTATTTATTTATTTTTATTTTTATTTTATTTTATTTTTGGAGATGGAGTTTCGCTCTTGTTGTCCAGGCTGGAGGCAATGGTGCGATCTCGGCTCACCACAACATCCGCCTCCCAGGTTCAAGCAATTCTCCTTCCTCAGCCTCCCAAGTAGCTGGGATTACAGGCATGTGACACCACGCCCGGCTACTTTTGTATTTTTAGTAGAGATGGGGTTTCTCTATGTTGGTCAGACTGGTCTCGAACTCCTGACCTCATGTGATCTGCCTGTCTCAGCCTCCCAAAGTGCTGGGATTACAGGCGTGAGCCACAGCGCCTGGCCAGGAGCATATTTAATAAAAATAATTTCTGGAATTATTTTAAGACTAGTACACTTCACTTTGGGGCACCTCCCAATTAAAAATATACATATACACACACACTCACACTATATATACTATTATATGTACTATAATAATAATATTATATATACTATCAGTGGCCTCCAAGCCTTCCTTGGCTTTGTGTATTTGCTCCTCTGGAGTCAAATAACTAGCGACTTGGAGGCCTCTGCTTTTGCAAAACACTGCAAGTTAGGGATATCACTGATAGACACAGCTGTGTTTCTCAAATACATGTCTCGAGATACTGCCTTATATAATCCCACTAAGTATTCCATTCTGCTTCGACAGTCTTAGTCACCATGGCAACCGGAACTCTGCAAGCACTTGGGCTTTTGATCATTTTCTGACAGTATTCAAAGCTTTTTCTAACATTATTCTCACTTCATTACTATTGCAACTACATGCAAGAGCCATTATATGCGAAACATCATTCATTTCATCCAATTCTTATTTTTCTGGATTATGTTTTCTTACACAGTGAGTGGAAAGAAGAGATAAACTATTATGCACATATTATAAGAAGGTATTTTCAGTTGAGAAAAATACTCCATTAAGATATTCACAGCTGGGAAAATGAAAGGCTCTGACAACTTAGATGAACAGCTTAATATAATGTGGAAAGACACACCTCCAAGAGTAAAAAGAGAATTTATTATATCCCAAATGAGACATGATACAAAAATCTGAAACCTTTCATGCACTGAAACGCCCTTTTCACTCTACTCATAATGAGTTAAAAAGTCCAAGTAACAGGGAACACAACAGGGGAGGTTTCTGAGGTGCTGTGTGTGCTACTTCTTCATCTGAATACAAGTCACATGGATGTATTCAGTTTCTTAAAAACACACTTAAAGCATGTGCACTTTTCCGCAGTCAATTATACTTCAGTAGTAAGTTTAATACACAGTACATGAATTAAAAAAAGAAAAGCATGTTAGAACATGTGGAAAAGGAGAAAAAAAAAAGACAAGCACTAACAGTGAAAAGAATGCTAGACGGAAAGGGCTTAATATTAAAAACTGACACTATTCCAGCTGGATCCCACTTCATTCCATTTCCCCAAATGCCAATGCTGGTCTAGACCACTACCAATACATTTCTTGTTCTCTATAAGGACCATGGACCTACTCAGACCAATTTAAATAAGGGGGTGGGGGTGGGCGCAGGGGGATAGCAACCAAAAAAACCTCATAATTATTCCAAAATAAATCTTGTCCCTTTCTAAAAAAATGCTCATAAAGCAACATCAACACTCGAAAGAAAAGAGGTTTCTGATTGACATAACTCAAAGATCTTCTTTACACAGGAAACAGGGAGAGTAGTGTAGACAAGAATGCCAATACACACCTCCAACCCACCACCACAGGGAACTTTAAGGAAGGCCTACAAAACTGATACAGACAGCCCTTTATAATCAAGGTCTAATATTGAACAAAGAACACTTTTTTCTCTTTTCTTTTTATAAAAGGGACAAGGTCTCACTGCATTGCCCAGGCTGGAGTACAGTGGCATAACATAGCTCATTGCAGCTTCAAACCCCTGGGCTCAAGTGATCCTCCCACCTCAGCCTCCCAAGTTGCTGGGACACACCACCACACCCAGCTAATTTTTAAATTTTTGGTAGATGGAGTCTTCCTATGTCGCCAGGCTGGTCTGGAGCTCTTGGCTTCAAGTGATTCTCCTGCCTTGGCCTCCCAAAATGCTGGGATTACAGGTATCAGCCACTGCTCCTGGAGATACTTTCGTTTATATAAACAAAAAAAAGGAAACAATACGGCTGCTATACCGGACAACCACATCTCTCTCAAACAAAAATCCAAAAGCATTCAGAGAAGATACATAGTTTGCTCACCACAGACCTATTTTTGTATAAATAATTATGGCTTATTTATTTATTTATTTATTTATTTATTTATTTATTTAGAGAGAGTCTTGCTCTGTCACCCAGGCTGGAGTGCAGCGGCATGATCTCAGCTCACAGCAACATCCGCCTCCCAGCTTCAAGCGATTCTCCCGTCTCAGCCTCCCGAGTAGCTGAGATTACAGGTGCGTGCCACCATGCCTGGCTAATTTTTGTATTTTCAGTAGAGACGGGGTTTCACCATGTTGGCCAGGCTGGTCTCGAATTCCTGACCTCAGGTGATCTGCCCGCCTCAGTCTCCCAAAGTGCTGGGATTATAGGCGTGAGCCACCGTGCCCAGCCAATTATAGCTTATTTAAATTGAAGAGGGTCATTCAATAAAACACTGAAAATATATCCGCGGTATATTTGCTTATCCACTCTTCCACGTGACAGATCAAAACTTATCATTATTAGTATTGTAAAATTTTAAAACAGCACCTTAGAAAGATATGACTCCATACCTGAGATATAAGATTTATATTTTAAAATAGCTCAAAGAGTAGATTTAAAATGTTCCCAACACAAATAAATGATAAATGTTTGAAGTGATGGATATCCCAAATCCATAATGTGATCATTACAATGGTATGTATGTATCAAAATATCACATGTACCCCATACATATGTAAAATTATTATGTATCAAATTTTAAAAAGAAAAAATGAAAAATATGCAATAATCAAAACAATTGGAAACGTTTTTCTGATTTAAAAAGTAACATAAAACTAACATCCTATTCCATACACAAAAATTAACTCAAAATGGGCTGGGCATGGTGGCTCATGCCTGTAATCCCAGAACTTTGGGAGGCCAAGGCAGGCGGATCACTTGAGGTTAGGAGTTCAAGACCAGCCTGGCCAACATGGTGAAATCCCGTTTCTACTAAAAAGAATACAGTGTGGTGACACCAACTACTAGAGAGGCTAAGGCAGGAGAACTGCTTGAACCCGGGAGGCAGAGGCTGCACTGAGCTGAGATCATGCCACTGCACTCCAGCCTGGGTGACAGAGCAAGCCTCCACCTCAAAAAAATTAATTAAAATAAAAAGAACTCAAAATGGATCACGGACCTAAACGTAAGAGCTAAAACTATAAAACTCTTAGAAGAAAACATGGGAGTAAATTTTCACGACCTTAAGTTAGGCAACGATTTCTTAGATACAATACCAAAAGTACAAGCAATGAAAGAAAAGAATGACAAGTTTAACTTTATTAAAATTAAAAACATTTGTGCTTCAAAGTATATCATTAAGAAAGTAAAAGACATGCCAGGCGCGGTGGCTCATGCCTGTAATCCCAGCACTTTGAGAGGTCGAGGCAGGTGGATCACCTGAGGTCAGGAGTTCTAGACCAGCCTGGCCAACATGGTGAAATCCCGTTTCTACTAAAAATACAAAAATTAGCCGGGCATGGTGGTAGGCACCTGTAATCCCAGCTACTCGGGGTAGGGGGGCAGTGGGTGCCCAGGCAAGAGAATCGCTTGAACCCAGGAGGCGGAGGTTGCAGTGAGCGAGATCGCGCCATCACACTCCAGCCTGGGGGACAAGAGCAAAACTTCATCTCAAAAAAAAAAAAAAGAAAGTAAAAGACAATCCACAGAATAAGAGAATATATATTTGCAAATCATACATCTTACAAGGGACTTGTATCCAGAATATATAAACAATTATAAATTAATAATTTTAAAAATAATTCAATTTTTTAACTGGTCAAAGAATTGGAACAGATACTTTTCCAAAGAAGAAACAGAAATTGCTAACAAGCACATAAAAAGATGCCCAAGATTAGGGAAATTCAAATCAAAACCACCAAGAGACACCATTTACATCCAGCAGGATGTCTATAATCAAAAAGACAGAAAATAATAAGTGTTGATGAGAATGAGGAGAAACTAGAACACATTACTGGTGATGAGGCCACTTTGGAAAGCAGTTTGGCAGGTCCAAAAAAGGTTAAACACAGAATTACCATATGACCCAGGAATTCTACTCCTTGGTATACGGCCAAGAGAATCGTAATCCCAGCACTTTGGGAGGCCGAGGCAGGTGGATCACCTGAGGTCAGGAGTTCGAGACCAGCCTGGCCAACATGGTGAAACCTGTCTCTACCAAAAATACAAAAATTAGTTGGGCGTGGTATCAGGCACCTGTAATTTCAGCTACTCGGGAGGCTGAGGCAGGAAAATTGCTTGAACCTAGGAGGTGGAGGTTGCAGTGAGCCAAAATCGTGTCATTGCACTCCAGCCCAGACGACAACAGCAACACTCCATCTCAAAAAACAGGAAAACCTATGCTCACATAAAAACTTGTATACAAATGTTCACAGGACTATTATTCTTGATAGCCAAAAAACTCAAATGTCTATCAACTGATGAGTGGACAAATTGTGATAAATCCTTACAATGGAATATTAATCCTAATAAAAGTAGTGATATGTGCTATAACACAGATGAACCTCAAAAACATTATGTTAACAAGAGAAGTCCACGATAGAAGACCACATATTGTATGATTCCAATTATTTAATATATAAAATATCCAAAATAGGTAAATCCATAGAGACAAAAAGTAGATAGTGGTTGTCAGGGGTTAGGGTTTGGAAGAATGTAGAATCACTGCTAATAGGAACCGGATTTCTTTTGGGGGTGATTAAAATGATCTAAAATTAAACTGTAGTAACAGCTGCACAACTCTGCAAACATACCAAACTTTTCAACTGTAAACTTTGAATGGGCAAATTTTATTGTATATAAATATAGCTCCATAAAACTGTCTCAAAAAAAGGAGTCCAAGCTATTATGTCAGTGTTTTAAGTTTGAGAGCCCATGTGCCAGAAGTTACACAAGGGATTTAAATGCAAGCTTTTGAATGCCTTCCTACCTTTAAATCTATACTCCCTTTAAGATTTTATTTTTATTTTTTCGTTAAGGGTCTTGCTCTGTCACCCAGGCTGGAGTGCAGTGGTGTGATCACAGCTCACTGAAGCCTCGATCTCCTGGGCTTGAGCAATCCTCTCGCCTCAGTCTCCCGAGCAGCTGTGACTTGAGGCACTTGCCACCACATCCAGCTAAGTTTTTCATGTTTTTGTAGAGACGAGGTTTCACCATGTTGCCCAGGCTCACCTCAAACTCCTGGGCTCAAGTGATCCTCCCACCTCAGCC
This sequence comes from Pongo pygmaeus, assembly GCF_028885625.2. Taxonomy (NCBI): domain Eukaryota; kingdom Metazoa; phylum Chordata; class Mammalia; order Primates; family Hominidae; genus Pongo; species Pongo pygmaeus. The sequence continues at coordinate 115,709,259 of NC_072386.2, forward strand.
TCCCGAAGTTCTGGGATTACGGGCGTGAGCCACCGCGCCTGGCCTCTTTTAACTTTTTACTTACTTAATTTCAACAGGCACACATATATGTGGGAAACAGGTTCACTAGATGTGCTAAAGCTGAGGCTAGCTGTGAGCAGAAGTTTGCCGTGGGTTTTGTTTTTTTGTAATTTCCTCAGAGTAATTGAGGGCAGGGACTGTTAGCTTTATCTCTGAATTTTCGTACCCAATACAGAATGTGGTACATACTGGGTGCCAATTAAATGTTGAAGAAAAAAAATATAGCTGGAAGGCAAAGAGAAAAAAAAAAAAGTCTAAGTATGCAAATTTAAGAGGTTTAAAATAATCCATTACAGGAAAACAAAAGATTTAAACTCCAGGCATACCAAGGAAAACTTCTGAATTAAAATAGTGAAAGAAAATATTCTTTAAAAAGACACAATTAATTTATAAAGCCAAAGAAAAACATGATCTCAAACATCTCCTCTGCAGCATAAAATAGGAAGCAGCAGAGTGCAGGAGTTAAGAATACTGCCTTTGGAATCCTCCATTTAACAAATATTCACAAAGCCTTTACAATGTGCAAGACATGGGCTTAAAAACTAGAGAAACAGTGACAAACAGGGGCTGCTCTTAGGGACATTTCATTTTAATGCAGGAGAGACATAATAAGCAAGTAAATAATATTAGGAGTGGTAAGTGTCATGCAGCAAATCAAATGAATATAGGAAAAAGAGAATGATTAAAACAGCAGCTTTAGACAGAATGGTATTTGAAAAATTCACATAATTTTTTTAAAAGACAAATTATCTGGTTTAAAAATAAACCCTGCCAGTATATGTCCAAACCTGGGGATGTATAACACAACTGTAAAATGTAAGATAAAAAGATTGCATTTTTATCCATAAATAAACCATAAATTAAAATAACTTAGTATCTTTACAATCACTCCTTCCTATATAAATTTTCAAAAATAAAACCTGTTTATCCCTAGGATTTTACCTATTGTATGAATTTTCTTCTAACTGATACTAAGCTAATGAAGCTTTAGGTCTGAAGTCAGTGAATATCCTAAAACTCTCAAGAACTGAAATATAGGTTAAATCATAAATAGCATGGTTTATAACACCTCATCATTACTTTTTCTACCCACCCCCGACCATCACCACCCCGATCTGGTAGACAAAGGTAACCATCATTACTTTAGGCACAGACATTTCATCCCAGAAAACAAATAAAGAATAAAAGAAACAAGCAAGTAAACGAATTACAAAAATGCAATAGGAGGCTCCACATTCAATTGCACATGCATTTTTAGGCTCCTCAGACCTCAACACCCTAATGTGCAAAACCAGATTAAGATCAGATCTGGTGTGAGTAATGTACACAAAACCATCTCACAAAATAGCTCTTTTTAACTTGACTAAAACAGTGTAAGTTATCCTTTTTTTCCTATTGTTTTTTTATCTAAGAATTTTAAAAATGATGTCAAAGAAAAAATCATGATCACTCTAATACAGAAATTTATATGACATTCTACCCATAATTTTTGGGAACTTACCACGCATCAGCCAGAAAAAAAACAAATGCAGAACTAAAGAAAAGTTCAAAACACCAAGAGTCCACTCACCTTAACCCATTGAACAGTTGCTTAGATTTATCCAGAAGATAACAAAAATCTGTAACTGTTTTCCTCTCTCCCTGTGGGATATCATCTTCAGCACCTCCAGAGGACATGATTTCTTTAAGAGCAAATTCAGTCCTGTAAGAAAACATATGTTCATTCATCCAGTAGGTAAAAATAAAAATAGAAAAAAACCTTAGTTATATCATCTGATAGTATTTTTTATCCAAGACAGATATAGAATTCTTCTGATTACAATCAAATCACAAAGATATAATTTAAGTGTAAGATACTGTAAGAAAATAGATCATCTCAGTCGGGCACGGTGGCTTACACCTGTAATCCCAGCACTTTGGGAGGCCAAGGTGGATGGATCACCTGAGGTCAGGAGTTCGAGACCAGCCTGGCCAACATGGAGAAAGCCTGTCTCTACTAAAAATACAAAAATTAGCCGGCCGTGGTGGTGGGCGCCTGCAGTCCCAGCTACTCAGGAGGCTGAGGCAACAGAATTGCTTGATCCAGGGAGGCGGAGGTTGCAGTGAGCCAAGACGTGCCATTGCACTCCAGCCTGGGTGACAGAGCAAGATGCCGTCTCAAAAAACAAAACAAAAAAAAAAAATAAAGAAAATAGATCATCTCCTATCACTGGTATGGATGAAAATTGGAACCATATTAGAAAGCAATTTTTATAATATCTTTTCATCTAATAAATATTATTTGAATGCCTGTTATGTTCTAGGCATTCCTCTACATGGTTAACAATCTAAAAATATTGATTTATTTGTCCACTTGATCCATTCTATAAATCCTTCTGGAAAATGATCCCACAAATGGGAAAACACTTTATCCGTATATTTATTTTAGTATCACAACATTTAAAAATTGAAAACAACCTAAAGGCCCCAAAGACGAAAATGGTTAGGAATACTGACCACTGCACTCTACCCACAATCACTAACTTACAACTCTGTTTAAGAAGGTGAGGCAATGGTATGAGTACACTTCAATATAAAAGGGATATAAAATCACACACACACACATACACACACAGACGTATATTAAAACTATATTGAATTGAAACTGTCTCCACTTGTAATAAATTTCATAAACCTGCCATGTAAAAACAGAAAACAACAGTAAGTTGTCAGACAGTATGTACAATACAAACCTAAATTTTAAAAACTGATTTGTGTTTACACACAGACAGAAATTCCCGAAACAACATAGGAAAATTTGGTCCTGGTGTAGGATGTAAAAATAGGCAGACAAAATATAGTCACTGAAATAATGTGATACAATTGGTGAAATAATGAATTTTAATAGATGGACTGAAGAACAGAAAGGATACAGTTGAACAAATTAATAAGCTAAAATATCAGATTTGGGGTACTCTGCCAAAAGACAGTAGAAAGAGATAAAATATATAAAAGAAAAAGCAAGAGATAAGATAGAGAAATGAGGGAAATCAACTGCCACACAAGAGCTTACACAGGAGAGAAAAACACAAATGAGAGTGAAGAAATATTTGCAGAAATAATGACTAAATTTCCCAGAATTAGAGAAAATGTAACACCTAAAATTGAAAGGACTCAAAGAATGTCAAAATAATCCCACAGCTAGAACCATTAAAGTAAAACTTAGGAAATCAGAATTCTTTTCCCTTCCTGAAAAATTCACTCTTACAGCCACCAAGTGGGTATCCACATCACAGGGTACCTGCATGGGTGTTGGAATATAAGCTATGTGAGGAGGCCATTTGCAGGCAGAGCCAGCTTGCACGGGATGTTGAAGGCCAAGTGTGGTGAGGAGGGCACCCATGAGGGTGGAGGACTGGCAGGGAAAGTAGGAGCCTGAGCACAGTGACAGCACCTCCACATAGAAGGGTTCAAAGCAGCAATGGGAGATTTGCTATATAGAGAGGGAAGGATCAAATAAGATCTATTAAGGACAGGTACAGTGGCTCACGCCTGTAATCCCAGCACTTTGGGAGGCAGAAGCAGGAGGATCACTTGAGGCTAGGAGTTTGAGAGCTGCCTGGGCAACACAATGAGACCCTGTCTCTACAAAAAATTTAAAAATTAGCCAGATGTGGTGGCAGATGCCTACTCAGCTACCTCAGCTACTCAGGAGGCTGAGGCAGGAGAATCGACTGAGGCCAGCAGTTCAAGGGTGCAGAGAGCTAGGATCCCTCCACTGTACTTCAGCCTGAGTGACAGAACGAGACCCCATTTCTTAAAAAAAAAAAAAAAATCCTTTTTCAAAAAAGATTTATTAAAGACAATGGGACCCAGAGTTCTCACTTGGCAGAGAAGGGAGATGCAAATATGGAAATGGAAAAAGTTAGAATGAACTCTGTGGATTGAAACTGGGCCAGGTGCAGTGGCTCATGCCTGTAATCCCAGCACTCTGGGAGGCCAAGGTGGGCGGATCATTTGAGGTCAGGAGTTTGAGACCAGCCTGGGCAACATGGTGAAACTCGTCTCCACCAAAAATTACAAAAATTAGCCCAGCATGGTGGGGTGCGCCTGCAGTCCCCAGCTACTTGGGAGGCTGAGGCAGGAGAATCACTTGAATCCAGGAGGCAGAGGTTGAGGTGAACTGAGATCATGCCACTGTACTTCAGCCTGGGTGACAGAACGAGACTCCGTTTCAAAAAAAATAAACTGTAAGTATGAGTGAACTAATGGATTTCTGAAGACATGGACATACATGCATGGTGTGTGTGTCTACATAAGCACACACAGATGCATACTCCCTAGCTCTGTAATTCTATCTACTGAGAGCGCCTTGGAGCAGTGATCATCTTCCCTCCCCAGTGGTATGAACGTTTCTAGCACCTAGCTCTTGGCCTCTAATACCATTCTCCAATAAAAGGAACCAGACATCTCTGGAGAATTGTAATTCACTAATTACAGCACAGGGGTGAAAAAGTACACGATGAATGTGGAATATCTTGCGGTAGTAAGAAAGAAAGTGCTCAAGGAATGCTAAAGAATGTCAAAAAGACATAGGATCAAGCTGGCCAAACAGGAGATCCCACTGGCCAAACAGGGTAATTTCAGCATCAATACCAATAGTAATAGCAAGGGATTATAACCTACTGAACAAAATAAGAAATCATGAATCAATATAGATATAAATAAATGAGTGAATAAATGGAAAGTGTGGTAGTGAATGGGATAGTTTCAGAATACTTCCCCCATAAACTACACATTACTTCCAAGGGAAAAAGTAACTTCACAGCAGTAAAACCCAGCAGACACTGCCTTGATCAAATGATCAAAGTGAACATCATTAGTGATCAGACAAATCAAAGTCCCATGCGATGAGAAGTATTGTTCCTGTCAAAGATCTGTAGCCTGAGTCTAATCATGAGGAAACAGACAAAACCAAGTTGGGGGACATTCTACAAAATAACCAACCTGTAATCTTCAAAAATGTCAAGTACTTTCCTTCAAAGAAAAGGGAAAACTGAGGTATAACGCCTGATTCTCTCCTGGATCCTTCTGCTGTAAAGGATGTTATTGAGACAACTGGTAAGGCCTGAATGCGGTCTAAAGACTAGACAGGAGTAAATTTCAATGTTAATAAGAAAAATGTTCAACCACCAATGATGAATTGGTGAACAAAATACAAACATAGTAAAATACAGTAACAAAATACAAACCTAATGCAGCAAAATGAGCACATTAAAACTACACTAATTACAGCAGTTGAATATGCACTGAAACCAGCATAGTTGCTAGAGGCAGTGTAAATTAGTTCAAACCCATGAGTTTCCCTGAATGTATGAGGGGACATTAAATGGTCATTCTATTAGATCTATCAATTACACTTCAGAAAATTTATCCTGAGGTTAACTGTCATTACTGGTAAATTACTCATAACACAAGAACTAGTGAAGAATCACTAGCATCTGACATTCTTCAAAATCTATCTTTCCAGTCTTACCTTCCACTAGCACACACATACCTATTCTCCGACCACAATGAAATACTTGAAAGCCTCTGAACAAATCCTACTCTTATACAGCATCATGATTTACATGCTATTCCCCTGGCCTATTTTGTACACCTACCAAATTTATATTCATAGCTGAAGACAGCATTCAAACGACAACTTTTCAGTAAAACTTTCCTTGAAAATCTAAATCTCTCCCTGGCACCTACTTCTGATCAAGTCAGTAGGGGCTTCTTCAGTTACTTCACAAAGAATTAAACAAATATAACAATTATTTGTTTTTTGAAAAGTCTATCTCACCATCTAGACACACATTGTCCAAAAGTGTAGTCATTAGCCATTTGTCACTATTTGGCACTTGAAACATGGCTACTCTGAATTGAGATGTGCAGTAAATGTGAGGTGTAAGTGTAAAATATGCCAGGTTTAGAAGGCTTAGTATGAAAAAAAAAAAAAGCATGGCAGATAGTGAAAGAAAACTGATAAAGACATATGGCAACATAAAGATGGCATTAATATGTAATCCTAGCAAAAGCATTGTTTGTGGAGATAATTCTCAGCAGACATCTTCAGAGTGGCATATTTCTTCAAAGTAGTTCCAACTGTCTTGCAAACAGCCAGGTATTCTGAATATATAATCAAAAAGATCATCATATATATTTTTAAATCTTTCAGTGTGCTAGTGATATGGTTTGGCCCACCCAAATCTCAACTTGAATTGTAAATCCCAGAATTCCCATGTGTTGTGGGAGGGAACCAGGGGGAGGTAAATGAATCATGGGGCCATCTTTCCCATGTTATTCTCATGATAGTAAGTCTCACGAGATCTGATGGTTTTATCAGGGGTGTCCGCTTTTGCTTCCTCCTCATTTTCTCTTGCCACTGCCATGTAAGAAGCACATTTCGCCTCCTATCATGATTCTGAGGCCTCCCCAGCCATGTGGACCTATAAGTCCAATTAAACCTCTTTTTCTTCCCAGTCTCAGGTATGTCTTTATGAGTAGCATGAAAATGGACTAATACAGCTAGGTTGCAAAAGACAAATAGTTTGTGTTTCATGACTTTCTCAGTGTTCCTATTCAAGTATTTCATAAATATACCATCCTTCCTTGTAGCTGGTACTTATCACATTCTACTCTAATATTACAGAAACCTGTGCCTCATGTCATACCAGATTATAAAGTCCTTGGCCAGGCACGGTGGCTCACGCCTGTAATCCCAGCACTTTGGGAGGCTGAGGCAGGCAGATCATGAGGTCAGGAGATCGAGACCATCCTGGGTAACACGATGAAACCCCGTCTCTACTAAAAATACAAAAAATTAGCTGGGCGTGGTGGCGGGCACCTGTAGTCCCAGCTACTCTGGAGGCTGAGGCAGGAAAATGGCATGAACCCAGGAGGCGGAGCTTGTAATGAGCAGAGATCGTGCAACTGCACTACAGCCTGGGCCATACAGCGAGACTCCGTCTCAAAAAAAAAAAAGTCCTTAAGGGCTAAACCCATGTTACATTTATTCTTGCTCTTCAACTAAACCTCCAATAGAACTTCAAATACCTCAAGTATTTATTTCAGTCTTATGAATTGAAATGGATTATGGTAATAGTTTTGGACAAAGTAATATAAAACCTAAACTTAAAAAAATATGGTTCAAGGCTGGGCCCGGTGGCTCACGCCTGTAATCCCAACACTTGGGAGGCTGAGAAGGGCAGATCACTTGAATCCAGAAGTTAGAGATCAGCCTAGGCAACACAGTGAAACCCTGACTCTACAAAAAAATGCAAAAGCTAGCCAGGCATGGTGGCACATACCTGTGGTCCCAGCTACTCAGGAGACTGATGTGGGAAGACTGCTTGAGCACAGGGGTTTGAGGTAGCAGTGAGCTATAACAGTGTCACTGCACACCACTGGAGGCAACAGAGCAAGACCCAGCCCAAAATGAAAGAAATGAAACAAAGAAAAGAAAAGAAAAAAATATATATGGAATTCATCACCAGCAGAACAGAAGGAAAAGAAGAGTGTCCTTTAAGTAAAAGGAAAATAATCAAAAAAAGAAACGTAGAGATATAGGAAAAAAATATAGAGCAAGGGTAAAGGAAATGTATGGGTAAATATAAGCAAATATTGACATTATAAAACGAAGATATGCATGTGTTTTACAGAAGAATGGAAAAAAATGTTAGTCTATTAATTGAAAGGGGAATAAATGGAGTTAAAGTTTGCTGAGGTCCTTGCATTATTCTGAAAGTGACAAAAATAATAATTTATACTAAATTTTAAGTCAGGAAAGCATGCCTTAATCTCTAGATTTTTTTTTTTTTTTTTTTGGAGACAGGGTCTCGCTATGTTGCCCAGGCTGGTGTGCAGTGGCATGATCATGGCTCACTGCAACCTCCACTTCCCAGGCTCAAGCCATCCTCCCATCTCAACCTCTTGCGTAGCTGGGTCTCCAGGCGCACCACCATGCTCGGCTAAATTTTTGTATTTTTTTATAGAGACATGGTCTCCCCATGTTGCCCAGGTTGGTCTCAAACTCATGGACTCAACTAATCCTCCTGCCTCAGCCTCCCAAAGTGCTAGATTTATAGGCATGGGCCACTGTGCCCAGCCCAGTCTCTATATTAAAATCTTAAAAAAAAAAAAAAAAAAGCAGGCTGGGCGCAGTGGCTCATGCCTGTAATCTCAGCACTTTGGGAGGCCAAAGTGGGCAGATCACGAGGTCAAAGGAGTTCGAGACCAGCCTGACCAATATGGTGAAACCCCATCTCTACTAAAAATACAAAAATTAGCCGGGTGTGGTGGCACACGCCTGTAATCCCAGCTACTCAGGAGGCTGAGGTAGGAGAATCGCTTGAATCTGGGAGGCGGGGGTTGCAGCGAGCCAAAATTGCAAAAAACAAACAAACAAACAAAAAAAGGCCGGGTGCAGGGGCTCACACCTGTAATCCCAGCACTTTGGGAGGCTAAGATGGGTGGATCATGAGGTCAGGAGATCAAGACCAGCCTGGCCAACATGGTGAAACCCTGTCTCTACTAAAAATACAAAAATTAGCTGGGCATAGTGGCACGTGCCTGTAATCCCAGCTACTTGGGAGGCTGAGGCAAGAGAATCACTTGAACCAGGGAGTAGGAGGTTGCGGTAAGTCCAGATGGCACCAGTGCACTCCAGCCTGGTGTCAGAGTGAGACTCCATCTCAAAAAAAAAAAAAAAAAAAAAAAAAGGTAAAACACTGTATAAGTACTAATGAAGTCAAACAATAGAATGGTTTTAATTATAACCCCCCACCCCACCCCAGAAAAACGCAAGATTAGGCCCAGCGCGGTAGCTCACGCCTGTAATCCCAGCATTTTGGGAGGCTGAGGTGGGCGGATCACTTGGATTGGGAGTTCGAGACCAGCCTGGCCAACATGGCAAAACCTCATCTCTATTAAAAATACAAAAATTAGATAGGCATGGTGGCACACACCTGTAATCCCAGCCACTCAGAAGTGAAGGTTGCAGTGAGCCAAGATCGCACCACTGCACTCTAGCCTAGGTGACAGAGTGAGAATCAATCTCAAAGGAGGGAAAAAAAAAAAAAGAATGAATATAGAAAAGACAGGACAAATGGAAGGCAAAGAGTGTAACAGTAAAATTAAAACACAATATGTCAGTAGCTACAATATATTTTAATGAACTAAGTAATAAAATTTAATGATGAAGTCTATCAGATTGGATTTAAGAAAAAAAAACTGATACACGAGTAAAAGATTGAAAAAGGTTGAAAGTCAAAGTATGGAAAATACATACCTTGAAACATCAACCAAAAGGGAGGAAGTGTAGCTACGCTATTATCAGGCGACACTGACTTTAAGTCCCCCCCCCAAAAAAAAAAAAATCAATATAGATGAGAAGAATATTCCCTAGTGACAAAGTGTTCAATTCAATATATCCCTTTTATCTTTTTTTTTTTTTTTTTTTTTTGAGACAGAGTTTCACTCTTATCACCCAGGCTGAAGTGCAATGGCGGGATCTTGGCTTACTGCAACCTCCATCTCCCAGGTTCAAGTGATTTTCCTGCCTCAGCCTCCCAAGTAGCTGGGATTACAGACATGCACCACCATGCCCAGCTAAGTTTTGTATTTTTAGTAGAGACGGGGTTTCACCATATTGGCCAGGCTGGTCTTGAACTCTGGACCTCAGGTTATCCCCCTGCCTCGGCCTCCCAAAGTGCTGGAATTACAGGCGTGAGCCACCGCGCCCAGCCAATTCAATATATTTCTAAAAATCATATGCACCTAATAACATAGCCTCAAAATATATAAACAAAACTGGATAAAACTAAACAAAGAAACAGACAAATCCACAATCATAATGGGAAATTTTAGAACATATCCCTCAGTAACAAAAGAATCATAAAAAAAGACTAACGATAGTAGGATTTTTAAAATCCCCATTAATAAAGTTGACCTAACTGAAATACAGAGAACCACACATCTACAAACTGCAGAATATGTCTTTTTTATTCACATACCCATGGAGCAATCATAAAGACCAATTCTAGACGGGTGCTGTGGTTCAAATTAATTAATTAATTAATTAATACTAATTCTCATACTCCATCTCAAATAAATAAGTAAATAAATACTAATTCTATGCTAGATATAAACCAAGTCCCTACATGTCACAAATAATTAAAATTACAGTATGCCTTCTGACCACACTGCAAGTTAAGTGAGAAATCAATAGCCAAAATATTACTAAAAAAATTCTCAGCTGGGCACAGTGGCTCATACCTGTAATCTCAGCACTTTGGGAGGCTGAGGTGGGCAGATCACCTGGGGTCAGGAGTTTGAGACCAGACTGGCCAACATAGTGAAATCCCATCTCTACTAAAAATACAAAAATTAGCTGGGCATGGGGGTGAGTGCCTGTAATCTCAGCTACTTGGGAGGCTGAGGCAGGAAAATCACTTGAACCCAGGAGGCGGAGGTTGCAGTGAGCCAAGATCGTGCCACTGCACTCTACCCTGGGCGACAGAGTGGAACTCCATCTCAAAAAAAAAAAAAAAAAAAAAAAAAATTCGCATGTTTGGAAATTAAGAAATATCCATGTAAATAATTCACGGGTCAAAAAACATCATAATGAAAAGTAGAAAACATTCTGAACTGATTCACAATGAAAATTAAAGCTTAAAGATACAGATAATTCTATGCTTAGAGAGAAATGGCTGGCCTTTAAACACATACATTTAAAAAGAGGTTAGGAAATGAACAGCCAATAAGAGCAGCCAATTAAATCCAAAGAAAATAGAGGGCAATAAACTTACACAGATGAAATTAATTAAATAAGAAACACAACAAAGTCAACAAAATAAAGTTAGTTCTTTAAGAAGACTAATAAAACCCTGGCAAGAATAACCCACGGGGAGAAAACAACAACAACAGAGAATAACTAATATCAAGAATGAAAAAAAAGGAGTATCACTGCTGAAAACAAAAAGATCACGAAAGGAATATTATAAATAACTTAATGGCATCAACGTGAACATTTAAGTAAAACAAACATTGAGAAAAACACTTTTTGCTAAATCTGATACAGAAAGAAATTTTGAAGAGTTTTAGATCTACTAAAAAATTGACAGCCTAATTGAAAGCCTACCCACAATGAAAACTCCACACCCAGGTTGTTTCACTGGCAAATTTATAAAAAACATCTAAAGAAGACAAAAGAAAAAGAGGCAATCTTACATAAACTCTTACAGAATAGAGAAGAAGGAACATTCCTCAGCTCATTTTATGACACCAACATAATTTTGATACCAAACCCTAACAGGGATATTATAAGAAAGCAAAATTACAGGCCATTCTCACTAATGAGTATAGATGCAAATATACGAAGCCAAATGTTAGCAAGTCCAATTCAGCAATATATAAAAAGGACATGACAAAATTGGACTTATTTTAGGAATGTAAAGTTGGTTTGATATTTGAAAATCAATCACTGTAATTTATCACACAAGTAGAATGAAGGACAAAAATCATACTACCATTGCTCAACAGATGCACAACTCACATTTGGTAAAATTTAACATTGGCTCACAATTAAGAAAAAGAAACCAACTCAGCAAACTAGGAATAGAAAGCAAGCTTCATTAATTTTATAAAGGAGATGTATTTTAAAACTATAGCAAAAATCATACTTTTCAGTGAAATGTTGATATCTTTCCCCTTGAGATTGTGAATGACTGCTATCACCAGAACCTCTGATACTGTATTGAATAAAGAAAAAAAGAAAACAAAAAAGATATAAGCTGTTATTATTTGTACATAACATGAACATTTCCATAGAAATTTCAAAAGAATCTATATGTAATTATCAGAACTAACCAATGAGTTTAGCAAAGTTTCTGGATAAAAGGTCAACACATATAAAGGTTAAGTATATTTCTATATTCCCAAGAACAAAGAAAAAATTTTTAAATCAATTTAGTGTAGCCTAAGTGTACAGTGATTCTAAAATCTACAGAAGTATATGGTCATGTCCTAGGCCTTCACATTCACTCACCACTTGCTCACTGACTCACCCACAGCAACTTCCAGTCCTGCAGGCTCCATTCATGGTAAGTGCCCTGATAGTTATACCATTTTTTATTTTATTTATTTATTTTTATTTTTATTTTTTTGAGATGGAGTCTCGCTGTATCTCCCAGGCTGGAGTGCAGTGGCACGATCTCGGCTCACTGCAAACTCTGCCTCCCGGGTTCACACCATTCTCCTGCCTCAGCCTCCTGAGTAGCTGGGACTACAGGCGCCCGCCACCGTGCCTGGCTAATTTTTTGTATTTTTAGTAGAGACGGGGTTTCACCGTGTTATCCAGGATGGTCTTGATCTCCTGACCTCGTGATCCGCCTGCCTCGGCCTCCCAAAGTGCTGGGATTACAGGTGTGAGCCACTGCACCCGGCCTATTTATTTTTTTTAAAGATGCACCTGTGCTTGGAACCATTTTTTAACCTCTTACATTGTGTTTTTACTGCACCATTTCTATGTTTAGATATGTTTGGATATACAAGTACTTAACATTGTATAATTGCTAACAGTATTCAGTACAGTTTCATGCTGTACAGGTTTGCAGCCCAGGAGCAACAGGCTATACCATGAAGCCTAGGTATGTAGGAAGGCTATACCATCTAGTTTGTGTAAGTACCCTCTATGATATTTGCACAACAAAATTGTCTCATGACACATTTCTCAGAACATATCCCTGTTGTTAAGCAACACGACTGTATATATAAATTATGTGGGGAGATTGGAAATCTATAAACAAGATCAATTCAACAGACACTTGTGGGAAGCACATGGGTAAACATATCACAAGAAGAGAAGTAGAGACAAAGGAAAAAGAACATATATTTTAATGGGTTGAATTGTGTCCCCCTTAAAAGATATGTTGAAGTCCTAACTTCTGGTACCTGTGAATGGGACAGGACCTTCTTTGGAAAGAGGGGTTTTGCAGATGTAATTACGGCCTAAGTTAAGATGACGTCATGCTGGAGTAGAGTGGGCCCTGAACACAATGTGACTGCTGTCCTTAAAGAGCAGAGGAGACACAAAGACAGACACACACAGGGAAGGGAGAGTGCCATGTGAAGACAGACAAGAGGGAAGGCAGCCACGTGAAGACGGAGGCAGAGATCAAAATCACACAGCTGCAAGCCAAGGAACGCCAAGGATTACTGGCAACCATCAGAAGCCGGGAGAGAGGCCTGGAACAGATTTCCCTTCTGAGCCGCTAAGAAGGAACCAATTCTGCAACCACTTAATTTTGGATTCTGGCCTCCTGAACTATGAAAGCATACATTTCTGTTGTTTTAAGCCATCCAGCTTGTCATTTCTCATTTTGGTCTTAATTTGCATTTCTCTGACAACTAATGAAGTTCAATACCCTTTCATTTCTTACAGCAGGCCTGGGAAACTAATACATAGATACATAACACATCAATAGAGTCCTTACACAGATTACAAAATGGACAAACAAGCAAAACAACAACGAGCGGGGACAACTGCTCAAAGACGTGTTTTGCTGAGTAAAGAAAATTTGGCAAATTATTGACCTGCCTTGTTGATAATTACTTTTTATAGGAAGTTTCTGACAAAGCAACAAGAAAAACTGCCTCTCTGGATTGAATTCTGAGTAAGTGGTTGGTAATATGAAAGTTTGAAAGAAATCTTGAGAGAAAATAATGTTAAGTCTGCATTACATTATACCAACATGCATAAAGTGGAGTCATAACGGCAGTGGAAAGGGCCCTGGCATAACCCAAAAGCCCGAGTATTTCTGTTGCTAACACTTACTAGTTATGTGATTTTAACCAAAAATAACTTTAGTTAACACTCTGATTGCAAGTTTTTAATCCAGCAAAACAAGAAGTTTACAAGCCAGGCATGGTGGCTCACACCTGTAATCCTAGCACTTTGGGAGGCCAAGGTAGGAGGATCGCTTGAGGCTAGATGTTCAAGACTAACCTGGGCAACAAAGCAAGACCCCATCTCTACAAAAATTTAAAAATTAGCCAGGCATGATGGCATGAACCTGTAGTCCCAGCTACTCGGGAAGCTGAGGCAGGAGGATCCCTTGAGCCCAGGAGTTTGAGGTTACAGTGAGCTGACTGAGCCACCACACTCCAACCTGAGTGACAGAGTGAGATCCTGTCTGAAAAACAACAACAACAAAAAAAAAACAAAATAAAACAAAAAACAAAGAGGTGGGGCATGGTGGCTTATGCCTCTAATCCCAGCACTTTGGCAGCCCAAGGCAGACAGACTGCTTGAAGCCAGGAGCTCAAGACCAGCCTGAATAACATGGCAAAACCCCATCTTGATTATTTTCTAAATTTTTTAAATAAAAAAATTAAAAATAAATGTACACTTGGCTTGCTTACCTCAGATACCTGTTGTGAAGATAAAAATAAGGTTTCAGCTGTAAAATCAGTTTGAAAACACTACATAATATATAATATCACCATCATTATTATTCCGCAGTTAGTGATGTTTCAAAAACATAAGGAACAACTCTGTGATCAGACTGAAAAGGTAAACAGGCAGAGAAAAGAAAGGAAGTACATAGGAAAGAAAATCAAAATATAACAAAAAATTTGACCAGGTGCGGTGGCTCACGCCTATAATCCCAGCACTTTGGGAGGCCAAGGCGGTTGGAAAACTTGTGGTCAGGAGTTCAAGACCAACCTGGTTAACATGGTGAAACTCCTGCCTCTACTAAAAATACAAAAAATTAGCCAGGCGTGGTGGCACGCACCTGTAACCCCAGCTACTCGGGAGACTGAGGCAGGAGAATCACTTTAACCTGAGAGGCAGAGGTTGCAGTGAGCCAAGATCATGCCACTGCACTCCAGCCTGGGAGACAAAGCAAGACTCCATCCCAAGAAAAAAAAAATTAAAAAACAAAAAAATTTATTCTGACAAAGGAAGGAGAGCATTTATGGAAATCACATGCTAAGAAAGGGATCATTTTGTTATGAGCTTAGATTTTTTTTTTTTTTTTTGAGATGGAGTCTTGCTCTGTTGCCCCGGCTGGAGTCCAGTGGCGTCATCTCGGCTCACTGCAAGCTCCGCCTCTTGGGCTCACGCCATTCTCCTGCCTCAGCCTCCCAAGTAGCTGGGACTACAGGCGCCCCGCCACCAAGCCCAGCTAATTTTTTTGTATTTTTAGTAGAGACGGGGTTTCACCATGTCAGCCAGGATGGTCTCAACCTCCTGACCTTGTGATCCGCCCGCCTCAGCCTCCCAAAGTGCTGGGATTACAGGCGTCAGCCACTGCACCTGGCCTTTTTTTTTTTTTTGAGACGGAGTCTCACTCTTGTCACCCAGGCTGGAGTGCAGTTGCCTGATCTCGGCTCACTGCAACCTCTGCCTCCCAGGTTCAAGCAATTCTTCTGCCTTAGCCTCCTGAGTAGCTGGGATTACAGGCGCCCACCACCATACCCGGCTGATTTTTGTACTTTTAGTAGAGATGTGGTTTCGCCATGTTGGCCAGGCTGGTCTCGAACTCCTCACCTCAGGTGATCTGCCCACCTCGGTCTCCCAAAGTGCTGAGGTTACAGGCGTCAGCCACCATGCCCGACCATGAGCTCATATTTTTAAAAAACATACAAAGAGATGGAATGGCTGTATAATTAAGCATGAGCATAAAATACTATCACATGTCTCAGCTGTAAAAAGGGAATATTAATAATACCTAGCTCTTAAAGTTGTTGGACAATAAAACGAACAGATATGAAACTGTGCTATAAATTCCACTATACCATGAAATTGTTAGTTGCAAAATTGTTGCAAATACACTGCGAAACAGCATAAATTGAAAAATACCAAGTACAGAAAGTGTTGAATATGTGTGTATATGTGAGGGGTGATGATGATGGTTTTGCCATATTCAGTATAAACAGAATAGCTACCACTTGGTACAGATGGCATTCCTATAATGGGAACAAATGACAGAGCTCTAAAAGCTGGTCCTTACCACAGTGTGAAGCATCTTCATGTATCAAGGATAGCATAAAATTACCATGAATTATACACAAATTATTTTCTAAAAACAATCTTTTTTTTTTTTTTTTTTTTTTGAGACATAGTCTCACCCTGTTGCCCAGGCTTGACTGCAGTGGCGCAATCTCAGCTCATAGCAAGCTCAACCTCCAGGATTCAAGCAATTCTCCTGCCTCAGCCTCCGAGTAGCTGGGATTACAGGAACCTGCCACCAAACCCAACTAGTTTTTGTATTTTTAGTAGAGACAGGTTTTCACCATGTTGGCCAGGCTGGTCTAGCACTCCTGACCTCAAGTGATCCACCTACCTCGACCTCCCAAAGTGCTGGGATTACAAGCGTGAGCCACCACACCAGGCCAAAACAATCTTTTTGTCTTATTCCAACATGTTACTGAGGTTAAATTACAAGGCCAGGCATGGTGGCTCACGCCTGTAATCTCATGCCTGTAGTCCCAAGGTAGGAGGATCACTTGAGGCCAAGAGTTCAAGACTAGCTTGGGCAATATCTGATATGGTTTGGCTGTGTCCCTATCCAAATCGCATCTTGAATTGTAGCTCCCATAATTCCCATGTGTTGTGGGAGGGACCCAGTGGGAGATAATTGAATCATGGGGGCGGTTTCCCCCATACTGTTCTCAACGGTAGTGAATAAGTCTCACAAGATCTGATGGTTTTATAAGAGGAAACCCCTTTCGCTTGGTTCTCATTTTCTCTCTTGCCTGCCACCATGTAAGATGTGCTTTTCACCTTCCACCATGATTGTGAGGCCTCCTAGCTACATGGAGGTGTGAGTCCATTAAACTTCTTTTCCTTTATATCACCCAGTCTCAGGTGTGTCTTTATTAGCCGTGTGAAAATAGACTAATATACTATCACAAGACTCTATCTCTATAAAAATTTTTTTGAAAAATTAGCCTGGCATGGTGTTGTGTGCCTATAGTCCTAGCTATTAGGATGGCTGAGGTGGAAGGATCACTTGATCCCAGGAGTTCTAGGCTGCAATGAACATGACTGTGCCACTGCACTACAGCCTGGGTGACAGAATGAGACTCTAACTCAAAGAAAAAAAGTTACATGCTATAATAATAATGAAAAGAGAAATGCATAGGTACCAAACTTCTTGTTGATCAATGTATAAAGAAACTGAATAATACCATGAGGACAGAGAGTTTAAGAAAAGGAAGCCAAAGGAGTTTTGGCATGGAGCAGCAATGATACACTGCCAGAAGGCCATTTGTAAAATATTGCCCACAAGACTATAAAGACATCATTTTGCCTATCAAATATAGAAAAAGAGAGATGTTTATCTAACACACACAACTACACAAATTCCAGCAGTAATTCAACTGAGACATAGCACAACCTAGCAGAAAGCACTGCAGTGAAAGGGAAAAAAGGCAGGAAAAAAAGAGAACACACAATTGCTTGATACACAGAGCAAAAGGAGTGTTGGTTAATCAGAGTAAATGTTGGCTCCGCTTGCTGTATTCTGCATTTTCTCTAGTGCACACCGGTATAATTAGTCTGTACTTATTGAGGCAACTAAGTTCTGATTAGCAGGAGGTGTTCAGGGCAAAAGAACAAATTACTTTCACTGCTTAAGGCACACAGATCTGCATGAATTTGTTTCAATGCCAGTGCCAGAAGGGAAAACTAAAGAGGGCAAGAGACAGGGGATAGTAGATATTCTTTTTTTTTTTTTTTTTTTTTTTTTTCCTGAGACAGTCTTGCTCTGTCACCAGGCTGGAGTGCAGTGGCGCAATCTCGGCTCACTGCAACCTCTGCCTCCCAGGTTCAAGCGGTTCTCCTGCCTCAGCCTCCTGAGTAGCTGGGACTACAGGTGGGCACCACCACACCCAGCTAATTTTTGTATTTATAGTAGAGACGGGGTTTCACCATGTTGGCCAGGATGGTCTCGATCTCCTGACCTCATGATCCGCCCGCCTTGGCCTCCCAATGTGCTGGGATTACAGGCGTGAGATAGTAGAGATTCTTATTACTGAGAAAAGATATAGTTACATTAAAAATTTCTTCTCTTACTCAAGTAACTGTATTAAGAATTATATCATTCCAATGTACAAAAATAACAATGAAGCAAACAGTGTTTAATAACTGAGAGTATAAATGAAGAAATAAAACAGAAAAAATTGAAAAATGTAGAAAATAGCTTTTAAAAATTTATTCCTGACTTATTTACTTTTTTATTGTGGTAAAATATACATATTTACCATCTTAACCATTTCTAAGTGTACAGTTCAGTGGTATTGAACACATCCATAGTGTTGTATAGCCATCACCACCATCCATCTCCATTTTCATCTTGTAAAACTGAAATTCTATACCCATTACATAATAACTCCCCAATTTCTCCTCCTCCTAGCCCCTGGCAGCCACCAATCTACTTTCTGTCGATAGGTTTGACTACTCTAAGAATATCATGTAAGTGGAATCATATAGTATTTGTCTTTTTGTGTCCAGCTTACTTCACTTGGCATTATGTCCTCATGATCCATTCATGGTGTAGCATATATCAGTATTTCCTTCCTTTTTAAGGCTGAATAATATGCCCTTGTTTTTATATGCCATATTTTGCTTCTCCATTCATCCACTGATGGACACATGGGTTGCTGCCATGTTATAACTACCGTGAATAATGCTGCTATGAACATGGGTATACAAATATCTCATCAAGAACCTGCTCTCAATTCTTTTGGATATAAACCTAGAAGTAGAATTGCTGGATCATATGAGGATTCTATTTTTAATTTTTTGAGGAACTGCCATATTGTTTTCCACAGTGGCTGTATCATTTTATAGTCCCACCAACAATGCACAAGAGCTCCAACTTCTCCATGTTTCTCAACACTTGTTATTTTCTATTTATTACTATTATACCTTCTTGATAGCAGCCATATAAATGAGTGTAGTTTTGATTTGCATTTCTCTAATGACAAGTGATGTTGAGCATCTTTTCACCTGCTTATTGGCCATTTGTATGTCTTCTTTGGAGCAATGTCTATCCTATGACTCTTTTTATGCAGCAAAAAGACACTTATACAAGGTCAGGAGTTCATGACCAGCCTGGTCAATGTAATGTAAAGATAAAAAAGAAAAACAAAAATAAAAATAAATAAATGTGTAAATAAAATGAAGAGTACAGGATTTAATCACTCTGAAAGGTTTTTTTCCCTGTATGGTTAGTCAAATACCCTCACATTTCACTCACAGACTGCAGGCTTCTATTCTTCCTATTCTTCCAAATGCTCTCAATTTCCCTAAGCACTCTCGTTCTCCTTTTTTTTTTTTTTTTTTAAAGATAGAGTTGCCGGGCGCGGTGGCTCATGCCTTCATGCCTGTAATCCCACCACTTTGGGAGGCCGAGGTGGGCAGATCACGAGGTCAAGAGATTGAGATCGTCCTGGCTAACACGGTGAAACCCCGTCTCTACTAAAAATACAAAAAATTAGCCAGGTGTGGTGGCTGGCACGCACCTGTAGTCCCAGCTACTCAGGAGGCTGAGGCAGGAAAATTGCTTGAACCCGACAGGCAGAGGTTGCAGCGAGCCAAGATCGCGCCACTGCACTCCAGCCTGGGTGACAGAGCGAGACTCCATATCAAAAAAAAAAAAAAGAGTCTCGCTCTGTCACTCAGGTTGGAGTGCAGCAGCACAATCTTGGCTCACTACAACCCCCACCTCCCAGGTTCAAGCGATTCTCCTGCCTCAGCCTCCTGAGTAGCTGGGATTACAGGAGTGCACCACCATGCCTGGCTAATTATTGTATTTTTAGTAGAGATGGGGGTCTCACCATGTTGGCCAAGCTGGTCTCGAACTCCTGACCTCAAGTGATCCTCGGCCTCCCAAAGTGTTTGGATTACAGGTGTGAGCCTGGCCTCATTCTGCCTTATTTTCAGAATAGTTAGTACTTCTCTCAGTGGCAAAGAACAGAGAGAATCTCCTAAGGATTTCCAGGCTTGCAGTTATGCTGGTTCCCAAATCCAAACTTGATCTAATTTAAATACAAGCCCAATGAAATCTAAACTCTTATATTATTAATATGAAAAACTGGCCAGGGACGGTGGCTCATGCCTGTAATCCCAACACTTTGGGAGGCCGAGGTGGGCGGATCACCTGAAGTCAGGAGTTCGAGACCAGCCTGACCAACATGGTGAAACCCCGTTTCTACTAAAAATAGAAAATTAGCCAGGCATGGTGGCGCATGCCTGTAATCCCAGCCACTCGGGAGGCTGAGGCAGGAGAATCGCTTGAATCCAGGAGGCGGAGGTTGCAGGATCACACCACTGCACTTCAGTCTGGGCAACAAGAGTGAAACTCCATCTCAAAAAAAAATAAAAGATGAAAACCTAAGGTCCAGTTAGTTGGTTATCTAAAAACAATACATATAAACAAGATGCATGGAATGACTATTTATGAAGCTAATGGGGCAGGAAATACAAAAATACACAAAATGAAAGAAAGCATCCAAAATATGAATCTGGAGACGGATGTAAGGAAGCATGACTCAAAGCCGCCTACTCCTAACAATTCATTCAAACTGTCTCCAGTAGAGAACTCACAGAGGCAGAAAATACAATGTAGTTTCATTTAAATCACCATTTATTTATAACACCAAAACTCAAGAGGAAACAAGATATGTAGGCAAAAGCCTCAATCACCAATCAGCAAGCTATTAGCTCTATATTTCTATTTAGTCTGTAAAGAAGTGCAGGCCACATAGATGTTTCATTTTTTCTTTTTCTTTTTTTTTTTTTGAGACAGCTTCTCACTTACTCTGTGAGTGGCATGATCTCCCGGCTCACAGCAACCTCTACTCCCAGGTTTAAGCAATTCTCCTGCCTCAGGCTCCCAAGTAGCTGGGATTACAGGCATGCACCACCACGCCCAGCTAATTTTTTTTTTTTTTTTTTTTTGAGATGGAGTTTCGCTCCTGTTGCCCAGGCTGGAGTGCAGTGGCACAATCTCCGCTCACAACAACCTCCGCCTCCAGGTTCAAGTGATTCTCCTGCCTCAGCCTCCCAAGTAGCTGGGATGACAGGCATGTGCCACCATGCCCGGCTAATTTTGTATTTTTAGTAGAGACAGGGTTTCACCATGCTGACCAGGCTGGTCTTGAACTCCTGACCTCAAATTTTCCAACCGCCTCGGCCTCCCAAAGTGCTGGGATTATAGGCGTGAGCCACCACGCCTGGCTTTGTTGTATTTTTAGTAGAGATGAGGTTTCACCATGTTGGCCAGGCTGGTCTCGAACTCCTGACCTCAAGCGATCCACTCTCATCGGCCTCCCAAAGTGCTGGGATTACAGGTGTGAGCCACCACACCCAGCCAACAGACATTTCCTTGTTGATCGATCATATACAAAGATGAGAGCAACAGTGGCCAACAGTCTGTGTATGTAGTATAAATACAAACAACATGAAAATCATGAGGGGACACTCGAGCAACATCTCAGCATACTCTGACAGAAGGCTGTTAGTCATCAAATGTTGGGTTAATCTGTACTAAGCAGAACAACAACAATAAAAATAACTCATTGAAAGATACTTATGGGCCAGGCGTGGTGGCTCATACCTGTAATCCCAGCACTTTGGGAGGCTGAGGCAGGCAGATCACTTGAGGTCAGGAGTTCCAGACCAGCTTGGCCAACATGGTGAGACCCCATTGCTACTAAAAATACAATAATTAGCCAGGCGTGGTAGCACGTGCCTGTAATCCCAGCTACTCAGGAGGCTGAGATAGGAGAATCGCTTGAACCCAGGGGGCAGAGGTTGTAGTGAGCCAAGATTGCACCACTGTACTCCAGCCTAGGCCACAGAGTGAGTGAGAAGCCATCTCAAAAAAAACAACAACAACAACAACACAAAACTGTGTGGCCTGCACTTCCAAAAAAAGAAAGAAAGAAAAAGGAAACATGGATGGCTGGGCGGTGGCTCACCTCTGTAATCCCAGCACTTTGGGAGGTCGAGGCAGGCAAATTGTTTGAGTTCAAGAGTTTGAGACCAGTCTGGCCAACATCATGGAAAAACACCATTTTTCTTTTCTTTTCTTTTTTTCTTTTTTTTTTTTGAGACAGTGTCTCACTCTGTCACCCAGGCTGGAGTGCAGTGGCGTGATCTCAGCTCACTGCAACCCTCTGCCTCCCGGTTTCTAGCGATTCTCCTGCCTCAGCCTCCCTAGTAGCTGGGACTACAGGCAAGTGCCATCACACCTGGCCAATGCAAATTTTTAGTAGAGACGGGGTTTCATTCACCATGTTGGCCAGGTTGGTCTCGAACTCCTGACCTCAGGTGATCCACCCGCCTTGGCCTCCCAAAGTGCTGGGATTACAGGCGTGAGCCACCACGCCCAGCAGAAACTCCATTTTTCTACAAAAAAATGAAAAAATCAGCCAGGCGTGGTGGTGTGTGCCTGTAGTCTCACCTACTCGGGAAGGTAAGGTGGGAGTGCCACTGCACTCCAGCTTGGGTGACAGAGCCAGTCCCCACTCATATGGTCATATGATCTATTCCGTGACAATTCTGCTTCCCTACATTTCATGTTTTGTCTACAATAAATTGGATGCATGATAGGTAAGAAAAGAATAAACTTTTCCTCAAAAGAGAAAGAAAAGTTACTTTTTCTTTAAGCAGTAACTGATTGGTGATATTTGTTTTTCCTTGTAATACTCTATTGTATGGATATGCCCAATTTTGTTTCTCCTTTCATCAGTTGATGAACAGACTTTCACTTTTTGGCTACTATGAAGAATACTGCTACAAATATTTGTCTACAAGATTTTGTAGAGACATGTTTTCATTTCTTCTGGGGGTATACCTCCTAGTAGAATTGCTGGGTCATCTGACAACTCTATGTTAACCTTGTTAGGAGCTACCAGACTATTTTCCAAAGTGAAGGTACCATTTCACACATGCAGCAATGTATGGAGTATTGTACTTCTCCACATCCTCAACAACACTTGTTATTATCTGTCTAGAGAGATTTGGATTTCCCTAATGGCTTTTCATGTGTTTATTAGGGCTTTGTATATTTCCTTTGAAGAAATGTCTACTCAGATACTTGATATTTATTTATTTATTTATTTATTTATTTATTTATTTTTGAGACGGAGTCTTGCTCTGTCACCCAGGCTGGAGTCCAGTGGTGCAATCTTGACTCACTACAACTTCTGCCTCCTAAGTTCAAGCTATTCTCGTGCCTCGGCCTCCCAAGTAGCTGAGATTATAGGCAACTGCCACCACGCCTGGCTAATTTTTGTATTTTTAGTAGAGACAGTGTTTCACCATGTTGGCCAGGTTGGACTCGAACTCCTGACCGCAAGTGATCCACCCCCCACCGCACCGCCTCCCAAAGTGCTGGGATTACAGGCGTAAGCCACCGCACCCAGCCTTTGGTGTATTTTTTTTTTTTTTTTTTATTTTTTTTTTATTTTTATGAGAATGTGTTTTGTAATTTTTTTTTTTTTTTTTTTTTTTAAATGAGAAACTGAGTTTATTGGTTGACATAATAAATCTTCTATGACCATTATTACTTTACATAACAGACAGATTTGCATTTGTAGTTGATGTATTATAAAAAGGTACAAAATCTTGGCATGGCTTGATGATATTTTTAAGATGGGCATACATAAAAAGAGAAGAAAAGAAAAATCCCAAGAAATGGCATAATATAACCACTGGCATATTTCCTCTTTTTTCCTCTCCTGAGAATGAAGACAAACACAATTGGGATCCACTGGAAAGAAAAACTGCCTCACACTGTTCATTCATGAGTTTTCAGCTGTAATTAAGTATCTAATGCTCCAGATGGCTAAGTATTCAAAATTAGTACATTTCAGCTTCACTGAAACAGTTTATTTTGAAGTGTTCAAAATACTATCCAGTGGTGCTTACAACTGAGCAAGAGATTCTTGCAAAATTCTGAAAGGTGTATTAGAATATATGCCTCCTGGAGAAATTCACAATTTGATATTTCCTTACCATTTTCTTCTTTCTTTCCTATTCACCCATATGGTGAAAAATTCTTAAAGATTAGATCTAGCATACTTTTGTGTCCTGCACATAACTCTCAACCTACTTTAATGTGGTAGAATGAGTTCCTGGCCCCATTTCTTCATCCTTTTTTTGAATCTCTATGCTTTGCCAGGTAACAGTGCAGTCTTTCACACTGTAGCAGTGAAGCGTACTTCCTTGCCTCTTAACTTGGGATCTGGCCATTTGATTTGTTTTGGGCAATGGCCTGTGGGCAGAAGTGCTGACTGTGCTCAACCTAGGCTTTCAAGAACCTCATGTGTTATATTTTCACTTGCACTCTCATGCCTCTGCAATTGCAGTTGGATAGCTGACGCCCCTTTGTTCTGTGCTGTAGAATGAATACAGATGAAGTACAACTGAGCACAACCCATATCAAAAAGTCAAATGCAACTGGACCCTAGGCTTGAATCAGAACTCCTCAGCCAAGTACAGCAGATTCCCGGTTGATTTGCAAACACATGATCGGGAAGAAATAATTGTCAGGTTCAATTACTGAGTTGTGGGGTCATTTGTTATGCAGCAATAGCTAACTGATATACTATGTCTCTGCCCCATTCTCTGAGATTGTCGAGGAAATAAGCTGGAGGAGAAAGACACTGCTGGCCAAACCAAAAAAAAAAATCAAAAATTATTATTTTTGGCATATTTGTCTTACACACCCAAAAGATTTTAGACTTCTTTTATCTAAAAAAATCTTTTTTTTTTTTTTTTTAATTTCTGAAGTATTTATTGATCATTCTTGGGTGTTTCTCGGAGAGGGGGATATGGCAGGGTCATAGGATAATAGTGGAGAGAAGGTCAGGAGATAAACACATGAACAAAGGTCTCTGGTTTTCCTAGGCAGAGGACCCTGCGGCCTTCTGCAGTGTTTGTGCCCCTGAGTACTTGAGATTAGGGAGTGGTGATGACTCTTAAAGAGCATGCTGCCTTCAAGCATCTGTTTAACAAAGCACATCTTGCACCACCCTTAATCCATTCAACCCTGAGTTGACACAGCACATGTTTCAGAAAGCAGGGGGCTGGGGGAAAGGCCATAGATCAACAGCATCCCAAGGCAGAAGAATTTCTCCTAGTCAGAACAAAATGGAGTCTCCTATGCCCACCCCCTTCTACACAGACACAGCAACAATCTGATCTCTCCTTCCTTTCCCCACACTTCCTCCCCTTCTCTTCAACAAAACCGCCATCGTCCTCATGGCCCGCTCCCGATGGTCGCTGTCTCTTCGGAGCTGTTGGGTACACCTCCCAGACAGGGCAGCCGGGCAGAGGCACTCCTCACCTCCCAGACAGGGCGGCTGGGCAGAGGCGCCCCTCGCTTCCTGGTGTATTTTTTTAATGGGTTTTCTTTTTATTATTTCATTTTAAGAGTTCATTACACATTCTAGATAAAAACACCTTGCCAGATAAATGATTTGCAAATACATTATTCCTTTTTGTGAGTTGTCTTCACTTTTTTGGATTGCTTATATTTCTATTTTTCTTTTCTCATAGTTAACTTTTATTTTTGTCAAAATAATATATAAACAATAAAAAAGTCAACATTAGGCTGGGCGTGTTGGCTTACATCTCTAATCCCAGCACTTTGGAAGGCCGAGGTGGGCGGATCACCTAAGGTCAAG
The DNA here is from genome assembly GCF_028885625.2 of Pongo pygmaeus. Lineage (NCBI taxonomy): Eukaryota > Metazoa > Chordata > Mammalia > Primates > Hominidae > Pongo > Pongo pygmaeus. Next base: position 115,735,047 of record NC_072386.2, read on the forward strand.
AGTTCAAGACCAGCCTGGCAAATATGGTGAAACCACATCTCTACCAAAAATACAAAAAATTAGCCAGGCATAGTGGCACATGCCTGTAATCCCAGCTACTCGGGAGGCTGAGGCAGGAGAATCGCTTCAACCCAGGAGGTGGAGGTTGCAGTGAGCTGAGATCATGCCACTGCACTCCAGCTTGGGCGATAAGAATGAAACTCTGTCTCAAAAAAAGTCAACATTACCCACAAACACATAAAGACAGTAGTCTGCTGGTTCACCGTTCCCCCCACCACCCCTAGACTGCCAGCATCAACAGCTTCCCATTCTTAGGCCGGCCACAGTGGCTCACACTTACAATCCCAGCGCTTTGAGAGGCCAAGGCAGGAGAGTCACTTGAGCCTGGGAGTTTGAGACCAGCCTGGGAAACATAGTGAGACTCCTATAAAAAATCTAAAAATTAGGTGGATGTGGTGGTGCACACCTGTAGCCCCAGCTACTTGGGAATCTGAGGCAAGAGGATCACTTGAGCCCAGGAGTTCAAGTGAGCCATAATTGCACCACTGTACTCCAGCCTGGGGGATAGAGCAAGACCCTGTCTCTAAAATGTAAGAAAAACCAAAAATCAAAAAACTTTCAATTCTTCGTTTTATCTGGTAGTTTCCTCTATTTTCATATATAATAAGCTTTTCTTGCAATTGCTTGATTCATCTATTTTTGATATTCATCTATTTTGATAATAGTTTCCTCTATTTTCCTATATAATAAGCTTTTCTTGGAATTGTTTGATTCACCTATTTTTGATATTCATCTATTTTGATAATAGTTTCCTCTATTTTCCTATATAAGCTTTTCTTGCAACTACTTGATTCATCTATTTTTGATATTCATCTATTTTGATAATAGTTTCCTCTATTTTCCTATATAACAAGCTTTTCTTGCAATTGCTTGATTCATCTATTTTTGATATTACAGATTTTCTGTAAATGGCAAATAAGGATTTTGTTCTCTTATAGCTCCCAGAGTGCCTCCCCCCATCATTAGTTATATTATTGTTAATTATATCATTATTTGGGGTTATGTAAGCTAATAATTATATATCTTTGGTTAAATCAATCATTAATGCTTAAATTGTGAGCCTTTTTGTTGCTCCATTATACGGCACATAATAGGATATTAAAAGGGAGAGAAGATCAGCATATAATTGAAAAGGCTCCGCAGACATCTATAACTGGAAGTTGGTTGTACTTCTTTTAAATCCTGGTTCCTTGCTTCTTAGTAAATAAGTTTTCACACTTACTAGTTAAATGCTATACTGTCTAATCAAATTTCATAGAGAAAGCATCTTCATATAAAAACGCCTGGGTTTTTTTTTAACCTACCTTAATTAACAACTCATTAGTTCAAGAATTCCCAGTCTTTGAGTCTGTAAATGACACTACTATCCTGTTGACACAATGACAGTTACAGAAATTACAAGATGGTGCTTAAGAAATCCCTGTTAGCATCCAAACTCATATGCACTGGCAAACATGTTGGTGACTTAAAAAAAAAACAAACTGGTATTTCACGGAACATGAGGAGAAGGATGTAAGAAATAAAGACAGTTATTGACTCTCAGTTTTCATTCAGCATTCGATTATGAAAGCAGGAATTAGACCCCAAAGTCTGTGAAGGGAATATGTCCACAACACTTAACAAAGCACATGAATTACTCCTTGAATTACAGCAATAAACAAGATGCCATGTGAATTCTAAAAGGTACCTTGATTGTCTACATACTACCAAAAGCAGCTTAAAATATGGGATTCCTTAACTAGAGGGAAGTTATCAAAAAATAAAGAAATTGCCCATCAGTTCCTTGGATCCTTAGTCACCTGTAGCTGGAAGGAGGAAGAAAAAGGCAGGGGGCAGGGTACAGGAGAAATCAAGCTCCTACGCTCCAGAAACTATGCCAGGCATTTTATATACTTATCATCTGCACACTCCTATAAGGTAGACACTGTCACCAGAATTTAGAGATGAAAAAACAGGCTTAAATAAGTTATTTCTCCAGAATTACACAGTTAGAAAAAAACCCCCAAAGTCATGCTCTTCTTCCCAAAGGACCCTTATAGTAAACATCCTTAGATAAAAACACAAATATTGTGACATAGCGTTGTCTGATCCTGAGTTATCCCAGTATTTCAAATCCCATAGATCCTACCTCTCCTTTTCCTTAAAACATAAGTAAAAGTATTCTCAGGCTTTCCCCTACCCCGTGATTAAAAATCACTCTTTGAAAAAAATATTACGAGACCCAAAAGAATCACTAAAATAATTTTTAGAAATTGATTTTGGTTATCAGATCTACCTCTCAAGGAATGACTCGAATTACTAGCTATTTTACTTTGGGCATGTTATTTAACTTTTCTCAGCTTTGGGATTTCTTCAACTCCAAAACAGAGATTATATTATTTACCCCTCATAAAGGTATTATGAAGATTCTGTTAGACAATATTCATAACATTATGTCACAGAAAGTGCCCATAAATAGTCAATAAAAGGTAGTAAATACTAAAGCTGATAATTTATACCATCAATCACAATAGACTGTGATATGGTTTGACTGTGTCCCCACCCAAATCTCATTTTGAATTCCCACGTGTTGTGGGAGGGACCCAGTGGGAGGTAAATGAATCACCGGGGCAAGTCTTTCTCATGCTGTTCTCCTGATAGTGAATAAGTCTCATGAGACCCAATGGTTTTAAAAAGGGGAGTTCCCCTGTACAAGTTATCTCTTTGCCTGCTGCCATCCATGTAACATGTGACTTGCTCCTTCCCACCTTCTGTCATGATTGTGAGGCCTCCCCAGCCACATGGAACTGTAAGTCCAATTAAACCTCTTTCTTTTGTAATTGTCAAGTCTCAGGTATGTCTTTGTAAGCAGTGTGAAAATGGACTAATACAGTAAACTGGTACCAGTGGAATGGGGCTTGCTGAAATGTAGAAGTGACTTTGGAACTGGATAACAGGCAGAGGTTGGAACAGTTTGGAGGGCTAAGAAGAAGACAGGAAAATGTGGGAAAGTTTGGAACTCCATAGAGACTTGTTGAATGGCTTTGCCCAAAATGCTGATAGTGATATGGACAACAAAATCTAGGCTGAGGTGGTCTCAGATGGAGATAAGAAACTTGTTAGGAACTGGAGCAAAGGCAACTCTTGTTATGTCTTAGCAAAGACACTGGTGGCATTTTGCCCCTACCCTGGAGATCTGTGGAACTTTGAACTTGAGAGAGATGATTTAGGGTATCTGGTGGAAGAAATTTCTAAGCAGCAAAGCATTCAAGAGGTGACTTGGGTGCTGTTAAAGGCACTCAGTTTTGTTTTGTTTTGTTTTGTTTGGAGATGTAGTCTTGCTCTGTTGCCCAGGCTGGAGTGCAATGGCACTATCTCAGCTCACTGCAACCTCCACCTCCCGAGTTCAAGCAATTTTCCTGCCTCAGCCTCCTGAGTAGCTGAGACCACAGGCGCATGCTGCCACGCCCAGCTAATTTTTTATATTTTTTAGTAGAGAGGGAGGTTCACCATGTTGCCCAGGCTGATCTTAAACTCCTGAGCTCAGGCAATCTGCCCACCTTGGCCTCCCAAAGTGCTAGGATTACAAACATGAGCCACCATGCCAGGTCCCAGGCACTCAGTTTTATAAGGGAAGAAGAGCATAAAAGTTCAGAAAATTCGCAGCCTGACAATGTGACAGAGAGGAGAAACCCATTTTCTGGGGAGACATTCAAGCTGGCTGCAGAAATTTGCATAAGTAACAAGGAGCCCAAAGTTAATCCCCACGACTATGGAAAAAATGTCCAGGGAATGTCAGATATCTTCATGGCAGCCCCTCCCATCACAGGCCTGGAGGTCTAGGAGAATATGGTTTTGTGGGCCGGGCCCAGGGTTGCCATGCCATGTGCGGTCTAGAGACTTGGTGCCCTGCATCCCAGCCACCCCAGCCATGACTAGAAGGGGCCAAGGTACAGCTTGGGCTGTTGCTTCAGAGGGTACAAGCCCCAAGCCTTGGGAGCTTCCACATGGTGTTGAGACTGCAGGTGCCCAGAAGTCAAGATCTGAAGTTTGGGAACCTCTGCCTAGATTTCAGAAGATGTATGGAAACGCCTGGATGCCCAGGCAGAAGTTTGCTGCAGGGGTGGGGCCCTCGTGGAGAACCTCTGCTAAGGCAGTTCAGAAAGGAAATGTGGGGTTGGAACCCCCACACACAGTCCCTACTGGGGCACTGCCTAGTGGAGCTATGAGAAGAGGGCCACTGTCTTCCAGACCCCAGAATGGCAGATACACTGACAGCTTGCACCATGCACCTGGAAAATCTGTAGAAACTCAATGCCAGCCCGTGAAAGCAGCCGGGAGGGATGCTATACCCTGCAAAGCCACAGGGGCAGAGCTGCACAAGACCATGGGAGCCCACCTCTTGCATCGGCATGACCTGGATGTGACACATGGCGTCAAAGGAGTTCATTTTGGAGCTTTAAGATTTGACTGCCCTGCTGGATTTCGGACTTGCATGGGGCTTGTAGCCCCTTTGTTTTGGCCAATTTCTCCCATTTGAATGGCTGTATTTATCCAATGTTTGTACCCCCACTGTACCTAAGAAGTCACTAACTTGTTTTTGATTTTACAGGCTCATAGGCAGAAGGGACTTGCCTTGTCTTGAATGAAACTTTGGACTTTTGAGTTAATGCTGAAATGAGTTAAGACTTTGGGGGACTATTGGGAAGGCATGATCAGTTTTGAAATGTGAGGACATGAGATTTGGGAGGGGTCAAGGGCAGAATAAGGTTTGGCTGTGTCCCCACCCAAATCTCATCTTGAATTCCCATGTGTTGTGGGAGGGACCTGGAGGTAACTGAATGAATGGGGGCAAGTCTTTCCTGTCCTGTTCTCATGACAGACAATAAGTCTCATGAGATCTGATGGTTTTAAAAAGAGGAGTTCCCCCTACACAAGCTCACCCTTTGCCTGCTGCTATCCATGTAAGACGTGACTTGCAGGCCGGGCATGGTGGCTCATGCCTGTAATCCCAGCAATTTAGTAGGCTGGGGCAGGTGGATCACCTGAGGTCAGGAGTTCATGACCAGCCTGGTCAACATGGTGAAACCTCGTCTCTACTAAAAATACAAAAATTAGCTGGGTGTGGTGGTGCGTGCCTGTAATCCCAGCTACTCCAGAGGCTGAGGCAAGAGAATTGCTTGAACCCAGGAGGCGGAGGTTGCAGTGAGCTGACGTCACATCAATGCACTCCAGCCTATGCGACACAGCGAGACTCCATCTCAAAAAAAAAAAAAAAAAAAAGACGTGACTTGCTCCTCCTTGCCTTCTGCCATGATTTTGAGCTTCCTCAGCCACATGGAACTGTAAGTCCAATTAAACCTCTTTCTTTTGTAAATTGCCCAGTCTCAGGTAGCCTTCATCAGTTGCATGAAAACAGAGTAATCACACTGTTAGTTCAATCATTCAACAAATATTGAGAGTCTTCTATGTGCCAGGTGTTTTTCCAGGTGCTAGAACATGGCAGTGAAAAAAACAGTGAAAAAAATAATCTGCTTTCACAGAGTGTACTTTCTACACTCTGTGAAAGACAAAAATAAAATGAGGATAAATATAATATTCCAAGTGGTAAGAAGTACTATGAAAAAGTACAGCAGGAAGGGAGAATGACGGAGGGTGATACTTTCACTGGAGTAGGTGAGGTGAAGCTTGAAGAGTTCCACTGGAGTGGAGACCTGGATGAAATGAAGGCTAGGAGATCCAGGTTCCAGGTAGAGGAACAAGTACAAAGATGCTGAGGCAGGTATGTATTTGGTGTATGGAGGAACGAGAGGGTCTGTTTAAAAATACAACAGTAAAAAAAATTTTTTTTAACCCAGCCCCTCATAAATTAGTTAATATGGACAGGACTCTTTGCTGCTGCTTTTTTTTTTTTTTTTTTTTTTTTGAGACAGAGTCTCGCTCTTTCGCCCAGGCCGGAGTGCAGTGGCGCTATCTCGGCTCACTGCAAGCTCCGCCTCCCAGGTTCACGCCATTCTCCTGCCTCAGCCTCCCGAGTAGCTGGGACTACAGGTGCCTGCCACCACGCCCGGCTAACTTTTTGTATTTTTAGTAGAGACAGGGTTTCACCGTGTTAGCCAGGATGGTCTCAATCTTCTGACCTCATGATCCGCCCGCCTCGGCCTCCCAAAGTGCTGGCATTACAGGTGTGAGCCACCACGCCCGGCCGGCTGCTGCTTTTTAAGCACTACGTAAAAGAGGCCAAGCAGAGACAATCCAGATGCCCATGCTCCAAGCTCATCATCCTGGCTGGGGCCGAAGCTGCTTCTTCTGACTGACCACAGAAAGAGAGCACTCTGGTTCCCCTAGAGGGGTGGTCTTTTTCTAATTTGCACAAAGGAACCATATAGGCCACCTGCAACCCCTTCAGGATTTCCCTTTCCGTAGAATGCATTGTGTCTACAATCATCAAAGCAGCGCTAATGGGCCTGTCAACTGAGAAATGAAAACAGACTCATCATGTTAAGGTAGATTCTATAATGACATTTATTAAAAAGGGGTTATAACATGAGATCACCACAACTTTTATTGTTCTTTATCTTGATATAATTTTTTAAAAATCTAATAAGCTAAATAAGGCTATGTGATATACATACACTGGATGTGAATTCTGAAGACCCAAGTCCAGGTCCCAATTGTTCCATTTTCCCCAAAGTCACGCAGCTTACAGTTTTATGAAATTTCAGTTTCTTCACTTGTATTGCGGATAATGAGAACTACCCTATCTTACTAGACTACTGTGACAAATCCTATTAAAAAGTAACCATTTTTTTATTACTATCAATTAAAAAGGCAAATGTAATTATATTGTAATAAAAGTAGACTATGTTTTTTATTAAGGAAAAACATCTTGGGAACATCAATAGACTTTAAAAGGTTAAAAAAAAATCAAATAACAGACGGGTGCAGTGGCTCATGCCTATAATCCCAGCACTTTGGGAGGTTGAGGTGGGCGGATCACCTGAGGTCAGGGGTTCAAGACCAGCCTTGCCAACATGGTGAAACCCCGTCTCAACTAAAAATACAAAAATTAGCCATGCGTGGTGGCGTGCACCTGTAGTCCCAGCTATTCAGGAAGCTGAGGCAGGAGAATCACTTGAACCCAAAGGGCAGGGACTGCAGTGAGCCGAGATTGTGCCACTGCACTCCAGCTCTGGGTGACACAGCAAGGCTCTGTCTCAAAAAAGAAAAAAAATCAAATAATATATCAGGCTTCTACATTAAAAAAATACTGGCTGGGTGCAGTGGTTCATGCCTGTAATCCCAGCACTTTGGGAGGCCAATGCAGGAGGACTACTTAAGCCCAAGAGTCCCCATTAAAAACTTAGCCAGGTATTGTGGTGCACACCTATAGTCTCAGCTACTCAGGAGGCTGAGGTAGGAGGATCACTTGAGCTCAGGAGGCTGAGAATGCAGTGAGCCGTGATCGCACCTGGGCAACAAAGTGAGACCCTGTCTTAAAATACATATGATAATTCTTTGCTGCTGAGAAAAAGTTACATCTGAGCCACCTAGAGGGTTAAAATGTGCCATGATGATAATGATGATACCATAAAAACCGAGGAAGACTGCTGACTGAGGATTCCTCCCAAGAGGACCAAGTGTCAAGCTGACACATCCTCTTCTCCTGGAGGTTCATCAAGTTTTATTCTTAGCAAACATAAGTAGACAGTAATTTTTTAGCCAATTTAAAAGTTATTAAACTGACTTAGTGCCACCATCTCTATCAAACTTTTCTGGATCACTCCTGTCAGAAACAATTTGTTTTTTTCTGAACTCTTAAAATACTTTGCTTATATAGCTCAACTGCCTTATATCATAGTTATTTGTGTATACTCGTCATCCCCTTCCTAAATTGTAAGCTACTTGAAAGCAGTAGCTGTGGGAAATAACCTCTTCCTTAAAGCACCTTATGTAAGTGCCTTGAACACTGTTTCCAGGCAACTCCAAAATATGAACTAATCAAAGGCAGTGAAATAGTTTATGTGCGCCTGCTCTACGGCTGCCACTGTTCTAGGTGCTGGAAAGAGAACTTCAGCTACCACAGGTGGTCAGAGGTAAGGAAAAGTGACTGTGGCAGGGACTTGATACTCTTCAAATGCTGGGAAACCTCATCACTGGAGGGTCTCAGAGGGAATGCTGAATAGCTGGCATTACAAAGATGAAAAAAGGTCACCATTCAATCTTCTGAGAAAGAAGACTATAATCGGATTGGCCTAGTGGTACATGTGGAATCTATAAGGATTTTGTGAAAACAAAGGAAACCCTTCAAATTCCAAAGCCTTAGCCAGACTGCTGATCTAAAAATATGCAGATTAATTATCAGGAGATTCTTAATAGATCAAAATGTAGTCTACAAAGGCAGATAGATACATTTGGGACCAGCATAGGGGCAAGAGTGGCGTGGGTAAGAGCACTGGTGTCAAACAGCCTGCACTCAACCCTGGTGCTGCCACTTACTATTCAAATACAGCTGCATGATTTTAGCCAAGTCATTTGACCTCTTTGTGCTTCAACTTTCCCATATGTAAAATGGGTAGAATAATAGAAACTATATCCTGGGATTATCATGAACATTAAGTGAGAATGTATGTAAAGTGTTTAGAAGAGAGTCTGGCATACATTAAATGTTATGTAAGTAATACTGCCACTTAATTTACCACCTGGACTAGGACAATTCTGTGAATGAAAAGAGGCACTATTAGCCTTTGGAAAACCAGACTGTGTCAGGCAAACTAGGACATATGGTCACCCTATAAATAAGTGTAAGAAGAAACAAAGGAATGTAACTAGAGAAAACAGCATTCTCTACTTCACCTCCCATAGATGCAGGTACCAAATGTTAACATAGACTTATCTCTTCTGCTAAAGACATGTTATAGCTAAATAAGCACACTTAGTTTTTTGCTGTAAATACCACATGCCAGTAGCATTGATTGACACATCAGTCAATACTGGCTTGATGCCCTCAAGATTAATAGCAGCCATCCAACAAATATTGAGGACATGCTAATGGTATCAGGCAGAAAGATGGTAAGACTTGGTCCTTGCCCTCAAGAAGCTCACCACCAGTTAAGGAAATGATTCCTGCAGGTACTAGCTAGTAACTAGTAACTAGTCCCCAGAGGCCATTGCTATAGCAAATATACCAAAGCCTGAAGATATCTCAGAAAACACTGGGAAAGATGAAAAAGGTGATTTGTAAAACAGACACAGTAGAAAAGAGAAAGTATTGCATTATTTTACAGGGCACTTTCAAATAAATAAAGACATTCTAGAAAAATAATTAGAAAAAAGTACTTGCGGCAGATAGCTTTTGTTTGGCCCATGTAGCATCAATTTCCATTGCTTTGTAAAATTAGTGCTCTTTCATTATGTGAAATCTCATTAAAAGCAAAAAAATCCATTTGGAAGAAAACAAGAGAGGAGAGATAATGAATCAGGGAAACTGGTAATTTTATGTGTGTGATAATGGCTCAAAAAGAGTCCTCATGTTTTAAATACGCATACTGAAATATTTACAGATTAAATGATGTGATACCTAGAATTTGCTTCAAAAACTCAGGGTTAGGTGAGTGTGGATATACACAAATATATCAAATTTATAGATATAATATACATACATAAAGTATATAATTGGCCATCAATTCATGATTGTTGAAGTTAGGTGATGAGAATGTGTGGATTAATTATTCTATTTAATTTTCTGTAAATTTAAAATTTTTCATTTAAAAAGTGTTTGTTGATACGTCAATAGAATGGTCTCAATTTTTTTTTGTTTTTTGTTTTTTGTTTTTTTGAGACAGGGTCTCACTGTCACCCAGGCTGGAGTGCAGTGGCACAATCACAGTTCATGACAGCCTCAAACTCCTGGGCTCAAGCAATCCTTCCACCTCACCACCCCATGTAGCTGCAACTACAGATGCACACCACCATGCTGATATGGTTTGGATTTGTGTCACCACTCAAATCTCATGTCGAATTGTAATCCCCAATGTTGGAGGAGGGGCCTGATAGGACGTGACTGGATCATGGGGGCAGATTTCCCCCTTGTTGTTCTCCTGATAGTAAGTTCTCAGAAGATTTGGTTGTTTAGAAGTGTGTAGCACCTCCCCACTGTTCTCTCTTCCTCCTTCTCCAGCCATGTAAGACATTCCTGCTTCCCCTCTGCCTTTCTCCATGATTGTTAGTTTCCTGAGGCCTACTCAGCCATGATTCCTGTACAGGCTACAGTACTATGAGTCAATTTAACCTCTTTGCTTTATAAATTATCCAGTCTCAGGTAGTTCTTTATAGCAATGTGAAAACAAACTAATGCACACACTCACCTAATATCTTAATTTTTTGTAGAGATGGGGTCTCGCTATTTTGCCCATGCTGGTCTTGAACTCATGGGCTCAAGCAATCCTCATGCCTTAGCCTCCCAAAGTTCTAGGATTACAGGCATGAACCACCATGCCTGGATGTATTATTTTTAATTTTAAAAATAAAGTGCTTTTGAAAACTCCCTAACATAGAGTTTCTTAACCTTCTCACTCCTGCCATTTTGGGCCAAATAAGTCTTTGTTGTGGGGGTTGTCTGGTACACTGTAGAGTGTTTAGCGGCATCCCTCGCCTCTACCCACTAGATGCCAGTTGCATCACCCCCCTACTTGTTGTGACAGCTAAAAATGTCTCCAGATATTGCCAAATGTGTCTTGGGAGGCAGATCGCCCCAGCTAAGAAGCCCAGTGCTGATATACTATATACCTTATCCAAAACATTCCCAACCCTACAAAACAGAAACTCCCCAATTCTTAACTATATTCTACATATCTAATAATGATTTTTGGCATTGTATCTTTTCTTATTCTTAATTCAGTTACTAATACTCTACTTGTAGTTCAGAGTACCTCAAGTAGATAAACCAATTGTGCTGCTGCAAATTTAATGATTCAATAAAAATTATACTGCTTCTGAGACTTCTCCTCATCTATTTCCAAAGCTGAAACTAAAAACCTTAAGCTATTTATAATACTATAACCTTCAAGAATATGGCCCAAAAAAGCAGGAAAAGGTTATATAATTCAATCTTCTTAAAATGTACTACTTAACCTTTGGTCAAATTAAACAGCTCCAAAACATGCCCCAAAGCAGAGTAACCCATACAAAGATGAAAGTGCAAAGGATATTATCTAGTTTCTTGTAACTCAAAATGAGATCTATAGACCAGCAGCATCAGCATCACCACAGAGCTTAACAGAAAGGCAGAATCTTAGGCCCCACTTCAGACCTACAAAATCAGAATTTGCATTTCAACAAGCTTTCCAGATGGCTTGTATGCACATTAAGTTTGAGGAAGTAATCTAGCTGGGGTTTTTTCTTGGTTTGGGGTTGTGGGGGGAATGTTTGTTTGTTTCTTTTAAGAGAAAGACAGGGTCTCACTCTGTCACCCAGGCTGGAGTGCAGTGGCACAATCACAGCTCACTGCAACCTTGAACTCCTGGGCTCAAGTGATCCTCCCATGGCAGTCTCTGAGTAGCTAGCCTTCACTGTCTTAGGAAGATAAAAAAAAGATACCTGTTTTCTTATTATTTTTAAAATAATGGATAAACATTTGGCCCATTTCCAGTAACAGATATGTAAATGACTACAATAAGGAACTAATGAGTGCTGGGAAATAAAGTCGAGATGAAACCTAGATCATGTATTCTCAATTACCCATACCTAGGAAAAAGGTTAGCCTAGACAGCAAGCATGTAGTGCCCTAGAAGAAATAAACCATTTCTGTGTGTCTAGACTTGAATTCAATTCTGAAATGACTACAACAACCCCCTTCAGCACAATAGTATATATACTAGGAGCTAGACATATTTTCTTAATTAACAAATGATGAATACTACAGGATTTTATAAAATATCTGCTAGATAAGTTACTCTGCCTTGTGCAAGAAAGGAGTACGTAAAATGCCTCTAGAAAAGTCTAGATTTCAAGAAAGGAGGAGGCAGATAAGAAGAGGAAGGAGAGGAAAACGAGGGAGTATGTAGAGGAGAGAGCAGGAGGAAGAAAGAGTAAAGAGCGATGGAGAGATGAGGAAGAGGAAGGAGGATGATGAGGAAGGAGGAAGCGGCAGGGGAAAAGGAAGGAATTTTTCCTTAAACAAGAATTTTAACAACAGCCTAATGGGCTAGTTCATGAATCTATCCACTTCTTTTCATCTCCACTGTCACTATTCTAATCTAAGTCATTATCTTCTATTTTGGAGCCTCATGACTTATTCTCCCCACATCTACTCGTACACTCCTATACTCCATTCTTGACATAGCAGCAACTTCCTGGACTCAAGAGATCTTCCCACCTCGGCCTCCCAAACTGCTGGGATTACAGGGGTGTGCCACCATGCTTGGCCTCAGAAGTAATCTTTTTAGAGGTCTTTGAGATGGAGCCAGTGGCTCAAATGAGAAAGGATAGGTTGGCCCGGCGCGGTGGCTCATGCCTGTAATCCCAGCACTTTGGGAGGCTGAGGCAGGTGGATCACAAGGTCAAGAGATCGAGACCATCCTGGACAACATGGTGAAACCCCATCTCTACTAAAAATACAAAAAAATAGCTGGGCATGGTGGCAGGCGCCTGTAGTCCCAGCTACTCGGGAGGCTGAGGCAGGAGAATAGTGTGAACCCGGGAGGCGGAGCTTGCAGTGAGCCGAGATCGCGCCACTACACTCCAGCCTGGGCGACAAAGCGAGACACTGTCTCAAAAAAAAAAAAGAAAAAGAAAGGACAGGTTCAGAACTCACTCCAACAGATGCAATACCAGGGTTCAAAAACGGTGGCAACAGCATCCGGAACCAGACTCCCCTTGGGGCATGACTTCGGCCATGATTACAGATATTTGGATTCCCTTGGTTCCTGCCTATTTTCTGAACCAGATTCTCCAGTCTTTCCATCCATGCTGTGAGGTACTTGACAACTTTCCAATAAATTCATTTTCTGCTTAAGTTGGCTGGAATTAAGGTCTGTAATTTTCAACCAAGAACCTTTCCTGGAACAATGCCGTTTCTTTTTTGCTTTTTTAATGACCTGTCACTCACTAAGTTTAGCCTTCCAAAATGGGTATAATTAAAAAGCTAAAATTCTAAATACCATTCACATCACCGACCTCCTAAAAACAGCTTTCAAAGTGAATATTTAGTTTTATTTATCACTCAGTTAAATCCAACATTCTACCTACTCCATGCTCGCACCTGGGCTACTAAATTGGGCTGAAGAAACACACATAATCATGCTGACTCATCTCACTTTCAAAGCATGACCACAGAACGGCCATTTCCACCACATTCCTAGTCCACTCACTCTTCACTTTCCAGAGCCCTATCTCACACTTTCTCTTCTCTCCTCAAACATCCAACATTTCATCCCCCATCCCCACTTTTCAGCTGATGGCAATTGTTTTATATTTCACTAAAAAACAGAGGCTTGGGCCGGGTGCGGTGGTTCACGCCTGTAATCCCAGCACTGCGGGAGGCCGAGGCGAGCAGATCACTAGGTCAGGAGATCGAGACCATCCTGGTTAACATGGTGAAACCCCGTCTCTACCAAAAATTAAAAAATAAAAATAAAAATAAAAAAATTAGCCGGGCATGGTGGTGGGCGCCTGTATTAACAGCTACTTGGGAGGCTGAGGCAGGAGAACGGCATGAACCCAGGAGGTGGAGCTTGCAGTGAGCTGAAATCATGCCACTGCACTCCAGTCTGGGCGACAGAGTGAGACTCCGTCTCTTTAAAAAAAAAAAAAAAAAAAACAGGCTTGGCTGGGCATGGTGGCTCATGCCTGTAATCCCAGAACTTTGGGAAGCCAAGGGAGGTGGATCGCTTGAGGTCAGGAGTTCAAGACCACCTGGCCAACATGGTGAAACACCATCTCTACTAAAAAATAAATAAATAAGTGAATAAATAAATAAATAAATACTAGCCAGGCATGGTGCCAGTTACTTGGGAGGCTGAGACAGAAGAACAGCTTGAATACAGGAGTCGGAGGCTACAGTGAGCTGAGATCACGCCACTGCACTCTAGCCTGGGCAACAGAGCAAGACTCTGTCAAAAAACAACAACAACAACAACAAAAAACACCAGAGACAATCAGTAAAGATCCTCCACACATGCCCAGCCACAATGTACCATCTACTTGCTATTGTAGCCATACATATTATTCTGTCTTCCCCTTCTATTATCTTGATTGAACTATGTTACTATCTAAGGCCAAGCCCTCCATTCATGCCTTAACCCTCACATCCCTCATGGTTATTCAAGGACATCAGTCCATCAACTGTTCTCTTCTTGCAGCATCACCAATGGGCCTCTGTGCTGGATAACTATCATCAGCATTCAACCAGGGTGCATTAGCTTCCAATTTAAAATTCTTCTTTCCAGCTCACATGCTCCTCTAGCCTTCATGCTGTTTCTCTACTCTCCTTCACAGCATAACTCTTTAGAAGACTTGTCTATAGAGCTGTCTCCCATTCATCCCCCATTCTCTGTCGAACACACACCAATTCACTTTGTTCCCATCATTCCACTGAATCACTGCTTGTCACTACCAATGAGTTCCATACTGGTAAATCCAAAGGGTAATTATCTAATTATCAGTCTTCATCTTATGTTACTTATCAACAGCACTGGACACTGTTGATCATTTTCCTCTTCTTGAAACACTCCTGTTTGCCTTCTAAAACATCATTTCCGGCTGGGCATGATGGCTCATGCCTATAATCCCAACACTTTGGGAGGCCAAGGTGGGTGGATCACTTGAGGTCAGGAGTTCGAGACCAGACTGGCTAACATGGTGAAACACCGTCTCTACTAAAAATATAAAAATTAGCTGGGCGTGGTGGTGCACACCTGTAATCCCAGCTACTCAGGAGGCTGAGGCAAGAGAACTGCTTGAACCCAGGAGGCGAAGGCTGCAGTGAGCCAAGATCATGCCACTGCACTCCAGCCTGGGAAACAGAACAAAACTTCATCTCAAAAATAAAAAAGTCATTTCTTCCTCTTACTTCACAGGCTGCTCCTTCTCAAAGTTTCCACTGATGGTTCACCTAATGATCCAACGTGGAAATGTTGGAGTGTTCCTGAGCTCCGATCTCTGAGATGTTCTCTTCTCCACTCATTCCATAGGTGACAGTATGCATTTTCATGGCTTTACACACCAACTGGACACTAATGACACCTCCTTTTTTTTTTTTTTTTGAGACGGGGTCTCTCTCTGTCACCCAGGCTGGAGTGTAGCAGTGTGATCTTGGCTCACTGCAGCCTTCGCCTCCTGGGTTCAAGCAATTCTCCCGCCTCAGCCTCCCGAGTAGCTGGGACTACAGGCGTGCACTGACACGCCTGGCTAATTTTTGTATTTTTACTAGAGACGGGGTTTCACCATGTTGGCCAGGATGGTCTTGATCTCCTGACCTCGTGATCTGCCCTCCTCGGCCTCCCAAAGTGCTGGGATTACAGGCGTGAGCCACCGCGCCCGGCTGACACCTGTGGTTTTTTAGTCTACACACTGGACCTCTCCCCTGAATTCCAGTCTCCACTTTCTAACTTTCTATTTGTCATCTCTATCTGAACGTCTAATTGGTACTCCAAACTTAGCAGACACAAAACTTAATTGCAACTATTCACCCCAAAAACCTACTCTATTCATGGTCTTCCCCTTCTCAGTTGGGGGAACTCCATTCTTCCAGTTGTTTGGGTACAGTTCATTCCAAACACAGCAGACAAGATGATCTTTTAAAATATGTCAAATTCTATCACTTAGCTCAGAATCTTCACATGGTTTCCCATCTCATTCTGAGACGGTCCCCAGGTCTTTACAATGGCTTACAAGGTCTCATATGATCTGATCACCACTATTATATCCAAGACTTTATCTCCTATTATTCTTCATCCTACTATTCTCATTCATTCTAGCCACACTGCTCTCCTTGCTGTTTCATGTACACACCAATACTCTACACATTCCTGCCACAGGGTTGTCTTGGAATTCACTGTAATCTCAGCTTGGACCGCTCTTCCCAAAATATCTGCACAGTTAGTTCCATCATTTCACTCAAATCACCTTATTGCATTTCTGGTCTTCCCTGACCACCCCATATAAAACAGCAACACCCTTCCTTATACTTATTTATTTTTGAGACAAACTCTGGCTCTGTCACCCAGGCTGACGTGCAGGGGCTCCAACACGGCTCACTGAAGCCTTGACCTCCTGGGCTCAAGTGAGCCTTCTGCCTCAGCTCCCCAAGTAGCTGGGACTACAGGCTCACACCACCACGCCCAGCTACTTTTTGTGTTTTCTATAGAGACAGGGTCTCCCCATGTTGCCCAGGCTGGTCTCGAACTTCTGAGGTCAGTTGATCCACCCGTCTCGGCCTCCCTAAGTACTAAGATTACAGGTGTAAGCCGCCATGCGCAGCCAAAATTTATTTATTATCTATCTCCAAATATAATGCAAACTTCATGAGGGGAGGGACATTTCCCTATCTCCAGTGTCTAGAATAAAGTCCAGTACTAATAGTTACACAAGAAACTATTGATAAAGGAATAAAAGAAACTTTAAATTATAAATTTTTAAGTTATAAAATAGATACATAAAATGTATTAATTACTTCCACACACAAAGTTGTGACAGACATACAGATGTGTCACCCAGCTCTCCCTTCATGAAAGAACTTGCTGGGAGTACTGTCAGCCCCTGTAGACATTACCTCTGCAGAGCTACCTTGCCCAAGGTCATGTGCTTCCCAAGGCAATCCCTCATCCAGTAACCAACGGAGACAAAGGTATAAATGGTCCATTTCTGCTCAAAGCAGGGCAACTCTAAAAGTCCACATTAGCTCCAGAGCTCCCTGTGGAGTCAGCTCCTGTTGTTCAGACTGTACCACAGCTCAACTTCTCCCTGCCAAATCTTGCTTCTTCCCTTCCACAGGAGTTGAACAGAAGAGCACTACTTAACATCCTGCACATTAAGTTGTGTCTCAAATTCTGCTTTCTGGAGCCCCTAACCTGTGATAGTTAAGACAAAAAATACATGCTTATTAAACTAAAAAACAAAGCATATCCCTATAAAACAGAAAATGAACATCCCTACAATAGATAGTCCTACAATACGTGTTCTCTCCTTCTACAGAAATGATTACATAATAACAGAGTCTCCTATTTTTAACTGGGCATAAGGCCAACCATAATAAACACTAGTCTTCCTTGCATCCAGGTATGGCCATGGAACTAAATGATGGCCAGTGGGATTTGAGGTGAAGTGATGTAACTTTGAGAACTTGTCCTTAAAGGAATTAATGTGCTCTCTTCCTCCTGACTTTACCCCTTTTTTCTAATGGGAATATGGACATAATATTGAGCATCTTGGACCACGTGGATGTGGGCAATAAGCTAGTGATGACAGAGCAACAAGACAGAAGGAGCCTGGAAAAACAAAGCAAAACAAAAGAATAGAAGGAGGCTGGATCTCTGTGGAGCCACCATAATGGCCCTGGGAGGCTTAAACTGAGAAAGAATTAAACCCCAATCTTTTTAAAATCTCTGTAACTTGGGTGAGGGCTACAACTGCTGTCAGTGCTCTGCCCACGTTTCCTCCCAACCCTGTGCTCTCACTCCCAACAGCCAGCACCTGCAGGTCTTTGTAGAGGGGCTACCCTCAGTCTGCCAGCACTTCCTGGACATTTATACACTCATCCTGTATTAGTCTGTTTTCGTACTGTTGATAAAGACATACCCAAGACTGGGTAACTTATACAGGAAAAAGGGTTTAATGGGGGTGCCTCATAACCACGGCAGAAGGCAAGGAGGAGCAAGTCGTGTCTTTCATGGATGGCAGCAGGCAAAGAGAGAGCTTGTGCAGGGGAACTCCCCCTTGCAAAACCATCAGATCTCGTGAGACTTATTCACTATCACAAGGAGAACACAGGAAAAACCTGCCCCCATGATTCAATTACTTCTCACCGGGTCCCTCCCACAACACAAGGGAATTCAAGATGAGATTTGGGTGAGGACACAGGCAAACCATATCACCTCCCCAACAGGGATGGTCCTTAGCAATGACTGATGGGTATGAAAGTATAAAGGCTCTACTTTATTTCTTTGGTCCCTGGCAGTGAAAACTCTTAGGTATAAGCTCCAGAACTCCCTTGCAAGACTAGCCAAAGTTGTCTACCTTGAGGCTTTCTTGGTATCACATCCTTGATACCAGCCTCCTGTTTCCGTCCCCAGTCCTACTTTCCCACTCCCTAGCAGGTTTTTCTGAAACTCTTCTCAGTAAGTTGCCTTCCCATAAAAGTTTATCTCAACTCCTGCTTCTGGGGAACCCAACCTGAGGCAGTACCCTGCCTCTATCCCATTCTCCCAGGGTTTATCACATTCAGTAACTGTACACCTTTCCAAACCTTTGCCTTTGCATAATCAAACATGTGATTCTCATAAATGAAAATGAAATTATATGATATAAACTATGCAACTGGCCTTATTCACTTAAAGTATTGCACGGACCACATTCTATGACAGTAAAATATATATACACCTGACTATTTTTCAGGATACATGGTTGCCTATAACTTAAAGTTTAAATAAATATCAAACACATTTTTTTAAGAAGTAGAGAAAGAATTTTAAAATGGTAGGAAACTTCTTTGATTCACTCCTATCATTCTACTCATCAATGAGAAAAGAAAGATTATATTACATACACAATTACTTCTAGGAATACCAAAAAGAAGCAATGCAAAATTTGTTAAAAGTAAATAAATTAGCTGGGCGTGGTGGCTCACGTCTGTAATCCCAGCACTTTGGAAGACCGAGGTGGGCAGATCACTTGAGGTCAGAAGTTTGACACCAGCCTGGCCAACATGGTGAAACCCTGTCTCTAATAAAAATACAAAAATTAGCCCAGCATGGTGGTGCACGCCTGTAATCCCAACTACTCAGGAGGCTGAGGCAGAAGAATCGCTTGAACTCGGGAGGTAGAGATTGCAGTGAGCCAAGATCATGCCACTTCACTCCAACCTGGGAGACAGAGTGAGACTCCGTCTCAGGGAAAAAATAATAATTTAGAAAAAAAAAAGTAAATACATTAAATCATTCTTTCTTCTAGTTCTTTGAACTCCCCAAAGAGTTTAAAGGCCTGAAATAGATATAGACACAGATATATGTAATCTTCAATATATTAATACTTAAAATATTTAAACATTTTATATACAAATAAAATTTATATCAAATACCAGGATAGTCTTTCTTACAGTTTTGTGATTTAAAAAGGCAGGAAGAAGAGAAAGAAGTAGGAACATTTCCCTAACTCCCATTACAAGTCTGGTATTTCCAAAGAATATTCTTTTGTTACTGGCAAAATGCATTCTGGATATTTCAGAAGGATATGTTGCTTGAAATATATATTTCAAGGAAGAAAGATTATAGATATTTTGTGAACCTCCAAGAATTAAAATAATAGCAATGGAAACTTCAATATTTCAACACCAACATTATTTAAGAATGTATATTCTTGTATGCATATATTCTTACATATATAAGAATGTATACAAGAATATGAATATTCCTCTAAGAATATTCTTATATGTATATAAATTCTGATCTATATAAGAATATATATATGTGTGTGTGTGTGTGTGTGTATCTATACACATATATATATGAGACAGGGTCTCACTCTGTTGCCCAGGCTAGGGTACAGTGGCACAATCATAGCTCACTGCAACCTCAATCTCCTGGACTCAAGAGATCCTCCCACTTCAATCTCCTCAGTAGCTGGGACTACAGATGCACACCACAACACCTGGATAATTTTTTTTATTTTTTGGAGAGACTGGGTCTTGCTATGTTGTCTAGGCCAGTCTCAAATTCGTGGCCTCAAGCAATCCTCCTGCCTTGGCTTCTCCAAACTGCTGGGATTACAGGTGTGAGCCATCATGCCCAGCACATATTTAGAACATGACTGAAAATATAACAATGTTATCTCTTATTGGATGGTAAATCTGGATTACAATTATAAAGGAGACTTAATAAAGCAGTGTAACCTTTATTTTCCACAAAATGACTATACCGGCGCATAAAATGAAACAGAAGCCTTGAAAAAACAAACTCTCACGAGTAACAAGATTGTTTTCATCTCATTTGGAACTGTTCAATGTTACATATCAAACATTTTGGCAGGCCAATAACCTGTAACATTATAATTTAAGAATGCTAAGATGGGGCATGGCTGCAAGATGCAGTCACACTGTTTGTAAATTAAGAAACGAAGGGGGTCAGATGTGTGAAAGAACTTCTGTGGTGGTGTTTTTCCTATTTGTGAACTGCAAAGGGAAGTCTCCAATCTAGTTATTAAACTTTCAGTCTGTCTGAGGTAATAGCTATTATGCCAAAAGCAATTAGCCAGGCTAGTACTGGAGATGTTTTGTTGTTGTTGTTTTAGCTGAAGTCAGATAATTCCTGGGTTTGTCTGTATGTGCCCTTATCCCTTAATCAACAAGAACATCTACAACATCAAAATTCTCCCTCCTGTTTCCAATTCTTCTCAATTGGCAAAATCACAGATTAAAAAAAAAAATTACATGTGTGTCCAAAATTGTCTTTACCGCAAATGTTTTGAGACAAATTTTAAAAACAGATTTACTTGTAAGGGATTTTGTTGAGATGTAGAGAAGCGATTTTGTTAAGATGTAGAGAAACACTTCCTTGAAGTTTATTTCTGATACTGTTAGCTACATTCTTGGCATCCTTTAGGAATTTTAAGAATACATATTCATATCCAGGAAAAAATAGAGAAAATATATATGCAGATACTTCCCCAAATTAAACTAAGCATGATGTAATTCCTGTAGAATTTTGTTATGAAAGAAATCACTTTTCATCTTTTTTTTTTTTTGAGACAGTATCTTATCACTCTATTGCCCAGGCTGGAATGCAGTGGTGCGATCTCAGTTCACTGCAACCTCCGCCTCTGGGTTCAAGTGATTCTTGTGACTCAGCCTGCCTAGTAGATGAGATTACAGGTGTGCGCTACCATGCCTGGCTAATTTTTTTGTATTTTTAGTAGAGACAGGGTTTTGCCATGTTGGCCAGGCTAGTCTCGACCTCCTGGCCTCAAGTGACGCACCCGCCTCAGCCTCCCAAAGTGCTAGGATTACAGACGGCAGCTTTTCATCCTTCAAAGAAAAACAAATACACACCTTATGTTTAAGCAAAACATAAGAATTATCACTGGTACTTTGGCTTAGGCTCTGGCTGGCCTTGAACATTCCAGACTTGGAGGGAATAATGAATATAAGGGCATCATGTGTCTGTCAGTAACAGGTGTTAAATTCTACTGTCTCTATGAATTTGACTACTCTAAGTACTTTGTATAAGTGGAATCATATTTGTCATTTTGTGTCTGGCTTATTTCATTTAGCATAGTGTCTTCAACATTCATCCATGTTGTAGCATGTGTCAGAATTTTCATTGCTTTTTACAGCTAAATAATATCCCATTGTATGGATGTAACACATTTTGTTTATCCGTCCATCTATATCAATGGACATCTGGATTGTGTGCACCTTTTGGCTATTGTGAATAATGCTGCTACTAACCTTGGTGTACCAATCTGTTCAAGTACCTGCTTTCAATTTATCTGGGCACATGCCCAGAAGTTGAGTGGCTGGATCATATAATAATTCTATGTTTGATTTTTTAAGGAACTGCCATACTTTAATGTAAGATTTTAAAGCACAAATATCAGTGTATCCTACAGATCTATGAGAAGTAGCTCTTGTCTCTTGTGGTGATTGCCCACATTTAGCTTAGAATTGCAACTTGCAACATATATGTCAGAAGTGGCCCAGGTTTTCACATTTGGAAGGGAAAAAAAAGTAGTAATAAGAGCAATCACTTATTGACTGTTTATTATGCACCAGATTCTGAGCTGAGAGCTTTACATAGATTCTTGCATTGAATCCTCAAGACAAACCTACTTGGTTCTACTATCTCCATTTTAGAGAAGAGTAAGTAGGCCAGAGAGGTTAATGACATGCCTAAGATCACAAAGCAGATGAGTGCCAGCACCAGGACTCAATTTCGGTTCTAAGTCAGAGTCTTTGCTTTAATCACTATTCATTCTTTCAACAATCATTCATTAAAGGCCTATTGCATGTCATGCAATATTCAAATTGCAGGTAACACAGTAATAAGCAAAACACACATAAAATGTTCTTGGACTAAAATAACTTACCTCTAGTAGGGGGAGACAGTACAAATTATATAAATTACATAGTATATTAGATGGTGACAAGTGCTCTGGAGAAAAAGCAAGCAGACAAAGGGGACAAAGAGCTGCAATTGGAAACAGGCTGATCACAAAAGACCTCACTAAGATGACATCTAAGCAAAAATAACTTGAAGGAGGTGAAAGAATAAACCGTGAGGGAAATATGGTAGAAAATTATTCTAGGCAGAGAAAAGAGCAAGTGCACAGGCCCCGAGTTAGCTTGCCTGATGTGTTTGAGCAACAGCAAAACACTGAACTAAAAACTGTGACTGAGCTGGTCATGGTGATGCATGCCTACAATCCCAGCTATTCAGGAGGCTGAAAAGGGAGGACTGCTTGAGTCCAGGAGTTTGAATCCAGCCTGGGCAACACAGTGAGACCCCGTCTCTTAACAACGACAACAACAACAAACCCAACTGAGACTGAAGTGGAACCAGCCACAGATTGATGAGGACGGGAAGAGGTCAGAGAGATACTGAAGAACCAGTTCACGTACAGCCATGTAGGCCACTGAAAAACCTTCAGCTTGTATGCTGAAGGAAATGAGGAGCCAATGGAGCATTTTGAACAAGGAGTGATGTGATTTGACTGACATTTTAAAAGGATCTCACTGGCTACTGTATTGGGAGACAAGAACGGAAGCAGGGAAGCCAGTTGTAAGACTGCTCTAACAACTCAGGCCACAGCTTAAATCAGTAGAGAGAGTGGAAAACAGTTAAATGCTGAATATTTCCTAGAGATAGAGCTGAGACTTACCAATGGACGGGAATGCAGAGGATAAGACAAGGTGAAGAATGACTCCAAGGCCTTTGATCTGAGCAACTGGAAGGATGGAATAGCCACTGGCTAAGATGAGACCTCCAGACCTGTCTGGGAGGTCTATTAGGAGCTCCACTTTGGAAGTGTTAGGGTTGAGAAGCTACTGGACATCTGAGTAAAAATGCAGAACAGACCGTTGGAATTTTGAGTCTAGAGTTCAGGGGAATGGTGTAGGCTGGAGTCAATTTAGTACCACAAAATATGCCAAGAACTGTGTCAGACACTAGAAATACAGGGATGAATACATAGTACTGACCAGCCAAGAGACTGAAGTACATCCTTTCCCCCTAAACGTATTTCTCAGTGTGTTTGTTAACAGTTGCTATGAAAGAGCAGGGAAAATGTCAGTCAGCTAAACAGTTTAGATTTCCTTTTGAGAATTTTTCAGACTTGAATAAACTAAACATATACTGTGACTTTCCACAAGAGGATAGAGATGTCAAGCTGTTATGTGAACTTCTTAGCTTCTGTTGAAGTGTATGTTGTAGGCACATACTGGTCTAAGGCAAGGTTCTCAACTCCAACACTATGGACACTTGGGACCATATCATTCCTTGATGTGGGTGCTGTCCTGTGCACTGCAGGATGTCTAGCAGCATCCCTGGCCTCCACACACTAGACACCAGTAACACACCCCACGTCGGTGACAAACATGTCTCCAGACATTGCTAAATGTCCCAAGGGACAAAATTGCCCCTAGTTGAGAACCACTGGTCTAATGTTACAATATATGCTTCCATAGGAAAATAATGATATTCCTTTTTCCTAAGTCTACTTTTATTTATTTAGCAGCAGAAAAGAATCTATTCATCTATCTTAATTATCCCAATGATGAGTTCATTACCGTTTCCCTACTTAAATCGGTAAGAGACCATTAGACATTAATTTCCTCATTTTCCCCTCCAGCCTCTACCTTACTTATTACTTACCCTCCCTCATTCCTCCTCTTTCATAAAGATCAGCTGCCCCTCCAGCCACCACTTGTGCACTGGATTCCAGTCCCACTTGCCTCTGACCACAACTTCACCATCAGCTACTCCCTGCCCAGTAGGTTTAACTTCTCCCTCAGCCTTCAAACATGCTAATTTTTTCTCTTACCAAAATGAAACAAACAAACCCAAACACTTTTTGGTTTTTTTTTTTTTTTTTTTGAGATGGAGTGTCACTCTGTCGCCCAGGCTGGAGTGCAGTGGCACGATCTAAGCTCACTGCAACCTCCACCTCCCAGGTTCACGCAATTCTCCTGCCTCAGCTTCCCAAGTAGCTGGGATTAAAGGACCCCGCAACCATGCCCAGCTAATCTTTGTATTTTCAGTAGAGACGGGGTTTCGCCATGTTGGCCAGGCTGGTCTTGAATGTTTGACCTCAGGTGATCCACCCACCTCGGCCTCCCAAAGTGCTGGGATTACAGGCGTGAGGCACTGCGCCCAGCCCTATCCAAACACCTTCTCCTCTCCCTTAAGTCATCTCTCTCTTTCTCTATACAGCTAAATTTTCATGAGGTTCCATCTTAGACGCCTGCCCTCTGCTTTTCCTCACTGCATGTTTCCTTCTCTGCCTAATCAAGTCTAGGTCTACAGTCATTTTTCCACTCTCTCAAAGATGAGGACCTCTTACCTGCCCAGTTCAATGGTTTCCTCAGAGGCCTTCCCTACCTGACATCACCTAGTGCTGAAAATATTTTTAAATGAACTCCTGAAGAAACCTTCTGACCCAGTGAGCAATCTCTCTCTTGAATCCCATGACATCATTCCCCTGGTTCTCTTTCACCTCATTGATGGCTTTCTTGCAGTCTGTTTTCCTGTTTCTTCTGCATCCACTAACACAGATAGTCCTTTGAGGATGATTTTCAGTTCTCTTCTAAATGACTTCCAGGACTCCAAATACTCCTAGGAATTCCCTATTTAACTCTGACCTCATTCTACCCTGAGCTCCAAATTAAGATTTTTAACAGTGAGATAGCAGATTTTTAATAAAAAGAACCAGAAGTAATATTAACATTAACAATAATAACAACCACCACCAGAAATGTCTTTTACATCCCAAGCACTGAAGAAAGCACTTTATAAATATTCACTCATTTAATTTGCCCCTCAACAAGCGGTCCTTACTATTCCAATCACAATAATGAAGTTACACTCTCAGAGAGGTTAAACAACTTTCTTACACAGCTAGTAAACTGTAAATCTAGGGCTGGGAACAGATTTTACTTCAAAGCCAATTTCTTAATCAAGTGATATACTGTTTCACCTTATCTTTTCGATTTCTCCTCAAAATTCAATTTTCTTAGGACTTCCTGAGTTTCACAAACTTACAGGATAATTTAAGGTTAACATTCAAACTATACACTCTTGGCCTCTGTATTAAATGAGAAACATTTTTTTCTAAGAATCCTAGGGCTAAAAGGAAGTTAGTGTTATACAATTCATCTCTCAGCCTGTAGGGAGAAGTGTATCTAACCCATTCCAGACAGATGGGTATCTTCTATTTTTAATGACATCTAGGAAAGGAAACTCTCACCTACTAAATTTAGACTGTGAGCCAAAGGAAAGAAGCATATCTAATTTTATGCTCCATATAGCCAGGCCTTCACATATAGTTCGTAATATGCATCCTAACAGGATTATTACCACAAGTAGAAACGAACACTTAAAAACTACAATAAAAAAATAAAGACAATAACTAGAAAGTGATTCAACTGGACTCTTCAAGTTCACAAGAGAACAGAATCATTCCAGTCCAAATTACAACAGAGCTGACATCGTAACAATTCTTCCTATTATATTAAAACCTATCTAGCATAAGTGATTGGAAAAAATGACAAAGGAGTGTCCAGTAAGATGCATACGTGTTTCACGGAGGTACCTAGTTTTTAAAAGTTAATCCCAAATCTTAATGGAGAAGAGTCATGAATGAATTCTAAGTCAGTAACACTTTGAGGTTTATAGTTATACCTTTGCCATTGCTTATTCTTAACTCTAGGCTTTAAATCTAAATACTTCACAACCTCCCTAAAAGATTTCAGTCTAATTCTGTCTGTCAGATAATCTTTGCTGGCTCTCAAGACATTAAGGAAAAAACAAATATTGCACAAATGATACCAAATGAAAAGATTTCTGATCCTGTGTTTTACTTTAAAAAAAAAAAAAAAAAAGGCCAGTGCAGTGGCTCACGCCTGTAATCCCAGCACTTCGGGAGGCTGAGGCGAGCGGATGGCTTGAGCCCAGGAGTTCAAGACCAACTGAGCAACATGGTGAAACCCCATCTCTACTAAAAACACAAAAATAGCTAAGCATGGTGGCACGCGCCTGTGGTCCCAGCTATTTGAGAGGCTAATACAGGAGGACTGCTTGAATCTCGGAGGTCGAAGCTGCAGTGAACTGTGATCATGCCACTGCATTCCAGCCTGGGTACCAGAGAAAGACCCTGTCTCACCAAAAAAAAAAAAAAAAAAAAGGAAAGAAGAAACACTCTTTGCACTGTTACAACAGAAAGCTTAAATCACTTTAAGATATTTTTCTTGAAGAAGCCACTGGATAGGGTTGACACAAATGTTTAATTGGCTCCAAGTCAAAGAACTTCCCAAACGACTTGAGAATGCATCTTTGCAAAGTTAAGAGGGCTTTAGTTTTACTTCAAATGACATAAACTCCTGGGTCTACTGTAAAATTACATTCATCACTTTTATTAATAATTAAAGGAAACTGAAAAGTACATAATTACCGAAGTATACCTTCTGACCACCACTATCACATTAAATCTGGTACAGACTAGCAATAAATGCAAGTTGATAAATGTGGGGAAATGTTTATATAAAACTACACTGGTAAGGCCGGGCCGGTGGCTCACGCCTGTAATCCCAGCACTTTGGGAGGGTGAGGCAGGTGGATCACCAGATTAGGAGTTCAAGACCAGCCTGGCCAAGATGGTGAAACTCCATCTTTGTCAAAACCCTTTGTTTGTCAAAAAAACAAACAAACAAACTACACTGGTAATGTGCTACTAAAAATACAAAAATTAGCCAGGCGTGGCAGTGGGCACCTGTAATCCCACCTGCTCAGGAGGCTGAGGCAGGAGAATCACTTAAACCTGCAAGGTGGAGGTTTCAGTGAGCCGAGATCATGCCACTGCCCTCCAGCCTAGGTGACAGAGCAAGACCCTGTCTCAAAAACAAAAAAAATTTAGTGTCAACACTGTTTTGTTTCCTGAATAATAATAGTCTTCAAAGGGGCTTGACAGTTTTTCACTTCTGCTGACAGTCAACTGATACATCAACTTTCATAAATCATCTGGTGGTAAGAAAACCAAAGCCATCATGTACCTCTAAAACTTCAACTCCAGCCTGGCCAACATAGTGAAACCCCATCTCTACAAAAAAAAATTTAAGAATTAGCTGGGCATGGTGACATGCCCCTGTAGTCCCAGCTACTCAGGAGGCTGAGGCAGGAAGATTGCTACCACTGCATTCCAGCCTGGGTGACAGAGTGAGACCCTGTCTCTAAAATAAATAAATAAAAATTCAAATAACTCATTATTGCAACAGTAAATAAGGAAAGGTTCTATTTCTCCAAAAGCTAACTCTGCTCCTATTCCCTTCATGATACTGGGCAAACTATCTGTATTTTTATGTTACCTATCACTTCTCGGCCTTTTGGCCAAGATTAAGTGTAGTATCTGTTCTTATCAGTTTAATGTTACCTGCCTCATTTCCCTTCTCCACAAAATAAAGGAAATTGAATGTTCTTTAAAGTCCTTCAGGTTCCAAATCTCTATAATTCTGTACAGTGTATCTGAATGTGTATAGTAGAAATGGGCAATATATTTTAGGAATAAAGAGAACCACAGATAAATACTTTGGCACAATTGCTTATACATATTGTCTGTATTTCCACGTTTAGCATAGAGAAGGAAATTGCTTACATTACTATATTTTATCTCCAAGAACCTAAAGTCTCTCTCCTTATAACTTTCCAAACCTTAATCTCAGAGGATAAACACTTTCTAAGAAAAAGATATAGTTGGCCGGGCGCGGTGGCTCACGCCTGTAATCCCAACACTCTGGGAGGCCAAGGCAGGCAGATCATGAGGTCAAGAGATCGACACCATCCCGGCCAACGTGGTAAAACCCCGTTTCTACTAAAAATACAAAAATTAGCTGGGTGTGGTGGTGTGGGCCTGTAGTCCCAGCTACTCAGGAGGCTAAGACAGGAGAATCACTTGAACCCAGCAGGCGGAGGTTGCAGTGAGCTGAGATCACACCACCGCACTCCAGCCTGCGTGACAGAGTGAGACTCCATCTCAAAAAAAAAAAACAAAAAAAAAAAACAGATATAGTTAAGTCAATATTTAGCCAATAAGATCTTATAAAGTTTCTTAAATTTTGGTCTAAATACCTTAAACAGTTTAAATTTGTAAGTGTAAGTAACTGATTGTCTTCAAATAACAGCATGATAAAAAAACAAAACAAAACACACAAGCATTGGAAGATTCATTTCCAATGGCCTAGTCATCCAGTAAAATTTTCTAGCATCACAAGCTTTATTTCCTGTCTGACATCCTCAGGGATCTAGTTTGACAGTTCCTCTGTACAATTTCTACTATAAGACTTCTCTGGCCTCTCTTGGCACATGTAAACTGCTGCTAGGTAATATTTCCTTTGGCAACAAATTATATACTTTATAGAAAGAGACCTTCAACTGAACCCTCACCACTCAAACCCACATTCTTCCCAAACATGTGAATCTTAAACTAAGTCTTGTATAACAAGTTGGACACATTTTATTACACTGAAATGTGAAATATTCAATAAATTCTCCCTGCTAAAAGGATGATTCAAGTTACAATCTCTCTTAAAGAGAAATCAAAAATGGTTTTGCTAAATCATATGCTGAACTTGCATTATTTTTCTTTCCTTTTTTTCTTTTTTTTGAGACAGGGTTTCACTATGCAGAGTACAATCACCACTCACTGCAGCCTTGACCTCCTGGGCTCAAGCAATACTCCCACCTCAGCCTCCCAAGTAGCTAGACATGTGCCACCATGCCTGGTTAATTTTTTTTTTTTTTTTTTTTTTAGTTTTTTTGTAGCATCAGAGTCTCATTACGTTGCCCACACTGGTCTTGAACTCCTGGGCTCAAACGATCCTCCTGCCTCAGCCTCCCAAAGTTCTGGGATTACAGATATGAGCTACCATGCCTGGCCTTGAGTTATTTTTCTTTCTTTCAATTGCCCTTGAATTATAGGCAGATACATATTCTACTAGGTTTCAAGAAATAAAAACAAAATTAACTGTAATCTAGAAAAATAAATACAACAGGCCGGGCACAGTGACTCACGCCTGTAATCCCAGCACTTTGGGAGGCCGAGGGGAGAGGATCACGAGGTCAGGAGATTGAGACCATCCTGGCCAACACAGTGAAACCCCGTCTCTACTAGAAATACAAAAATTAGCCAGGGGTGGTGGTGTGGGCCTGTAGTCCCAGCTACTCGGGAGGCTGAGGCAGGAGAATTGCTTGAACCCAGGAGGTGGAGGTTGCAGTGAGCCGAGATCGCGCCGCTACACTCCAGCCTGGCGACAGAGGGAGACTCTGTCTCAAAAAACAAAAAAAAAAACAAAAAAAAAAGAAAAGAAAAGAAAAAGAACTACAACAATATAAATGGAAGCTCCAAGTTTAAGAACCAGAGCCAGGCAAGATAGCTCATGCTTGTAATCCTAGCTATTCAGGAGGCTGAGGTGGGAGAATAACTTGAGCCCAGGAATTCAAGAGCAGCCTGGGCAACATAGTGAGACTCTGTCTCTAAGAAAATTTTAAATATCACCCAGGTGTCGTGGCATGTGCCTGCAGTCCTAGCTATACGGGAAGCTGAGGCATGAGGATGGCCTGAGCTGGAGAGTGAGCCTGGCTGCAGTGAGTTATGATTGTGCCACTGCACTCCAGCCTTGGCAACAGAGCAAGACCCCATCTCTGAAAATAAATTTTAAAATGAGTAAATAATTTAAAGAACTATACTTTCAATTTACCATTCCCACCTTTTTATTCAATGCATACCCTAACATATCTTTCCCTTATCAATAACCCATTACTACAGAAGTAAAATGTGTTATTGACTGACAAAGCCCAAATGAACTACTGAAGCAACTACTTAAATCAAGGTTTCCATTTATTTATCTACCTATCTATCTATCTATCTATCTATCTATCTATCTATCTATGTATTTATTTTTGAGGCACAGTCTCACTCTGTCGCCCAGGCTGGAGGGCAGTGATGTGATCTCGGCTCACTGTAACCGCCACCTTCCAGGTTCAAGCAATTCTCTTGCCTCAGCCTCCCTAGTAGGTGGGATTACAGGCACGCACTACCACGCCCAGTTAATTTTTGTATTTTTTAGTAGAGATGGGGTTTCGCCATGATGGCCGGGCTGGTCTCAAACTCCTGACCTCAAGTGATCCACCCGCCTTGGCCTCCCAAAGTGCTGGGATTACAGGCATGAGCCACCATGTCTGGCCCCAAGCATGCTTTAATTTAATTCAAATATCTATTTATAGGCCTTAAGACTCAGATGATAGGAAGTTTTAGTAAACACAGAATCTGCCCACTAGTTGATGTTCCAGTAGAGAGGATAAAAGAGTTTACAAATTAAAACATACATATTATGTTGGTATGACACCATTTGAAAAAGTTTAAGATTGGAAAGTTTATTCATTATAAGATGTATGACCTTGAATAGATCATTTGTCTTCATAGAAAAACACAGCTGACCAAAACCGAAACAAGTGCAAATGGAAAACCTAAACAGTCCTATATCTGTTAAAGAAGTAGATCTGTAATTAAACAGTTGTCCAAATGCGAGACTATGTTTCTAAAACACAATTTTAAAAATTAGCTGGGGATGGTGGCACACACCTATAGTCCCAGCTATTCAAGAGGCTGAGGTGGGAGGATCACTTGAGGCCAGGAGTTCAAGACCAGCCTGGGCGACTGATATGGTTTGCATCTGTGTCCCTGGCCAAATCTCATGTTGAACAGCAATCCCCAATGTTGGAGGTGGGGTCTGGTGGGAGGGAATTGGATCTTGGGGGTAGTTTCTCATGATTTCAATTGGCAATAGTGAGTTTTCGTGAGATCTGGTTGCCTCCCCACTCTCTTGCTCCTGCTCCTGCTCCAGCCATGTAAGACCTGCCTGCTTCTCCTTCACCTTCCACCATGAGGCCTCCACAGAAGCAGAAGCTGCTGTGCTTCCTGTTCTGCCTGCAGAACTGTGAGCCAATTAAGCCTCTTTCTTTATAAATTCACCCAGTCTCAGGTATTTCTATATAGCAGTATGAGAATGGACTAATATGGTTCCGCTCCTGCCATTTAAGAGGCCTGCTCCCGCTTTGCCTCCACCATGAGTAAAAGCTCCCTGAGGCCTCCCCAGAAGCAGATGCTGCCATGCTTCCTGAACAGCCTGCGGAACCGTGAACCAATTAAACCGCTTCTCTTTAAAAAAGAACACCAATATTATGCAAACTTTTCTAGAGAAAAAGAGAGAACATTTCCCAACCCACTATAACCTTGGATAACCATTTATAAGGAAAATCTTGATGTCCAAACCTGAAGAAGGGCACTGTATGTACAAAATAGAGATGTAAAAATCCTAAAACACATATGAGTAAATTGAATTCAGCAATATGTTAAAAAAGGATTGTGACTAAGTTGGGTTTATTCCAGAAATTTAAGGTTGGTTTAACATTTTAAAAAAAAATCAATCAAATTAATTCAACACATTAGAAGGAAAAAAGAGAAAGAAAAAAAATCATACGATCTTCTCAATAGATATAGAAAAAGCATTTGATAAAATTAAACATCCATTCAGAATTTTTTAAAAAGACCTCAAAGACTTCTACTTCTATCCAAGGTATAGTAACGGGGACTAGATTTACCCTCCTATCTAGAAAAAAAGAAAGGAAGAAAGCAGATGAAATAGAGTAAATCAAGCTTGTCCAACCCATGGCCCATGAACCACATGCAACCCAGGATGGCTTTGAATGTGGCCCAACACAAATTTGCAAACTTCCTTAAAACATTATGAGACTTTTTTTGTGAATTTTTTTTTTTTTAGCCCATCAGCTATTATTAGTGTTGGCGTATTTTATATGTGGCCCAAAACAACTGTTCTTCTTCCAGTGTGGCCCAGGGAAGCCAAAGATTGTACATCCCTGGACTAAATAGTGGTTTTCAAGACATTGGACATTAGGCAGAAAGGACAGTGATCTCTGAGGACAAAAGAAGGGAGGGCCTACAATTACCCCAGCTAACTGCCTTGAGAGCATTTCTAGGATGTAGCGCAGGGAAGGGGAACTCAGCCAGAAGCCCTGAGTTAAAAAGATGGAGCTGAGTGTCTAGAGAGGCTAAGGCATCTAGAGTGCACAGGACAGAATGCTGTAGAGGAGAAAGCTGCACTGAGAGAAAATATTAGTGATCTAGGGAGAGTTTCTCTCAAGTATTCCGCCAAGTACTGATCAACCCATGTGTAGAAGAAAACTACGAGAGAGAGGAAAGAATCATCTGAGAGGATTAGAGGGAACAGTGCCTGGAACTCACACACAAGCAATAATAGAGCCTGTTCCCACCAGCCAGACTTGAAAAACCTTATAATTCCCTGGTATGGCATTCAGAAGGGTCATGTCACATTAGTACAGTTATATGCCCTAGTGATGACAGCCCTAAATGGTGCTCTGATCCACCTAACAAAGCTTAAAAGTATGACCTTAAAGAACAGAAATATTTCCAAATAATTTAACTGCATGTGAAGAAAAGTCTCAAGAAATTTATAAAAAAGAAAAAAAAAACTCAAGTATCTTTACAATGTCTACCATCTATTCAAAGATAACCAGACACGGAAAGAAGAAAATACGAGAAAAATCAACCAATCAAAACCAACCCAGAACAGGACTGACATTAACATAGTTATTATAACTATAGGGGCAAGGAAACTCTTCTTGTAACCAGCCAGATAATAAATATTTTAAGCTTTATGAGGCATATAGTCTGTCATAACTGCAACACTGCTGTTGGGAAAAGTCTTAAACAGGCTTGTCACATGTCAAACAGGATATATAAATAACCAATAAACATATACAATGGTGTCTGATGTCATCAATCATCACAGGAATGCAAATTAAAACCACATTGTGCCCCAGTAGCAACAAACACACCTAACACCTAGCTCTTGGCTTCTAACACCATTCTCCAATAAAAGGACTCAGGGATCCTTGGAGAGATATCTGATTCTATGACTGAGGAAATATACAAGATGAACCTGGAGCATCTTGTAGTGCCAGAAAGGGAAGGAAATACTTAAAAAACAAACAAAAACAAACAAAGCCATCACAATAGTGGTATGTCAAAAGGACTTATCAGCCAACTGAAAAGAGCTCCCAATGACCAAAGCTGGAACAATTTGAGCAAGAAAATAAAGTAGTACTGGATTATAACCCAAAGTATGAAACAAATATCCATGAGTCCAATTATATAAATATATGATTGAATACACAGACAAATCTTAAATGAAGAAAAAACTTATGTAGGTATTTTATCTTCAAGGAACTGGAACACAACCTTCACTCTTTAAGTGTGCACTGTGCAATGACTTCCTTCCAAAGAGTACAGTATGAAAAGCGTGAATAAAGTAGTAACTTAACAATGAAGAAATCTGACAAGCCCTATCCTAGCCAGGTAATCAAGCTTACTGTCAACAGAAATAAGTCATGCAGAACAGCATGTACCCTTGATACAATGTGATGAGAAATGCATTTTACCTGTGATTTTCCTCCCTAAAAATCCAATCTAATCATCAGAAAAACACCACACAAATTCCAGTTGAGACATTCTACAAAATATTTGACCAATGCCCCTCAAAATTTTCAAAGTCATCAAATATAAGAGAGGTCTGAGAAACCGTAACTGGCAAGAGGACCCTGAGGAAATGCGATGACTAACTGTAATGTGGTATCCTGGGTGCAACAGAAAAAGGATATTAGGTAAAGACTAAAGAAAGCAGAAAAAAATGAATTTCAGTTAAAAATTTTAAAAAGTAAATGCAATATATATAATCATAATGTATTATATATATAATCATAACACCTCTTGTGTTATATGATCATTATAAAAGAAGTGGAGAATCCAGAAGGTATAAAGAATTTTTTTTTTTTTTTGGCTGGGCACAGTGGCTCACACCTGTAATCCCAGCACTTTGGGAGGCCAAGGCGGGCGGATGACCTGAGGTCGGGAGTTCGAGACCAGCCTGACCAACATGGAGAAACCCATTCTCTACTAAAAATACAAAATTAGCCAGCGTGGTGGTGCATGCCTGTAATCCCAGCTACTTGGGAGGATGAGGTGGGAGAATCGCTTGAAAGCGGGAGGCGGAGTCTGCAGTGAGCCAAGATCACACCATTGCACTCTAGCCTGGGCAACAAGACCAAAACTCCATCTCAAGAAAAAAGAAATTTTTTTAATTATCCAAAATTTCACTCTCTGGAGGTAACTATGATTAATATTCCAAGGCAATGGTTCCCAAACTGTGTGCTCAGGTGCCTTGGGGTATCACATCAAATTCACAAAGGATGCTGCAAAATATTTTAAATTTTCAAGGTAAACACAGTGACATCTGTCGGATACTATGCAAACTACAAGTTCTAGCTAATTCAACTTTAACATAAGGTCACTCAACATTCCTTTCAATAATGTCACATCTTGGTGAAGCTGGTTTTTAGTAGTCGCTGGCATAAAAAATAAATGCTACGTGAAAATCGTATGGTACAGGGAAAGAGCTGATGGTGTACAATAATTCTAAGGTTTGAGAAGTTGTACAATACCCAACATACACTCCACTAGTAATTACAGTTATTGAAGAATGAAATAAATTTTTTTCCTTAAAAAAAAAGTATACATCTAGTATAATGGCTAAATTTTTAAAATATCAAGTGCTGGCAAGGAAAGAAACTGGAATTCTCACTGAAGTACCTGATGGGAGTGTAAACTGGTACAACCATTTCAGAAAACAACTGTCCATCTTTAGTTGACAAATGCCCATTTTATATGACCTAGAATTTCTTTAGCTATATAACCTGAAGGACCTTTTTTTTTATTCCCCCAGAGACAGGGTCTTGCTCTGTTGCCCAGGCTGTAGCACAGTGGCATGATCACAGCTCACACCAGCCTCGAATTCCTTGGCTCAAACGATCCTCTCACTTTGGCCTCTAAGTAGCTGGCACTACAGGTGCGTGTCACCACCCCCAGCTTTTTTTTTTTTTTTGAGATGGAGTCTTGCTCTGTTACACGGGCTGGAGCGCAGTGCTGTGATCTCAGCTCACTGCAACCTCCATCTCCCGGGTTCAAGCGATTCTCCTGCCTCAGCCTCCCAAGTAGCTGGGATTACAGGCATGCACCATCATGCCCAGCTAATTTTTATATGTTTAGTACAGACGGGGTTTTGCCATGATGGCCAGGCTGGTCTCGAACTCCTGACCTCAGATGATCTGTCCACCTTAGCTTCCCAAAGAGCTGGGATTACAGGCCTGAGCTTCTGCACCTGGCCTAAAGAAACACTTGAAGCAGCCGGGCACGGTGGCTCATGCCTGTAATCCCAGCACTTTGGGAGGCCAAGGTGGGCGGATCACGAGGTCAGGAGATCGAGACCATCCTGGCTAACACGATGAAACCCCGTCTCTACTAAAAATACAAAAAATTAGCCGGGCGTGGTGGCGGGCGCCTGTAGTCCCAGCTACTCTGGAGGCTGAGGCAGGAGAATGGCATGAGCTCGGGAGGCAGAGCTTGCAGCGAGCCCAGATCGCACCATTGCACTCCAGCCTGGGCGACAGAGCGAGACTCTGTCTCAAAAAAAAAAAAAAAAAAAAACTCTTGAAGCAAGTGTACACCAGAGTACACTTTCTAAATGTTTGTAGTTGCACTGCTTGTTATTTAGAAACAAACCAACTGCCCACAGATAGAATAAACAGTGACATAGTCACGTAACTGAATACCATGTAACAGTTTAAATGGAGTATATCAATATGCATCAACACAAATGAATCTCAAACTCCTAATGTTGAATAAAGCAAACTGAAGAATACATACAGTATCATTTCATGAATATAAAATTTAACAAATCTGAAACTAAAAAATCAATTTACAGTTATAGTCATATCCAGTCACTTAAATAATATAGTTATATCCATGTTGTAAAATTATGAAAAAAATGCAAATGAATAAAAATAATTTATTCTTCCAATAGGAGATGGAAGGAGGCAAATGCCATAGAAAAGAGGAATATGAGGAAATTTCAAGGTACTGACGATATACTATTTTTTAAGTTGGCCAGTGAGAACAAAGACATTTATTTGTAATTCTTCTTTAAAGTACACATATGTGGGGCCAGGCGCAGTGCCTCACGCCTGTAATCCTAGCACTTCGGGAGACCAAGGTGGGCGGATAACCTGAGGTCAGGAGTTCGAGACCAGCCTGGCCAACATCGTGAAATCCCATCTCTATCGAAAAAAACAATTAGCCGGGTGTGGTGGCACATGCCTGTCTACTCAGGAGGCTGAGGCAGGAGAATCACTTGAACCTGGGAGGCAGAGGTTGCAGTGAGCCGAGATGGCACCATTGCACTCCAGTTTGGGTGACAGAGAGAGACTCCGTCTCAAAAAAATATTAATTAAAAAAAATAAAGTATACATGTTATATATGCTTTTGTGTATATATTAGGATTAACTTTAAAATATTAAAAGTATTATTTATTCAACAAAGAACTTGTTGAACACCTACTATGTTCCACTATTTTCTGTGCTTTATCAACAAAGAAATATCCCTGCCCTCACAGGGCTTATATTTTAGTAGAGGAAGGATGACAGAAAGCAAAATCTAGTATGAATAAACGAGGGGAAAAGAATATATACACACACACTATTTTATATAAAAAATAAGAAGTAGAACAGAAAAAGGGATACCAGGAATATAGGACAGACTGTAACATGAAACAGTCACTGAATTTATTTTAAGATGTTTAAATTTTTTATTACAAGTAAAATTTTATTACAAATAAAAACTCTAGATTTTTACCAGTTTATAAGAACTAGGAAAAAAATCTAAGAGACAAAACCCACCAATAATATATTAAGAGAAAACCATTTTCTGCTTTCAGTAACCTTAAGAATGTCAAATAGACTCTCCATCAGAAGCCTTCAGAATGTTAACAAAAAAAAAAAGTACCTGACCTATCTAGATGCTTTAAAAACATCTGTTGAACAAATCATTGTTTTCTCTTGAAAATCTGTCTTAATTATCCCACTTTTTGAGCTAGCATTTTCCATAAAATAAAAATTTTAAGAATAATTTATGAAAATAAAGAATGTCTGAACTCTCATTTACCCTTTCACTTATCATATTTATTCTTTACCTGGTGTCACTTTTCAAACACATCAATGTATTTGACACGCTGCAAAGGATAAAGGAATATGAAACATGAGAGAATAAAGAAAAATCTGAGGCCTGCAGGAATTCTATGCTGACTGAATTAAATAACACATTCCTATACACCTGAAGGTTTTTTTTCACTCAGTGACATTTCATTAACTACTTATCCATCATCTCCTCTGAAGTATGTGCCTTGTCTGTTATCCAATAAAGTAATATCACTTACATTTCAGCCTTTAAATCTTGCATATAAGAGACATGCAATAGCATAAACCACCTAGAAACAAAATTTTCATTCTTACTAGTCATATTCTTTCATACTGAAAAGTAAAAATGTACCTAGGTTACTGAAAACAACTACTTTTACCTGATTACCTGAATCATTATAGAGGAATGCCTGATAAAATTATACTATCTCAGTTTTAGAAGCCTGAGGAACTTTGGCTGGGTGTGGTGGCTCACGCCTGTAATTCCAGCACTTTGGGAGGCTGAGGTGGGTAGATCACCTGAGGTCAGGAGTTCGAGACCAGCCTGGCCAACATGGCGAAACCCTGTCTCTACTAAAACTACAAAAATTAGCTGGGCATGATGGTGCATGCCTGTAGTCCTAGCTACTTGGGAGAGTGAGACAGGAGAAATGCTTGAGCCTGGGAGGCAGAGGTTGCAGTGAACCGAGATCACACCACCGCACTCCAGCCTGGGCAACAGAGTGAGACTTCATCTCAAAAAAAAAAAAAAAAAAAAAGCTTGAGGAACTTTGAAGCATTTGAAACCAGAAGACTTCCTTATCATGGGCTGCTTTCATTTCTTTTATGGGACTTTAATAAACCCTCACAGGAAATTATCTCTACCAAGTTTTGTTTTTCTGAATAATTTCAATGTCACTAGTCAGTAATAGCAAAAATTTTACAGAGCAAAACAAAACTGTTTTGTCTTGACTGTGCCACTTCCTAGCTGTGTTACTTTGGGTCAATCACTTTAATTTCCTAAGTCTCAGTTTCTCTTTCTAAATGTGAATAATGCCCCGTCTTCTAATGAGGTAATAAATATAAACCTTATCCACTAATAAGCACTAGCACTCTGCGAAAAAAGTTATCCTCTCTTGGACTCCTCCTTGCATTTGGTTTAGTGCCTGCTACCTGTAATCAACTAAACACCAAACAATTAAAAGTTGATTTAAAAAACACATAGTGAACTAAACACTTAAAATCTACACATTATATGTAAAATATTAATACATTTAAAAGGCTTGTTAAAAAATAAACATAGTGGAGCCAAGCATGGTGGCTCACTTCTGTAATCCCAACACTTTGAGAGGCCAGCACAGGAGGATCATTTGAGGCCAAGAGTTCAAGACAAACCTCAGAAACACAGCAAGTCCCCAACTCTAAAAAATAAAAATAAAAAAATTAACCAGGCATGGTGGCATGCTCCTGTAGTCCCAGCTACTTGGAAGGCAGAGGCAGGAGAGCTCTTGATCCCAAGAGTTCAGGACTACAGTGAGCTATGATCCTGCCACTGCATTCCAGCCTGGGAGACAGAGACCCTGTCTCAAAAAATAAATAAATAAATAAATAAAACATAGTGACAACAGGTAATATAGTTCACATGTGTAGAATGTACAGGTTTGTTACACAGGTATACATGTTCCATGGTGGTGTGCTGCACCTATCAACCCGTCACCTAGGTTTTAAGCCCCGTATGCATTAGCTATTTGTGTCCTGATGCTCTTCCTCCCCTCACCACCCCTACCCCACATGGCCTCGATGAGTGCTATTCCGTTCCCTGTGTCCACGTGTTCTCCTTGTTCAGCTCCCACTTATGAGTGAGAACATGCAGTGTTCGGTTTTCTGTTCCTGTGTTAGTTTGCTGAGGATGATGCCTTCCAGCTTTATCCATGTCCCTGCAAAGGACATGATCTCATTCCTTTTTATGGATACATAGTATTCCATGGTGTATATGTACCACATTTTCTTTATCCAGTCTATCATTGATGGGCATTTGAGCTGGCTCCATGTCTTTGCTATTGTATCACTGCCTAATCACTTACTATCAAAAAGTCCAGGCTGGGTGTGGTGGCACACACCTGTAATCCCAGCACTTTGAGAGGCCAAGGCAGGAGGATTTCCTAAGCCCACAAATTGAAGACCAGCCTGGGCAACATGACAAGACCAAGATCCCATCCCTATTGTAGGCGAGGGGGGTAAGCAGTAGTAATGAACAGCCAATATTTTGTGGCAGGTACTATCATTGAAGTCTCAAAGCAAACCCATGAAGTACATACCATTTTATAGATAAACTGATTTACAAAGAGGATACTGCCTTCCACGGTCACACATGTGGTCTGAATCATTCCAAAGTCACTGCTTATTAACATGCGCACAACCTTCTAAACTAGAAGTACATGAGAATGGAGTTAGCTAGGCAGCAATATTGTCGTCCAATATTTGATTTCTTGTTTTGTACCGCTCTTTAGTTAAAAAAATAATAATTTAATAAATACGTAAGATGAAAGACAGTGAAATAACAATCTATAAAGGAAGGGGACAATAATCCATATTTCTTCTCTTATAAAACTAACAGTGCTCCTGAAGGTAGAAATACATCTTGTTCTTGTTCTTACAGTTCAACGTATAGTATGATCTCTAAACTCCAGCAAAATGGAATGCTAATCCAGTTATCCACTGCTACATAACTTAGTGGCTTAAAACAATCTTTTATTGTGCTCACGAATTCGCAATTTGGGTAGGGTTTGACAGGAACAACTCATCTCTGCTCTACATATAAACACTACATAAGCACTCATTAGGGCACTGTGATGGGGAACTAGAAGATTAGGATCTGCTTTTAGGACAGCTCACTCACATGGCTGGCAAGCTGATCCCAGATGTCAGCTGGGAGCTCAGCTGGGGCTGAGAGTCAGGAGCTTCAGTTTCTCTCTTACACAGGCCACTCCTAGTTGCTTGGGCTCCTCACATAGTAGCCAGGTTCCAAAAGTGATGCTCCAGAGAGAAAGTTACAAGTCCACGGCATTTTTATAACCTAGCCCTAAACGTGACATGTCGTTTGAGCCATGCTCTACTGGTAAAGGCATTTACAAAAGTCTGCTCTGGTTAAGAGACTGAGACACAGGCCTCACCACTAGATGGGAGGAGTGTGAAGATGACATTGTAGGTAGAACATGCAAAATGAAAGATATTGCTGTACACACATTTGGGAAATACAATCTGTCATACCAATACAATGGTTGTATGTCAGAATATACCAAAGTTGACTTTTTGTTAATAGTATTTATTGGTTTTTATTAAGTAGAGTTTTCCTGGGAGTAAAAAAACAAGGAGTAAAGAGATTAAAGACAATAACCTGGAGTTTCTCCTCCCCGTGATGAAATGAATTCAGTGGCCTACAAGTAATTATCTTCAGAGTCAAATGATAAAGAAAAATAGGAGGAAGAGCCAGGCACAGTGGCTCATGCCTCTAATCCCAGCATTTTGGGAGGCCAAGGTGGGCGAATCACCTGAGGTCAGGAGTTCTAGACCAGCCTGGCCAACATGGAGAAATCCCGTCTCTACTAAAAATACAAAAATTAGCCAGACGTGGTGGTATGTGCCTGTAATCTCAGCTACTCGGGAGGCTGAGGCAGGAGAATCACTTGAACCCAGGAGGCAGAGGTTGCAGTGAACTGAGATCGCACCACTGCACTCTAGCCTGGACAACAGAACAAGACTTCATCTCAAACAAACAAACAAACAAACAAATAAATATAAAAAATTAGCCCAGCATGGTGGCATACGCCTGTAGTTCCAGCTACTCGGGAGGCTAAGGCAGGAGAATCGCTTGACTGCTTGAACACAGGAGGTAGAGGCTGCAGTGTGCCAAGATCATGCCACTGCACTCCAGCCGGAGTGACAGAGTGAGACTTCATCTCAAAAAAAGAAAAAGAAAAATAGGAGAAAGGACATTTAGGGACTTCCCAGAAAAAAAAAGAGTGATAAAATAAGGAAACATGAGTAATCTGCCACTAAAAATTAAATATAGAGTTGGAAGAAACTTTTGACACCACTTAGTCTACTGCCATTATCCTAGCAACTACTAAAAAACTGAAATTTTTTTTGTTTACATTTCAATGAAATTCTCATTTTTAATAAAATTCTAAATTGTGCAAATTTGTATTCATTCATTTCATTCCTGTTGTTAATAGCAGTAAACAAAATCCTTAAAAGTGAAATAGTGTCAAATACTTTCAGTGTGAACAAGGTAAAGAAAAAGCTAAGCCACCTGCATCCTGTTTCAATTGAGGGTTTATGGGTGGAGAGAACAATAGATGACATACGATATGCTGGAAAAAAGATGAATCAAACCTCTGGGGCATGTAGGAATTTAAAAAGAAAGATAAAGTAGTGACTAGAAACCTGCCAAAGCTCTGGGGGTGTCATCAGCATGCTGTACTATCCTCTTTGAACCCATCCTTATGCAAAGGCTCCACCCTTAAGCCAAAGTCCTTTTCTACTTTGGAAATGGATAGAACTGGCTCCAGAGATAATTTAATCTAGTGGTTTCCAACATTTTCAAACATAAGAACCTCTTTTTAAGAGTAAAAATCCAGGCTGGACATGGTGGCTCAAGCCTGTAATCCCAGCACCTTGAGAGGCCAAGATGGGTAGATCACTTGAGGTCAGGAGTTTGAGACCAGCCTGGCCAACATGGTGAAACCCTATCTCTACTAAAAGAATACAAAAATTAGCCAGGCATAGTGGCACATCCCTGTAGTCCCAGCCACTTGGGAGGCTGAGGCATGAGAATTGCTTGAACCTGGGAGGTAGAGGTTGCAATGAGCCGGGAGATCATGGCACTGCACTCCAGCCTGGGCAACAGAGCAAGACTCAGTCTCAAAAAAATAAATAAATAAAAAATAAAGAGTAAAACTCTTACGAATATCCATATGACATTGTGATTTTATCATCTGGTTATTGAAAAAATCAATGACAGAAGTATCACAATTTCACTGACACCTCTACTAAATGTTATTTGTATTTTGTCACAAGGGCATTTATATACAATAGCATGTACATGAGACAGGCAATTTGGATAAAATTCTTAGGAAACACTAAATACATGTACGTCATTGGTAAATATGTAAGTGAACTATATTTGAAAAGACTAAGACTAAGAAATTTTTAAGGACTTCATTTTCAGGAATGTGATTACACTAGGATTTCTCCTACTATGCTTTCGGTTGGACTGAGCAATCTGTCAACACAGATTCTATAATTATCTTATAAATTATTTAAAACATTTTCCTCTTCTTTTTAACTTATATCTTAATGATTTAAAACTGGTTGTGGGCCAGGCACGGTGGCTCCTGCCTACGATCCCAGCACTTTGGGAGGTTGAGGCGGGTGGACTGAGGTCAGGAGT
Source organism: Pongo pygmaeus (assembly GCF_028885625.2). NCBI lineage: Eukaryota > Metazoa > Chordata > Mammalia > Primates > Hominidae > Pongo > Pongo pygmaeus. Next base: position 115,778,115 of record NC_072386.2, read on the forward strand.
TCAAGACCAGCCTGGCCAAGATGGTGAAACCCCGTCTCTACTAAAAATACAAAAAGTAGCCAGGTGCGGTGGCAGGCTCCTGTAATCCTAGCTACTCGGGAGGCTGAGGCAGGAGAATCACTTGAACCCGGGAGGCGGAGGTTGCAGTGAGCCAAGATTGCACCACTGCACTCCAGCCTGGGCAACAGTGAGACTCCATCTCAAAAAAAAAAAAAAAAAAATGCTGGTTGTGCACTGTGCAGTGGCTCACGCCAGTAATCCCAGCACTTTGGGAGGCCGAGGGGAGTGGACTGCTTGAGCCCAGGAGTTCAAGACCAGCCTGGGCAACATGGCAAAGCCCTGTCTCTACTAAAAATACAAAAAATTTTCTGGGCGTAGTGGTACGTGACTGTGGTCCCAGCAACTTCAGAGGCTAGGGTGGGAGGATCACACCATCCCAGTAAGTCAAGGCTGCAGTGAGCCAAGATTGCGCCACTGCATTGCAGCCCAGGTGACTGGAGTGAGACCCTGTCTCAAAAATAAATAAATAAGTAAAATTTTAAAAACCTGTTTTGGACATATAGATGCATATTCCTATTTTATACAAAAGTAGGAATCCTTTTACTTGATGATAATTTTATTATCACCAGCTACGTGTTACCTCAATAGAAAAACAGCTTGCTTATCTATTGTTAGAAAGACAGGCTACGACGGGCGCAGTGGCTCACACTTGCAATCCTAGCACTTTGGGAGGCCGAGGTAGGCAGATTGCCTGTGCTCAGGAGTTCAAGACCAGCCTGAGAAACATGGTAAAACTCCATCTCTAATAAAACTACAAAAAATCAGCCGGGTGTGGTGGCACGTGCCTGTAGTCCCAGCAACTCGGGAGGCTGAGGCAGGAGAATTGCTTGAACTGGGGAGATGGAGGTTGCAGTGGGCTGAGATCGCACCACTACACTCCAGACTGGCCAAGAGAGTGAGACTCCAACTCAAAAAAAAAAAGGCTTATGTCAACAATTCTAAATCTAAAATCTTTATTTTTGGCAGTTGTTCTCTGAAAATCTATACATGATGACTCTATAGTTTGGAAATTATCATAAGAGTTTAAAAGTCCTGACTGGCAGGCTGGGCATGGTGGCTCACGCTTGTAATCCCAGCACTTTGGGAGGCGAAGGCAGGCGGATCACGAGGTCAGGAGATCGAGAACATCCTAGCTAACACGTGAAACCCCGTCTCTACTAAAAATACAAAAAATTAGCCGGGCATGCTGGCGGGCGCCTGTAATCCCAGCTACTCGGGAGGCTGAGGCAGGAGAATCGCTTGAACCCGAGAGGCAGAGGTTGCAGTGAGCCAAGATCGCGCCACTGCACTCCAGCCTGGGCGAGAGCGAGACTCTGTCTCAAAGAAACAAACAAACAAACAAACAAACAAACAAAAGTCCTAACTGCCACTTTGCAGGATTTTAGGAAACCACGTGTGAGCACCTTCAACATGCACTCCTGTCTAGAAAAGAATTTCCAGGACACTGTCAAACAGGCACACGTGCCTTCCAGGCCAGGAGAATATATGGAGAGATAACTTAGGAGAAAGAAACCCCAAATGCAAAATAAGAATACAAACAATGGTGCCTAGCCTCAGAGTAAAATGTTTCCAAAACAGCTGCCAAGTTTATGAAAACCCAAGCACCTCTCCTTTTGCTTGGTTTGTCATGAAGATAGCCATTTCATGACAGACTGCATCAATGCAGAGAATTAAGCCAGTAATGCAGAAGTTCTCAGAGATTAGGAGCACTCTGAAAAACCTGAAATGAGACGAAAGTAAGGCAATAAAAGACTAAGCTTATACATTAGTCAGGGCTCTCCAGAGAAACAGAATCAACAGGAGAGAGACAGAGGTAGAGGTAGAGAGAGAGAGGGACAGAGGTATATATATTTAAAAAGATATTTATTAAAAGGAATTGGCTCATGCAATTATGGAAGCTGAAAAGTCCCAAGATTGTCAGTCAGCAAGCTAGAGACCCAAGAGAGCCTATGGTCTAGTTCCAGTCCAAGTCTAAAGGCCTGAGAACCAAGGGAATCAATGGCGCAAGTTCCAATACAAGAGCTACCACACTCAAGAGCCAAAGTTTTGGTTCAGGTCCAAAGGCAGGAAAACACCGATGTCCCAGCTCAAGGAGTCAGGCAGGAGAAGCTCCCTCTTGCTCAGTCTTTTTGTTCTAGCCAGGTCTTCAAATGATTGGATGAGGCTCACCCAAACTCGGAAGGGTATCTGTTCTACTCAATCACTTCAAATATTAATTTCATCCAGAAACATCCTCACAGACACACCTAAGATAATGTTTGACCAAATGTCTGGGCACTCAGTGGCCCAGTCAAGTTGACACATAAAATGAACCATCATAACTGACTTGGCTCTATTTTGCCCACTCTTCCCAAAAAGCCAAGAAAAGGGGTTGAAAAAGAGTTTAAAGCCTGGTGAGAGAGAGCAGGCAGAAGAAAACTGACTCTTCACTGGATAACTACCTTATGGCTCTTCCCTTAACAAGGCAAACAAGAGCAGAGGACTACCTCCCAATCTGTGTGGGAGACTCACACCTGTAATCCCAACACTTTGGGAGGCCAAGGTGGGCAGATCACCTGAGATCAGGGGTTCCAGACCAGCCTGGTCAACATGGCAAAACACCGTCTGTATAAAAAATACAAAAATTAACCAGGCATGGTGGCGCACACCTGTAGTCCCAGCTACTCAGGAGGCTGAGGCAGGAGAATTGCTTAAATCCGGGAGGTGGAAGTTGCAGTGAGCCGAGATCGTGCCACTGCACTCCAGCCTGGGAGACAGAGCGAAACTATGTCTTAAAAAAAAATTAAATTTAATTTAAAAATGAAGGCCAGGCGCAGTGTCTCACGCCTGTAATTCCAGCACTTTGAGTGGCCAAGGTGGGAGGATCATGAGGTCAGGATCCAGACTAGGCTGGCCAACATGGTGAAACCCTGTCTCTACTAAAGATACAAAAATTAGCCAGGCGTAGTGGCACATGCCTGTAATCCTAGCTACTCAAGAGGCTGAGGGAAGAGAATTGCTTGAACCCAAGAGGCAGAGGTTGCAGTGAGCCAAGATCGTGCCACTGCACTCCAGTCTGGGCAACAGAGCGATACTCCATCTCCAAAAAAAAAAAAGAAAGAAAAATAAAACTGAGCTGCCCTTTAATCAAAAGATATCTGCTCCTTAAGGCCAAGGTGGGTGAATCGCCTAAGGTCAGGAGTTTGAGATCAGCCTGGCCAACATGGCAAAACCCTGTGTCTACAAAAAATACAAAAAAATTAGCCACACGTGGTGGCAGGCACCTGTAATCCCAGCTACTCAAGGGGCTCAGGCAGGAGAATCACTTGAACCTGGGAGGCGGAGGTTGCAGTGAGCCAAGATGACGCCACTGCACTCCAGCCTGGGTGACAGAGTAAGACTTTGTCTCAAAAAAAAAAAAAAAAAGATAGCTGCTTCCAAAACACACACACATATTCTCTCATGCATGCGTGCATACACGTACACACACACACAGACACACACACACACACACACATACTCTCTCTCTTTGTCCATCAGAAACCTATACAGGATAAGAGAAATCTTAGCTGGACATTGAGCCCCTTGGGTACAATGAAGCCAGTGCTGGAAGAAAGGAGACTCTCCAAGGAAAATCACAGATTCACATAACTCAGCCCTTGTGAAGCCAGGACAATGAGTCAAGCTATTGGCTTGGACTATAGTCATCCTCAAGGCTCAACTAGAGTAGGAGGATCCCTGTTCAAGCTCACTCTTCTGAGCCACTCATGTGGCTGCCAGCAGGCCTCAGAAGATCTACATCCAAGCTAGCTGTTGTGGTTGCTGGCAGGCCTCACTTCCTCACTACATGGCCCTCCCCATAGGCTGCCTGGGTGTCTGTCTTCACAACATGGCAAGTGCCTTCCCTCTATGCAGTGCTGCCTCATACCACGGAGTTAGCCTTCCCCAAAGTGAGTTGGGTTGTGTGTGTGTGTGTGTGTGTGTGTGTGTGTGTGAGAGAGAGAGAGAGAGAACACACATGCAAGGCAGAAGCCAGTCTTTTTAAAACCCAATCTGAGCTAGCCAGCTAGCCTCCCGCAAAGTGAGGTAGGTGGGTGGGTGGGTGTCTGTGTGTGTGTGTGTGTGTGTGTGTGTGTGTGAGAGAGAGAGAGAACACACATGCAAGGCAGAAGCCAGTCTTTTAAAAACCCAATCTGGGAAGAGACATCTCATCACTTCTCCTGTGTTCTATTCACTAGAAGTGCATCACTAAGTCCAGCCCACACTCAAGGGAGGAGAATTCAGCTCCATCTTTTAAAGAAGGGAGAATCAAATCATTTTTGGATGGATCATTAAGTCTCACTACAGGGACTAGAATTACTGATGAAAATATAAGTAGCCAGATAAGTTATTAAGACATCAATGGACGTTTTATTATCACGGTACTTCCCAATCCCCAAGATGATAGTCCTATTTGCTTCTTTGCCTCAAGGGAGGTTTGTGCGTGTTTTTCTGAAAATATGCACTCCTTGAGGAGATTATGCTGAGGGAAGAAGGGTGGAACAATGAGTGCCTTTGGTGGGAGCTGGGGGTTAGGTAGAAACAAGAAAAATGGAAGCAATTTATCTGAGAAGGAGAAGGAATTCCTTCAGAATCCACAAAAAGAGGGAACCTGCAACCCCACATCCTAGCAGTGCCCAAGTCCTCAGAGAGAAATGGGCATGTGTTGTACCAAGGAAAGCTGAAGCCTGGACATCAGAATCCCCAGGCTTCAATGCCACAGGTCCTCTTAGACAATGTGCTTAGTCACATCTAGCAAAGGCTGAAAATCAACCTTCCACCCTTCTCCTGGTACCTCAAAAGCCTATTAGAGTCTCACATAACTCTAAGGAGGGGTGGATCTCTATTATTAATCACTGAGATTGTATTTCTAACCAGTTTGGTAGAATTCAGGGGGAGAAGGTCCCAGGGCAGAATTTTTTTTTTTGAGAGACAGGTTCTCATTATGTTTCCCAGGCTAGTCTGAGCTCAAACCATCCTCTCACCTCAGAATCCCAAAGTGCTGGGGTTACAGGTACGAGCCATCACAGCTGGCCCCCAAGGCAGAATTTGATTTCATTTAAAGGAATTAAAATATTGTTAATACTTTTTGCCTACCTGATTTCATGAGGTAAGATTCATATGTGCTATACAGTCAATTAATGTACTAACCTATGGATATCTTTTGCAAATAAGTAATATTGGTGGTTTCAAAGAAAGTTCCAAATAAGCTGCTCTATTTAAGATTTTTCCGGCCGAACAAGGTGGCACACGCCTGTAATCCCAGTACTTTGGGAGGCCGAGGTGGGTGGATCAACTGAGGTCAGGAGTTTGAGACCAGCCTGGCCAACATGGCGAAACCCTGTCTCTATTAAAAATACAAAAATTAGCCAGATATGGTGGTGCGTTCCTGTAGTCCCAGCTACTCGGGAGACTGAGACGGGGAACTGCTTGAACCCAGGAGGTGGAGGTCTCAGTGAGCTGAGATCACAACACTGCACTCCAGCCTGGCCAACAGAGTGAGACTGCATCTCAAAAAAAAAAAATTCTAGGCCAGGTGCAGTGGCTCACACCTATAATTCCAGAACTTTGGGAGGCTGGGGCAGGAGGATTGCTTGAGGCCAGAAATTTGCAACCAGCCTGGGTAACAAAGTGAGACACCCATCCCTACAAACAATTTTTAAAAATAAAAAACCTGCTGAGCACAGTGGCACATGTTACCAGCTACTCAGGAGGTTGAGGTGGGAGGACTGCTTGAGCTCAGGTGTTCAAGGTGCTGTAAGCTGTGACTGTGGCACTGCCCTCCAGCCTGGGCAACAGAGCAAGACCCCTTCTCTAAAATATATACGGGTAATTTCGCCGGGTGCCGTGGCTCACACCTGTAATCCCAGCACTTTGTGGAGCTGAGGCAGGTGGATCACCTTAGGTCAGGAGTTCGAGACCAGCCTGGCCAACATGGTGAAACCCCGTCTCTATTAAAAATACAAAAATGGCCGGGCGCTGTGGCTCACGCCTGTAATCCCAGCACTTTGGGAGTCCGAGGCGGGTAGATCACGAGGTCAGGAGATTGCGACCATCCTGGCTAACACGGTGAGACGCCGTCTCTACTAAAAATACAAAAAATTAGCCAGGTGTGGTGGTGTGCACCTGTGGTCCCAGCTGCTTGGGAGGCTAAGGAAGGAGAATAGCATGAACTCAGGAGGCAGAGCTTGCAGTGAGCCGAGATCGTGCCACTGCACTCCAGCCTGGGCGACAGAGCAAAACTCCGTCACAAAAAAAAAAAAAAAAAAAAATAGAATTCAGGCCGGGCACAGTGGCTCACGCCTGTAATCCCAACACTTTGGGAGTCTGAGGCAGGTCTATCACCTGAGGTCAGGAGTTCACGACCAGCCTGGCCAACATGGAGAAACCCCATCCTTACTAAAAATATAAAAATTTGCTGGGTGTGGTGGTGCACAACTTTAATCCCAGCTACTTGGGAGACTGAGGCAGGAGAATCGCTTGAATCCAGGAGGCGGAGACTTCAGTGCGCCGAGATCACGCCATTGCACTCCAGCCTGAGCAACAAGAGCAAAACTCCCTCTCATATATAAATAAATAAAATTCAAAAAATTGTTTCAGTCAGTAAGGGAAATGTCTCTTTCTGGAAGTATTCCAGCTAATAATGAAGAGGGAATGAGCCAGGCACAATGGCACTCACGCCTGTAATCCTAGCACTTTGAGAGGCTGAGGCAAGCCAATTACTTGAGGTCAGGAGTTCCAGACCAGCCTGGTTAACATGGTGAAACCCCGTCTCTACTAAAAATACAAAAGTTAGCCAAGAGTGGTGGTGCACACCTGTAATCCTAACTACTCAGTTGGCTGAGGCAGGAGAATCGCTTGAACCCAGGGGACGGAGGTTGCAGTGAGCCGAGATCACGCAGACTCCAACTTAAAAAAAATAAAAAGAAGGAATGAAAGAATTAGAATTTCTTTTTTTTTTTCGAGACAGAGCCTCACTCTGTCACCCAGGCTGGAGTGCAGTGGCATGATCTCGGCTCACTGCAACCTCCACCTCCCGAGTTCAAGTGATTCTCCTGTATCAGCCTGCCAAGTAGATGGGATTACAGGCATGTGCCACCACACCTAGCTGATTTTTGTATTTTCAGTAGAGATGGGGTTTCACCATGTTGGCCAGGCTGGTCTTGAACTCTTGTCCTCAGGTGATCCACCAGCCTCAGCCTCCCAAAGTGCTGGGATTACAGGTGTGAGCCACCGCGCATGGGCAAAACAATTAGAATTTCAACATTTGCAACCCTAATGAATTCATAAATCTAGATACCGATTACTATGGGTTCCTAACATAAAAAAGAGAAGCTTTAATGAAAGTTCACATCACTTCTATGAAGCACTTTTTCTTTTCTTTTTTCTTTTTGAGATAGAGTCTTGCTCTGTTGCCCAGGGTGGAGTGCCATGATGCTATCTCGGCTCACTGCAACCTCCACCTCCTGGGTTCAAGCGATTCTCCTGCCTCAGCCGCCCGAGTAGCTGGGATTATAGGCGCCCGCCACCACGCCCAGCTAATTTTTGTATTTTTAGTAGAGACGGGGTTTCACCATGTTGGCCAGGCTGGTTTCGAACTCCTGACCTCAGGTGATCCGCCCGCCTCGGCCTTCCAAAGTGCTGGAATTACAAGCATGAGCCACCATGTCCAGCCAAAGCATTCTTAAAACAAAAAAACAAATTAACTCTATCAATTTACAAGACACAAACGGAACAGAGAAGCATGCTAAGTGATACCATGGGGTCATAAAGTCAGCAAAATTCAGACTGTGGAAAAACTGGTCAGTGGTTGCCAATTGGTCAGGGGGGACAGAAGGGAATTTTGGGGAGTGATGGAACTGTTCTGTATCATGATTATAGTTGTGATTACACAACTACGTTTGTCAAAATTCAAAGAACTAAAACAGGTGAATTTCACCCTATGTAAATTATATACCAACTTTTTTAAAAATTAAAAATTCAGACTGAAAACCTCTTTTTTTTTTTTCTTTGAGACAGAGTCTGGCTCTGTTGCCAGGCTGGAGTGCAGTGGCACAATCTCAGTTCACTGCAACCTCTACCTCCCGGGTTGGAGCGATTCCCCTGACTCAGCCTCCTGGGTAGCTAGGACTACAGCTGCACACCACCAATCCCGGCTAATTTTTTTTTTTTTTTTTTTTGTATTTTAGTAAAGACATGACCTCATGATCTGCCCACCTCAGCCTCCCAAAGTACTGGGATTACAGGTGTGACCCACTGCGCCCAGACAAGACTGGAAAACTCTTAATAATGAACATGCTTTCTTCAAAAAATAAATAGCACAGGAAAAAATGAGTGGAAAAGCTATAGACTAAAAAAGACTTCAAGAGCTACTCAACTAATTACAAGTTATGAACCTTACCTGGATCTTGGTTTGAACAGTTTTTTTTTTTTTTTAGAGACAGAGGTCTCACTATATTGTGCAGGCTGGGCATTAACTCACTCCTGGGCTCAAGTGATCCTCCTACCTCGGCCTCCCAAATACCTGGGACTGGGACTACAGGTGCAAGCCCACCACACCCAGCTAACAGATATTTTTTTTTTAAATTATTAGCACTGGGCGCGGTGGCTCACGCCTGTAATCCAAATACTTTGGGAGGCCGAGGTGGGTGGATCACGTAAGGTCAGGAGTTCAAGACTAGCCTGGCCAACATGGTGAAACCCCATCTCTACAAAAATACAAAAAAAATTAGCCAGGCATGATGGGAGATACCCGTAATCCCAGCTACTTGGGAAGCTGAGGAGGGAGAATCGCTCGAACCCAGGAGGCAGAGGTTGCAGTGAGCCGAGATTGTGCCATTGCACTCCAGCCTGGGCAACAGAGCAAGACCTCCGTCTCAAAAAAAAAAAAAAAAAGGAAAGAAATAAAAATAAACATATATACATACATAAAATATAGTAGAAGAGCCTGAGGCTAGGCTTGTTAATCTCCCTCTGGCAACTCCTAGCACTCTACCCTCCAGGAAGCCCTTGAATGAGTCCCACGGGACCTATGAGCTCCTTTTGAACGCCCTTGAAAATCACTGCTTAACTCTTCTAGGTTTCATTCTTGAGTAAAATATTACCGTGAAAATGCTGCATACATTGACCATGCTATCTTGGCCCTGCAGAGTCTGCTTTCACAGAATTGAATTTTGGCTTTATGCCCTAGGTTTTCACTGACACATGCTATAAGAAACGGCTTTACCAAAACCACTGCATTTGCTGTAGGGACGTTGCTGAGGCAAACCTACCACAAGTTCTGTAATTCTAGAATAGTCCTGTGTTTCAGTGTAGATTAGAAAAATGTTCTAGTTTTCCACGAAACTACCTTCAGAACCTGTTTCTCAGCAAAGAGTACAGAGATCTAAACTCCTAGAGATAAACACTACCTGACGGCTACCTGCAGAAACACCCTGCAGTGGACAGATTAACACTGCAGAGAAAGAGATAACACCCAAAAGACAGAAAGCAGTTTGGTCTATTTTCATACTGTGTTACTGTACGTTCTATTTCTTTGCATTTCACTCAACATGCTTTCGCTAGGTTATCCCATTCATTTTCTTTTCTTTTTTCCTTTTTTTTTTTTTTTTGAGACAGCGTCATACTCTGTCACCCAGGCTAGGGTGCAGTGGCACAATCTTGGCTCACTGCAACCCCCACCTCCTGGGTTTAAGCAATTCTCCTGCCTCAGCCTCCTGAGTAGCTGGGATTACAGGCGCATACCACCACGCCCGGCTAGGTTTTGTATTTCTAGTACAGAAAGGGTTTCATCATGTTAGCCAGGCTGGTCTCAAACTCCTGACCTCGTGATCCACCCACCTCAGCCATCCAAAATGCTGGGATTACAGGTGTGAGCCACCGCATCCGGCCATTCCATTCATTTGCGTGACTTGGATCACCAAGTGTTTGCTGAATGCTTTAAAATCTATACCTGAAGCCCTTATCTTGCTTCTCTGCAAAACACCCATATTTTTAACCACCTGGTTAAAGACAGTTCATTGAAGCACCTTATGCTCCATATAGCCAAAATAAACTCATGTTCTTACCATTCCAAACTTGCTCTTGCTCCTGTGTCTGCTGTCTCAATTAAAAACATTCACAGGCCGGTGCGGTGGCTCACGCCTGTAATCCCAGCACTCTGGGAGGCCAAGGCGGGCGGATCACGAGGACAGGAGTTTAAGACCAGCCTGACCAACGTGGTGAAACCCCATCTCTACTAAAAATACAAATTAGCTGGGCATGGTGGCACGTGCCTGTAATCCCAGCTACTCAGGAGGCTGAGACAGGAGAATCACTTGAACTCGGGAGGCAGAGGTTGCAGTAAGCCAAGATCGCACCACTGCACTCCAGCCTGGGCAACAGAGTGGGACTCCATCTCACAAATAAATAAATAAATAAATAAAAGCATTCCCATCCAACCTATTATTCAAGCTGCAAGCATCTCAAGATACTGTGGAGTAAAGTAAAAGGCAAGCCATATATGGGAGAAAATATAAGCAAAACATATACCTAATAACGAATTTGTGGCCAGACACAGTGGCTCACGCCTGTAATCCTGGCACTTTGGGAGGCCGCTGTGGGCAGATCACTTGAGGTCAGGAGTTCGAGACCAGCCTAGGCAACATGGCGAAACCCCAGCTCTACTAAAAATACAAAAATTCACCGGGTGTGGTAGCAGGCGCCTTAATCGCAGCTACTACAGAGGCTGAGGCAGCAGAATCACTTGAACCTGGGAGACGGAGGGTACAGTGAAACGAGATCACACCACTGCACTCCAGCCTGGGTAATAAAGTGAGACTTTGTCTCAAAAAGAAAAAAAATTTTTCGCTTTTTAAAATTTTGTTTTTAGAATACATAAAGAACTCTTACAACTGTGTAAGAAGACAACTGACAAAAAGTGAGCAAAAGATTCGGACACTTTACTAAGTTATATGAATGGCAAATTAGCACATGAAGATACTCAACATTATCAGTCACCAGGGAAAGGTAAATGAAAACCACAATGACACATACCACTATACACCCACAGAATGGCAACAATGGTGGTGGTTTTAAGGGTATACATGTATTTCAAAATTTATCAAATTGTACACTTCAAATATGTACAGCTCACTGTATGCCAATTGTACCTCTACAGACCTGTTAAAAAAAAAAAAAAAAAAAAGAATCACAAGACCAAGTATTGGTGAGGACATTTGGAAGGGCTAGGATTCAAACTCTAATGCAAGATTTCTCAGCCTCAGCACTAATGAGCTGGGGAATTCTTAGATTAGGATGCTGTCCCATGCATTTTAGGATGTGTAGCAGTATATCTGCCCTCTACCCACTAGGTGCTCCAAGTTGTAACAACCCAAAATGTCTCCAGACATTGTCAAATGTCCCTCAGGAGGCAAAATCCCCCTTAGTTGAGAACCACCCCTTAGTCTGACACCACAGCCCAAGCTCTTAAAAACATCTTTCTTTCCACTTCTGACACTATCTTGGTTCAGGTCCTGAATTTAGTTCACCCAAGACCTCATTATTAGTCAGTCTACATCTAGGCTGTCATCTCTTGTCATTTCAATAGTCACACTACCACCACATTAACCTTCTAAACCTTCAGAACTTAGATAAATGACTGCAGAAACTGCCCTCACTACCAGTATGCAGAATTCCTATAAACCCTTTGTATATACTGTGTAAACCTTTGTATATACACAAAGTCATTACACTGTCTCATATTTCAGTGTCTGTCTTCCCATTAATACATGAGATTTTCCCCAGCAACGGCCACCTCACTCATATCTATATCCCTAGAACCCAGAACTAGAAAGCATTCAAATGTTTCTTAAACAAATTACATACAACAACAAAATGCCCGGATCCCTTTGCTTTAAATATGTAACAACAACAACAAAAGCCCCCAAATCATACAGTAAAGCTTTCATCAATGTGAATCCTATCCAAACAAATGGATCTTGTTCCCAATAGGACCAGAAAGGATTCTCTAGCTCATAACCCAAACATCATTAACAGACATATTGGACTCTTCAGAATTTTCCAAAAGCACAGAGACCAAGTTTCCTTATCTTTTTTTTTTTTTTTTTTTTTTGTTGTTGAGATGGAGTTTCGCTCTTGTTGCCCAGGCTAGAGTGCAATGGCACGACCTCGGCTCACTGCAACCTCCGCCTCCCGGGTTCAAGCGATTCTCCTGCCTCAGCCTCCTGAGTAGCTGGGATTACAGGCATGTGCCACCACGCCAGGCTAATTTTGTATTTTTAGTAGAGACGGGGTTTCTCCATGTTGGTCAGGCTGGTCTCGAACTCCCAGCCTTAGGTGATTCGCCCGCCTCAGCCTCCCAAAGTGCTGGGATTACAGGCATGAGCCACCGCGCCTGGCCAAAGTTTCCTAATCTTAAAACTCCTTTCAGTTCAGTGCAGTTTTTCAGGGGCATTAAATAGTATCACATTATTTTGGACAACCAAACCCATCCCACACTAACTCCTCTTGCCACCTATTCATTTATTGGTTCACTAGTTTTACTGAGCTCCCCCTCAGTACCTTATAAGGGTACAAAGATGAACTATGATAAGGAAATAAAAGTTTTAAGGAGAAAAAGATACAAAGAAATAATAACAGTGCATGAGGTTCTTATCTCAAACTGTCTTTGTTTTTCTTAAACTGTCTTACAGTTTGGTCTGCACTAGAAATGTTCTCAAAAGATAACTCAGCCACTAACTAACACCTATCAAAAAGAATTATTTAGCATCAATATCCTAAAATAAAAATCATAATTTTAGGCCAGGCATGATGGCTCACGCCTGTAATCCCAGTACTTTGGGAGGCCAAGGCAGGCGGATCAATTGAGGCCAGGAGTTCGAGATCAGCCTAGCCACCATGGGGAAACCCTGCCTCTACTAAAAATAGAAAAAATTAGCTGGGCATGGTGGTGCACCCCTGTAATTTCAGGTATTCAGGAGGCAGAGGCACAAGAACCACTTGAACCCAGGAGGCAGAGGTTGCCGTGAACCGAGATAGCACGACTGCACTCCAGTCTGGGAAACAGAGCGAGACTCCATCTCAAAAATAAATAAAAATTTTAAAAATCCTACTTCTGGGCTGGGCATGGCGGCTCATGCCTGTAATCCCAGCACTTTGGGAGGCCGAGGCGGGCGGATCACCTGAGGTCAGGAGTTCAAGACCAGCCTGACCAACATGGAGAAACCCCATCTCTACTAAAAATACAAAATTAGCTGGGCATGGTGGCGCATGTCTGTAATCCCAGCTACTCAGGAGGCTGAGGCAGGAGAATCACTTGAACCCAGGAGGCAGAGGCTGCGGTGAGCCGAGATCACACCATTGCACTCCAGCCTGGACAACAAGCAAAACTCCATCTCAAACAACAAAAAAAACACAAAAAAATCATAATTCTGTCAACTGTTTTCTAAAATGTACTACATATGTAATATAACTGTCAACAACTCTACATAGCAGACCCTTTCAATCAGTTACTCAAGGCTACATTCAACAATTAACTTACTTTTTTTTTTTTTTGAGACAGGTTTTCACTGTTGCCCAGGCTGGAGTGCAGTGGTGCAATCACGGCTCACTGCAGCCTCCACCTCCCAGTCTCAGCTGATCCTCCCACCTCAGCCTCCCAAGTAGCTGGGACTACAGGTGTGTACCACCACATCTGGTTAATTTTTGTGTTTTTGGTAGGGATGAGGTTTCACCATGTTGCCCAGGCTGGTCTTGAACTCCTGGGCTCACACCATTCATCTGCCTCAATTAATTCATCTTGAAGTGTTTACCAGGAATTTTTATCATTTGATATTCAGAATTTCTATAGCCACAGTATAAAACTGATACTAATACCTTTCTCTTTTTTTTTTTTTTTTTTTGAGATGGAGTCTCGCTCTGTCACCCAGGCTGGAGTGCAATGGCGTGGTCTCAGTTCACTGCAACCTCCGCCTCCCAGGTTGAAGCGATTCTCCTGCCCCAGCCTCCTGAGTAGCTAGGATTACAGGCGCCTGCCACCACACCCGGCTAATTTTTGTACTTTTAGTAGAGACAGGGTTTCGCTATGTTGGCCAGACTGGTCTCAAACTTCTGACCTCGTGATCTGCCAGCCTCGGCCTCCCGAAGTGCTGGGATTACAGGTGTGAGCCAGCATGCCCAGCAACTAATACCCCTTTTTTTTTTTTTTTTTTTGAGACGAAGTCTTGCTCTGTCACCCAGGCTAGAGTGCAGCCATCTCGGCTCACTGCAACCTTCTCCCAGGTTCAAGTGATTCTCCTGCCTCAGCCTCGCAAGTAACTGGGATTACAGGCATGCGCCACCGTGCCCGGCTAATTTTTGTATTTTTTAGAGATGGGGTTTCACCATCTTGGTCAGGCTAGTCTTGAACTCCTGACCTCATGATCCACCCACCTCGGCCTCCCAAAGTGCTGGGATGACAGGTGTGAGCCACCGTGCCCGGCCTAACACCTATTTTTTTAAATATCTGGCTACAACCATTACATCCTTATTCTATAATTCATCTTTGGGGTCTTAACTGTACATTTTGTTTTCTAGTTTTAGAGCAACCCCCGCACTGTTTTCTGAGGAAAATCTTGGTCCTGCCCATAGGACCTTTAAATATGTGTGCTGGTTGTCCATTCAGGTCAAAATTCCGACATGATCAGGATCTAACCTAAATCAGGCATGCAGAATATATAGCCTCATGATTCTGGACTGAGAAAATAAACTTAAACTCATTGCAACCTGATGCTTACTTAAATTCCTGGAGAATTACTAAAGGATTTGTTCACTCAAAAATTCAATAAACTGTTCTCTACATGCCAGATGCTATTCTAGCTGCTGGGTATAAACAGTGAACAAAACACGCATAGTCCCCACAGTGTACGCATCTCTCTTTACCTCTGAATCAAGCCAAACCATCAGAGAGCCATATACCAAAAAAAACCACATTGCTTTGGCCCTGTGGAGACTGTTCACTGGCAATAACTCACTTGGATTGAGAAGTATAAGAAGCAATCTTTATTTATTTATTTATTTAAGACGGAGTCTCACTCTGTTGCCCAGGCTGGAGTGCAGTGGTGCATCTCAGCCCACCGCAACCTCCACCTCCCAGGTTCAAGAGATTCTCTGGCCTCAGCCTCCTGAGTACCTGGGATTACAGGCACGCGCCACCATACCTGGCTAATTTATTGTATTTTTAGTAGAGATGGGGTTTCGTCATGTTGGCCAGGCTGGTCTCAAACTCCTGACCTCAGGTGATCCACCCGCCTTGGCCTCCCAAAGTGCTGGGATTACAGATGTGAGCCACCACGCCTGGCCAAGAAGCAATCTTTAAAAACTCACAACACATGTTTGATTTTAGAGATACCATGAATCTGAAAATTGAACTTTATTTTCTTCTTATTACTCCAGAAAACTCAGAGCCAAACACCAAAGCAACCATTAGCAATGATGCAGGACTTTCCGGTCTATGCACTAATTCTGCCACTGGCTTTATCTGCTTCTTTCATTTCTTCTTGGCCTTTATTTTTAATCTTCTCATTTTGAAAAGAAGTGGGAAATAAAAGATATTTGATGGGTGTTTTTTTAACCTAAAATTTATTGTGTACCTTCTGTGTGCCAGGCACTATCCTAGGCACCTTACAACCTTAGGGAAGTCGAACTATTATTTCTTTTTTTTTTTTTTGAGACAGAGTTTTGCTGTTGTTGCCCAGGCTGGAGTGCAATGGCACAATCTCGGCTCACCGCAACCTCCACCTCCTGGGTTCAAGCGATTCTCCTGCCTCAGCCTCCCGAGGAGCTGGGATTACAGACATGCACTACCACGCCCAGCCAATTTTTTTTTTTTGAGGCGGAGTCTTGCTGTCACCCAGGCTGGAGTGCAGTAGTATGATCTCAGCTCACTGCAAGCTTTGCCTCCCGGGTTCATGTCATTCTCCTGCCTCAGCCTTCTGAGTAGCTGGGACTACAGGCACCCGCCACCAGGCCCAGCTAATTTTTTTTGTTTTTAGTAGAGACGTGGTTTCACTGTGTTAGCCACGATGGTCTCGATCTCCTGAACTTGTGATCTGCCCACCTTGGCCTCCCAAAGTGCTGGGATTACAGGAGTGGGCCACTGTGCCCGGCCCAATTTTGTATTTTTAATAGAAATGGGGTTTCTCCATGTTGGTCAGGCTGGTCTCAAACTCCCGACCTCAGGTGATCCGCCCACCTCGGCCTCCCAAAGTGCTGGGATTACAGGCGTGAGCCACCACGCTGGAAGAACTATTATTTCTACTATATAGATGAGGAAACTGAGACAGAGACAGGCTTATTAACTTGCACATGATCTCGCAAACTACATTTGACAGAGCTGAATTCAAATTCAGCCCAGACCATTTCATGTAAGTATATGTACAGGCCATGATGGGACCCAATAAGGTGGAGCAGACGGAGGGTGGGGGGAAGCCCTCACTGAGCAAAGCCTTAAAGGAGGGGGCTTGTCAAGGAGCAAGGAGAAAGTACTCCAGAGAGAAAAAGAAATCACATACAAAAACCCAAAGCAGACCAGGTGCTGTGGCTGACGCCTATAATTCCAACACTTTGAGAGTCTGAGGAAGGCGGATCGCATAAGCCCAGGAGTTCACCACCAGCCTGAGCAACGTGGTAAAACCCCATCTCTACAAAAAATGCAAAAATTAGCTGGGCATAGTGATGCACATCTGTAGTCCCAGCTACTTGGGAGGCTGAGGTGGGAAAATCACCTGGGCCCGAGAAGTCAAGGCTCCAGTGAGCCATTGTCACACCACTGCACTCCAGCCTGGACTGGAGTGAGACCCTGTCTTTAAAAAACGACAACAACAACAACAACAACAACCCTGAAAACAAAAAACCAAAGCAAAGAGGGAACATAAGTTCTGGGAATGGCAAATGGAGCATGGAGTCACATTCAGCAATTAATTCATCTTGAAGGTTCACCAGAAAGTTAAATCATTTAAAAGTAGACATTTAATAGTTCCATCATTGAAAATCGATATGGCCAAAGTATTAACCGTGGCTGGGAAAGTATGAAGAAGTAAAATAAAGGCAATTTTTTTTATATGATTAGGCTAAAAGTCTGAATGATGTTCAATAAGCAATGAGGAAGCACAGAGGGATCCTAAGCATGAGAATTACAAGATCGATTTGCACAGTAAAGGGAGGGAATTACAGATTCAAGATAGGGAAACCAGTCACAAGGCTACTGAAGAGTCTGGCAGTGGGGTAATGAGAGTTAAATGAGAGCTATCCAAAAGAAATACAATGCAAACAAATACAATGCAAGTTAAATGTATGCGGCTTTTAATTTTCTAGTAGCCATATTAGAAAAAATAAAAAGAAAGGCTGGGTATGGTGGCTCATGCCTGTAATCCTAGCACTTTGGGAGGCCAAGGCTGGAGCATCACTTGAGCATAGGAGACCAGCCTGAGCAACACAGTGAGACCCTGTCTCTTAAAAAAAATAAATAATTACCCTGGCATGGTGGTGCACATCTGTAGTCCCAGGTACTTGGGAGGCTGAGGTGGAAGGATTACCAGGTTGAGGCTGCAGTGAGCTGTGATTGTGCCACTTCACTTCAGCCTTGACAACAGAGCCAAGCCCTGTCTCAGAAGAAAAATAAAAAGGAAAAAGAAGTAAGTGAAGGCCAGGCCCGGTGGCTCACACCTGTAATCCCAGCACTTTGGGAGGCCTAGTCAGGCAGCGCACTTGAGGCCAGGAGTTTGAGACCAGCCTGGCCAACATGTTGAAACCCCGTCTCTACTAAAAATACAAAAATTAGCCGGGTATGGTGGCAGGCACCTGCAGTCCCAGCTAATCGGGAGGCTGAGGAAAGAGAATTGCTTGAACCCAGGAGGCAGAGATTGCAGTGAGCCAAGATCACATCACTGCACTCCAGTATGGGCAACAAAGTAAGACTTTGTCTCAGGAAAAAGTAAGTGAAAATAATTTGAGTAATAATTTTATTTACAGCCAGGCATGGCAGCTCACACTTGTAATCACAGCACTTTAGTAGGCCAAGGTGGTTGGATCATTTGAGCCCAGGAGTTTGAGACCAGCCTGGGCAACATGGCCAAACCTTGTCTCTACAAAAAAAAATAAAAAGAGCTGGGTGAGGTGTCAGGCGCCTGTAGTCCCAGCTACTCCAAAGGCTGAGTTGGCTGGGTGGCTTGAGCCCAGGAGGTGGAGGTTGCAGTACGCTGAGATTGCATCACTGCACTCCAGCCTGGGTGACAGAGCCAGACCCTGTCTCAAAAAAAAAAAAAAAAAAGTATTTAATCCAATATACCTAAAATATTATCTCACTATGTCATCAATATAAAAAGTTACTGAGAAATTTTATTTATTCAAGTTTTGTACTAACTTGAAATCTAGCGTGTATTTTATACTTATCTCATTTCAGACCCTAAATTCTCATTGGAAATATTTGATATATATTTAGATTTCATAAAATGACGGATGAAAAATACAGACTCGCATACCCAAGTTGTTCAAAACATACTTGAACGTTTTCCAATAGGTGATCAAGTAGCAGTTTGTCAAGTTAATTTAATTACAATTAAATAAAATTAAAAATTTAGTTCCTCAGTCATGCTAGATGCATTTTGAGTGCTCACCCTGCATATGGTTACTGGATTGGACAGTACAGGCCTAAAGTGTGACAAAGAAACTCTGTTAGCACTTCCACCATCAGCATTTCGTGTCTATTTACTATTGAGGTTTTCTGTGTATTAACATCAATAACTTGCCAGATATTAACTATGAAAGTAGTCCTGCTGTTCACATAACTACAGTAGCTTACTTTCTCTAGGTCAATGCCAACATCTGTGAAAAAGGAATCATCTAATGACTACACAGAATTGCTATGTAGTACCTTTCACATGGAATGCAGTCAAAAATGTTTATGTGATAAATATATCTTCATCTTCATTACTCAAGAACTAATTCACTTTATTTGTGGACTACTTAAACTCTTTGTTTCTATTTTCCAAAGGTTCAACCATTCGAGTTAACTACACAGTGTCCAACGACAAAAGATAAAGCAATAAGAAAACCTACTTTCAATTGTATATTTATTAGCAGCATTAAGGTATAACAGTTAAGAGCTTAAGCTCTGGAGTCAGACTGTCTGGATTCAAATCCTGGTTTTATCTTTTACTAGATGCATGATTTTGGGTAAATATTTGGCATCTCTGTGTCGCAGTTCCCTCTTCTGTAAAATAGTGACAACACTACATATTCTCTTAGGGTGCTTTGAGGATTATAGGAGAAGATACATATAGAGCATTCGTACACAGTACTTGGCACATAGTAGATGCTCAATAAAATTAGTTTATTTTTTGAGGCAGGGTCTTGCTGTGTTCCCCACACTGGAGTGCAGTGGCATGATCACGGCTCACTGCATCACTGCAGCCTTGACTTCCTGGGCTCAAGCAATCCTCCCACCTCAGCCTCTTGAGAAGCTGGGACTACAGGTCCACAACACCCATTCAGCTAGTTGGCTTTTGTTTTTTTAATTTTTTGTTTTTGTGGGTACATAGTAGGTGTATATATTTATGGGACCAGCTAGGTTTTCAATTTTTTGTAGAGACGGAGTCTTGCTCTGTTGCCCAGACTGGTCTTGAACTCCCAGGCCCAAATGATCCTCCTGCCTCAGCCTCCCAAAGTGCTGGGATTGAAGGCATGAGCCACCCCAGCCAAGATGAGCTTTTTAAACAGAGATGCTGGAGAAAATGAAATTATGGCTAAGGTTAAAAAAAAAAAAAAAAAAAAAACTAGCTGAGATCCTTACACAACATCAAAAAGTAAAAAAGTAGGATTTCTCAAGATTTCCCACATTATCTTAGATACCAAAAAAAAAAAAAAAAAAATCGACTGTAGAGGTAGTAATTTGAAGTCCTCAAAAGAAAAATCATGCATGTGGTTATATTCTTTTAAAAGGGGAATAAATAAGAAACTTCATCTACTGACAGTGTACAAGTATGCAGTACGGCACAGGTGCAGCCAAGCAAAAAGAAAAACATGAAGCAAAATAGGAAGGCACTACCTTACCTGCTTCTCCGTTTTCGAGGCGGTTTCTCCACTGTGCCAGTCAGTCTGCAGACCAAACAAATAACACGGTAACTAAAAGTAACATACAAGAAAACATCTCCTGGCGCTACCGTGCCAGTCAAGAACAGACCACCCTCTGGGACCACAGGCTCGCCAAGCCCAGATCTGACCTTACAAACGCCTCATGCCCTGTTTCCCCTATTTACCAAGACCTAGCACTCCTGGGACTCACCGTTCCCCCAATTCCCCCTGAGCTCAAACCTTCCTGGTCCCTCACCCCATCCTCAACCCCTGCTCGTCACAGCCCAGCTCCCCAAAATCACCCACCTCCACCTACTCATTGTCTGCCTCGTCACCCCCGCAAGCCCCCCTAGCCTCCCCTTTCCTGTGCCCATCCGCTCCCGACCGTGCACTGCCCCCTCCACGCCCCGCCTCTCCGGGCCCGGCGACCCCCGCATTCCACGGCCCCTCCAGAGGTGCGCGCGCCTTGCCCCTCCCGGCCCTGCGCCGCCAGCCTCACCCCTCGGCGCCCCTTCCCTCACACGCCCCTCTCACCTGGCCTCGAGGATGCGATCGCGCCCAGCCCGCGCCGCCGCCTGCAGGCGCCCCCCAGGTCCCCCCAGCCTGTACCCCCCGCCCCTCCGGTCTCTGCGACCCGAATGCTCCACGACTCCGAGCCGCTGCCCCTGGGCCCGCTCCCTGGCCCCCACCCCATCCCCAACCCCGGCCTCCACCCAGCCCCCGCACCTGGGGGCCAGGCGACTCCGCGGCTGCTGGGGCTGCCGGGCTCCTCTGACCATCCGGCTCCTGCTCCGCCGCGGGAGCTGCTCCGGCGGCCGCAGGGCTCGCTCGGGAAGCTGAGGCGGCGGAGGCTGGAGTAGGCGGAGAGGCGGGAGGAGGGCCTCGCGCCTCTGCCAGGCTTGCCGCGGGGCCCGCCTCCCCCGCGCCTCTCCTCGGCTCCCATTGGCTAGAGCAGCAGTGTGGACGGAAACATGTCAGTCGATTGGACGCTCGGCCCGTCACATCCCGCGCTGCCCACCCAGAGGTTTGGTTGAGACTGCAGGTGGCAGCGGAGGTGCCTTAGAGATTGCTAGCAGGGCCGGAGGAGACCCGAGCGCCACCATGCGCCGAAAAGTAGGAACTGCACCCCCGGCTCCAGACACCTGCCCCAGGTTCTCCTGGCTCTGCGTCCTGCATACCACACACCTGCTGGCGCCCCTCCACCTCTGCACCACGCCAGGACCGAAAACAAGCCCTGAAATCTCCCAATTTCCTCTAGCAGGTGAGAGTGAGGCAACTCTCACAAACGTGTTTCCTTTTAAGCCACCTCCAGTGCGATCCTTGTCCCTACATCTTGCTGAAATTGTCTCACAGCTCACAGCTACCCCTCAAAAAGGACCCAGCCAGAAAACTGTAAGATTATCCACCAAAATAAAGCATGGTTTGGATGCTCAATCCTCTGCAGAAAACCTCACTAGCTTGGGTGCAGGCTTTTAAGAAAGTAAGATTTTTTTTAATTACCATGAAAGAAAAATCAGCACTACAAACAGAACCAATTCCATACTAAAAGCAACGTGTTCCATTTTGAGCCTGGACAAATGTGATCCCTGAATGTAAGCTGACCATCCTGATTCTGTGACCATTGCAAGTTCTACACCAATTAATCAATTTTAAAATAAATTGTACTGTATTTTTTGACAAACAAGCATGCAAAACTGCCTTTCATAAGCATAATTAGTTACCCTTCTTCTGCTTTAACAAAGCCATCCTTGAAAATAAGACTCGGCTCATTAAAATATTATAAAATTCTTGAAGGTGGGAAGGCCTCTCTAAATCTCTACTCCTGTGTGAACTTGTTTGGTAAATTCTCAGCATCTGTTCAGAGTTGGGAGGAGGCATAAAACTTTCTCTTAAGTCACTTCCATTTTATTAGAACATCTTTTATGCCTCAATAATATGACAGCCTCGAGTAGTACATGTCAACATTGGGGTGGGGAAAATCTCTCATTTATCTCCATAAATGGCAAAAATTAGGATACTAGTTTTTCACAAAACCAAATGTATTTGGTGTAAAGAGCTGTCTTTTCTTCTGAGATGGTCCTACCTACATCTTTAATGGTAAAATGACTTTCCATGTATGAAGTAATACTGATGGTAAATTGTAGTGGGATTTGAAAAATTGCTTTGAAAAAGAAAAAATGTCAAATCTCTGTTGGTCCCCCAAATTAGTATTTCATGTAATCCTAAAGTCACAGAACCACAAATCACCTCAATCTCAACCAACAGTTTCCACCCATATTATCAAGCCAGAGAGAGGAAAGAACTCCAGAATAATTTGTGTCAGACGAAGGGGGATCATCAACTCACTAGGGAAGTAATCTTGAAATACATCTATTATATTCCTTATTAAAAATCCATTGCCTGCTTTTTAGCATCTTCCATAATTGACCCATCCTCACTGATATATGGCAGATATTGTCAATAGAACAGGAGCTATTCATTTCTTACGCCTTCCCAAAAAGGATCCTCGAGTCTTCACATTGTGTCCAACTGATCTCTGCTTATTTTTACTCTGTAAGACAAATCCCATCATTCCAGTCCACATTTAATTCACACTTCCTCTTTATCTTCCCCAATTACTCCATCCTACATCAAACATTTCCTTCTCCAGATGTGTTTTACTTACAAAATCTACACTATGTTAGCAATTATACATTACCTTGGATTATTCTTCCCAACTACAATGAATTTGAACAAATGGCCTATGAGTATGAGCCCTTAATAAAAGGCAGCTTTGGACCAGATACTGGGTGCTTTGTGTGTGCTATTTTTAATAGTGAGATTAACCCTGTCTGATATTCTTATTTTAGACACAGAAACTTAAGATTCAGAAAATTCAATTTGTTCAGGGTTACACAGCTACAATAACCAATATTGCTTAAAATGGAGGGCTAAAGATGTACTCTGGTGTGTCCTCTAGGGATTCAAGTTCCAGCTCTGCTGTGCAATGTTAGACAAGTCACCTATCCTCTCTAAGCCTATTTCCTCATCTAGGGGGAAAAAAGTTCTAGAGAAGGATGAACAAAATTAATTAATTTTATAAAAGTTTGGGCTGGGCACAGTAGCTTATGCTTGTAATCCCAGTGCTTTGGAAGGCCAAGATAGGAGGATCTCTTCAGCCGGGAGTTCAAGACTAGCCTGGGCAACATAGGGAGACCCCATCTCTACCAAGAAAAAAAAATTAAAGGTAATATAGTCATAGACCCATATAGCAAGGGCATCACAAAATAGAGAACGTAACAATTTAGCTATATATGCTGTATACAGGTTAGTTGCTCTTACTGCATGACAGAGCTGGGGTTTTCACCTAGATCTGATCCCAAAGCCTGTGCTATTCCATAATGCCTCCATGCAGTCTTTTATAACCCACCATTTGTATACAAAAGCAGAGTGCTGCTGAGCATAGTGGGTACCTAGGGATTGAGTGGAATATACTTATGTAGTATTTTTGTTGACAACACAAATCTATAAATGTCATGCATTTTTGAATTAAGAAAACATTTGAATGATCTAAGCCAGCATAAGCCTACTCTCATGAGGGTAAAGGCACAAATTCACCAATAAATTGATAGGGAAATAGAAAACTAACAGGAGGGGAATGCAGAACCAACCTTCCCCAAGCATCTAGTGTGTCTGGCATCATGCTAGGGGACTTTCCAAATGTTTCTTTTTGGCTTACTACTGTGTATTTCATCAGCATCACTGCACACTGTAAATATACAATTTAAAGAGTTGTGATGATCTCATGAAGCATAGTTCTGGGCACTGGATCGAGGTTGTAACAATAAACATTGCCTTTAAAGAGTTGGAACTTAGCTCAGAGTCAAATGCAAAACAAAAAAGAAAGTTTCACTTTTGTTCACCAGTCAAGCAACCAAGTGGAGGAATAAGCATTTTTTAATTTCTTATATAAAATGCTAACTTCTTGTCAGGACATACTACAGACTATGCATTAAATTTTTTGACAAACTTCCTATAATCTTTTTATTAATTTACACTGAGGGAATATAGCACCTTTCATCCGAAGAACTGAAGGTGCTTTACAAACATTAGCATTTAAAAAACAATTACATTTAAAAATCTGGATTCTTGATGTTAAATCTCTTCGACTCCAGATACACAATTTCCTGGAAGCTGATGGAAAGTGATTCTATTTTGACAATGAAAGAGGCTCAGAAAGAGTCCTGATTTGCTTTCACAGTACAGGCATTTTCCAAAACCTGGTGCTGGGCTTACAAAGCAAACACACACAAATCTTAATGCAATGAACAATATTTCAAACCTTATTTCCCAAAGCAAAACCTAGGGCTTACGACATCAAAATCTTCCAACAGTTCTAGACATCCAGACAGAATAGGAGCTGATGCATATGAGATGTACTGTTGATCCAGGTGTTTTAGGATCACACTCAA